>NW_019154123.1:16933338-17242063 GCF_002288905.1 Enhydra lutris kenyoni
ACTGAGGGTTAATGGGGGGAGGGGGGTTGGGGGGGTGGGATTATGGACATTGGGGAGGGTATGTGCTATGGTGAGTGCTGTGAAGTGTGTAAACCTGGCGATTCACAGACCTGTACCCCTGGGGATAAAAAGATATTCTATGTTTATAAAAAATAAAATTAATAAAAAAAAATTATTGTTTTGTTTTTTTTTTAATGGCCACCAGATGGTTTATCTTGGTGGTTGTTCCATGCACACTTGGAAAAAATATGTAATTTGTATTTTGGGGGTGTAGTTCTATAATGTGTTGATTGTAATATGTAGTGTAGCTCTATAAATAGCAATTAGGTCAAATTGGTTAATGTTACTGTTCAAACCCTCCATCTTGACTCATTTTCTGTCTACTTTTTTGCATTAATTGCTGATAGAAGAGCATTGAAATCCCCAACTTTAAATATGGATTTGCTCATTTCTCCTTCCAGTTCAGTCAGATTTTGCCTTATATTTTTTGTTCTGTTAGGTACATACACATTTAGGGTGTTAGGCTTTCTTTCTTCTTCTTCTTATTTTTTTTAAAGATTTTATTTATTTATTTGATGAGACAGAGAGAGAGAACAAGCAGAGGGGTCAGCAGGCAGAGGGAGAGGGAGAAGCAGGCTCCCTAAAGAGCAAGGAGTCCAGTGCTGGGGGCTCTATCCCAGGACCCTAGGATCATGACCTGAGCCAAAGACAGACGCCCAACCGACTGAGCCACACAGGTGTCTCCAGGATGTTAAGATTTCTTAATGAATTGACTGCTTCATCATTATGAAATGTCCCTGTTGTCCCTGGTAATACTTCTTAAGTCTATGTCATTCGCTATTAATATGATCACTCCATCTTTCTTATGCTTGGTGTGTGCTTATATTTGTTTTCCATTCTTTTACTTTAATCCATCTGTTTTTTTTTGTTTTTTTTTTTTTTAAAGATTTTATTTATTTATTTGACAGAGAGAGATCACAAGCAGGCAGAGAGGCAGGTAGAGAGAGAGGAGGAAGCAGGCTCCCCACTGAGCAGAGAGCCCAATGCGGGGCTCGATCCCAGGACCCTGAGATCATGACCCAAGCCGAATGCAGCGGCTTAACCCACTGAGCCACCCAGGCGCCCCTAATCCATCTGTTTATATTAAGGAGGGTTTCTTATAAAGAGCACATGGTTTGGTCTTTCTTTTTTCATTTAGTGTGACAATCTTTACCCTTTTAAAGGATGTGTTTGGTTCATTTATATATAATGTAATTATTAATATTTGTTTTCTGTTTCCTCTGTTCTTTGGTTCTTGCTTCCTCTTTTCTGCCTTCTATTGGCTTGAGTGTTTTTTAGTATTATATTTTACCTTCTCTATTTGCTTTTTAGCTATTCTTAAATTTTTTAATGTCTTCTCCTAACTTTACAATATTTATCTTTAGCTTAAAACTAGTGTCAGATAAGGATACAAAGTTAATATACAGAAATCTGTTGCATTTCTGCACAATAAAAATGAAGCAAAAGAAATAGAAACTAAGAAAACAATAATATTTACAATTGTACCTCAAATAATAAGATACCTAGGAAAAAACTTAACTAAGGAGGTGAAAGACCTGTACCCTGAAAACTATAAAAGAACTTGAAGATGACACAAAAAAATGGAAAGATAGTCCATGCTCCTGGATTGGAAGAACCAATATTGTTAAAATGTCCATACTACCCAAAACTATCCATAGATTAATGCAATCAAAATATCAATGACATTTTTCACAGAACTAGAACAAATAATACTAAAATTTGTATGGAACCACAAAAGACCCTGAATAGCCAAAGCAATCTTGAGAAAGAAGAACAAAGCTGGAGGTATCACAATTCCAGACTTGAAGTTACATTACGAAGCTGTAATAATCAAAACAGTATGACACTGGCACAAAAATAGACACATAGACCAATAAAACAGAATAGAAAGCCCCCCCCCGAAAACCCACACTTAATGGTTAATCTATCCATGAAGAAAGAGGCAAGAACATACAATATGGAAAAGACAGCCTCTTCAATAAATGATGCTGTGAAAAATGGACAGCTACAAGCAAAAAAATAAAACTGGACCATTTTCTTACACCATACACACAAATAAGCTCAAAATAGATTAAAGACTTAAATACGAAACCTGAAATCATAAAACTTCTAGAAGAAAACATAGGCAGTAATTTCTTTGACATTGGTTATAGAAACATTTTTTTCTAGATATGTCTCCTCAGGCAAGGGAAACAAAAGCAAAAATTAAACTATCGGGACTACACAGAATAAAAGGGTTTTGCATGGCAAAGGAAACCATCTTTAAAACAAAATAATCCAACACCAAAAAACCCCCCAAATAATCCAATTAAAAGTGGGCATAAAATATGAATAGAAATTTTTCCAAAAAACATACAAATGACCAACAGACACATGAAAAGATGCTCAACATCACTAATCATCAAGGAAATGCAAATCAAAACCACAGGGAGGTATTACTTTACACCTGTCAGAATGACTAAAAAAGACAAAAAATAACACATTTTGGCGAGGCTGTGGGAAAAAAGGACCCCCTCATGTACTGTTAATGGGAATGCAAATTGTTGCAGTCACTGTGGAACAGTATGGAGGTTCCTCAAAAGATTAAAAACAAAATTACCATATGATATAGTAATGCTACTATTGGGTATTTACCAAAAGAAAATTAAAATTTTAATTTGAAAGAATAGAGGCAACCCTATGTTTATTGCAATAGCCAAGATATGGAAGCAACCCAAGTGTTAATTGATAGATGAATGGAAGAGAAAGTATGGTGTGTGTGTATGTGTATAATGGAGTGTTACTCAGCTCTAAAAAGGAATGAGGTGTTGCCATTTGCAGCAACATTGACTGACCTAGAGAGTATAATGTTAAGTACAATAAGTCAATCAGAGAAGACAAACACCTTATGACTTAACTCATATGTGGATTTTAGAAACAAACAATGAACAAATGAACAAACAAAGAAGAAAAAAGAGACAAAAAACCAGACTCTTAAATACAGAAAACAAACTGATGGTTGCCAGAGAGGATGTGGGTGGGGGAAGGGGTGAAACAGATGAAGGGGATTAAGAATACACTTATCCTGATGAGCACTGACTCGAGTACAGAACTGTTGAGTCATTCTATTATACATCCAAAACTAATATAACACTGTATGTTAATTATATTTCAATAAAAAATAAATTTAAAATAATGTTATATCACTTTGTGAATAATGTAAGATCCTGTAATATTATAGTTCCACTTTCATCAGTGATTTCTGGATAAACTTTTAAGAAGCAGGTCTTTAAGGTAAAAAAAAAAAAAGGCCCTGATTTGTATCATTTACCAATTTCATGAAGTAAACAGTTTTATATGGATGATTTCAAGCTACCAAAGTGATGTCAGTGAATTCAGAGTTTAGAAGAGATATATACAATCAGCTTTTGCAAGCCAGCTCAAGCTGACTGCACTACCCCAACTAATTTCCTTCTTTTATTCATGTGTTCTTACAATCATATATTTTATCTCTGCATACATTAGAAACTTGACAATAATTTTTATTATTTTTATATCAAGTATCAATTATCTTTTAATGAAATTTTTAAATGATAAAAAGAAATCTGTAATATCTACCCACATCTTCATTATTTCCAGTTCTCTTCATACCTTTGTATAGATCACAGATTTTAGCTATTTTGTAGGCAGATCTTTCTGGCCAAATTTCATTGTCTGTAGACATGTTATTTTTCCTTGTACTAATTTTGTATGGTACTTGACTATGGTACTTTCTGTTCAACTTTAGGTGAAATTTGCTTCTCTGGACTTTTAGAATAAGGGTATTTTTAGGCAAGGGTTTCTTACTTCATAGATCTCTCTTATCTGTCATTTTGTGCATTATTTTAAAATGCAGTAGCTTGCTTTCTCTGGTTTCTTGGTTTTATTTCCTTCTCTACTTTGGTCTAGACCTTGTTTGTTCCTTTATCCTTGTTATGCCTTTTCTGTGCAATTTTGATTCCACTTATAGATCCAGATTGCTCCGGATCCTTTGATCCCTCTTAGGAAAGGTATTTTCACATCTACTCCTGCAGGCTGCCCCCAGAAGGCAGTTGCATGCTTATCTTTTATGTTGGTGCTTCCAGGAAGACTCCTGGAATTTCACCTGCTACAAAGTCCTCAGGCTCTTTTGCTCAAAGCCTCAGAGACTGTTGGCTCTGTGTAGCTTGAATTTCTGCTGTCAATTTTTCCCACCAGAAGAGCCAAATCTATGGGTAATCTTCAGTGGCATAAGGCAGGAGCCCAGAGATCCTGGTCCAGCAGAGACCTTTCACTGGCATTGGGGAAGAGTTGTCATGTACCCTACATCTACTTTCTCTGAATTTTAAGAACTTGGAAAGAAGACCAGAGCATATAATTAATGTTTCACGTTTCAACATATTGAGGATACCACTGGACCCATTTCAGATGTAATAAAATCCTAGGACTATAACCTTAGTAACACACACACACACACACACACACACACACACACATACACACACTACTTGACCTACAATTTTTGTGTATTTATAGCTCCAGTGCAGTGATTTTTCTGTGACCTCATATCACTTTCCTCTGGAGTGAAGGAATGAGGATAGAGGCTAGTTAACCTGTTTTCAGGCAGATGCTACCTTAGGGGGCTAATTAGTCTTACTAAATCGTACACATAGACAAATTGTACATATTTACGAATAAGGCCTATCTGTGGGAATATTTAGAAAAATTAAAAGGTTGAAGTCATTGAATTGTAGAATCTAACAGTTGACACCAATTCTCTACAGATCTGTGTGAGCCAGAGGTTTACTTTGGAACAGCTGGGAAACCAGGTGAACTTTGCTCTTCTCTTCCCACAGAGAGCAGGGACATCAAACAGTGGCGTTTGCAGTGGGGCAGCAGAGGGACCAGTGATCTGTTTGTTTTGCCCCACAAGTACTAGACTATGCTCAGCTCAACCAGCCACTTTTCATGGGCCCACCTAAAGATCTCAGGACTGGGCTTCTCCTGGTGAAAAAGCAATGGGAAATAAAATACCTAAATAACCTTGGAAGAAAATATAAATGAGTTACAGGATGATGGGGGATACCACAGGATGTTGAGTGCAAAATAGGTTCTAGCTTTACCTGCCCTGCTGGCCACCCTACCAGTTATGTCCTCTGGCTGGGCCTCAGTTTTTCTTTCTGTAAAATGAAGTCATTGTATTCAATGGTCTTGAAGGGTTTTGCCAAAGGGACCATCAGCAATAGACAAAGCCATTAAAAAATTATCTGGGGTCCCTTCATTAAGTCACTGATCATGTTGTTAGTACTTAGTCCATACTAGCTGTTTTGTAATAATGATAGTCATTGCTACCTACTGGGCTAGCACTTTAATAGCACAGTGAGTGGACTTCAAAATGGCCCTAGAAGATGGGTATTCATATTCTTTTAAAAATTTTTAAAATTTATTTATTTGTCAGAGAGAGAGAGAGAGAGAGAGAGCATGGGGGGCCGCAGGCAGAGGGAGAAGCTGGCTCCCCACTGAGCAAGAGGCCCAATGAGGGACTTGATCCTAAGAACCCAGGATCATGACCTGAGCCAAAAGCAGACACTTAACTGACTGAGCCATTCAGGCATCCCTCATATTCTTACTGCTAATGAGAAAACAAAGTCTAGGAAAAGATAAGTAACTTCTCCAACATCATGTAAGTTCTAAGTGGTCTATGATTTAAACCCAGGAATCTCTGACTCCAATTTCATGCCCATTTTATTCCACGGACTGCACATGAAAATACTTAGTACCTGCCCTCAAGAATGGACAGGTAAATAAAAGGAGCACACAGCATCCTTTTGTCTGTACACCAGTTTTATAGATAAAATAAAGCTGCCAGGCTCTGCCTGGTATATTGTCTATGATACATTGTTTAGGATCTAGAGGTCCACAAGCACCTAGGATTCCCTCATGTGATGTGACCTGAGGGGCTGGGATCACAGTGCTGTGTACACAGGACTTACTAAGAAGGAGAATAATGTTCTGGGTACTGTACTAGGTGATTTACTTTAATTGCGAATTCAGTTCTCCTAACAAGTCTATGAAGTAGGTATAATAATTCCCACTTTCTAGATGGGAAACTGAGGCACTGAGCATTACGTAACTTGCCTAATTCACTGAATAGCTAAAAGTCTTATTCTATAGAAGTGAATGTATAAAGTAAATGACCAAACCACACTAGTTTTAGTGGTGTTCCAAGGCAGGGAGCAGCAGGGGCCATGTTCTTTTCTTGTTCTAATCTTTGCAGTTGTGATCATTTCTCATGCTTACTTCTATCACTATCTAATGCTACTTTTATCACCACTACATTCTTGCTTTGCACTGGGTAGATGATTTCCAAATACAAATCTGGAAATAAACTCCACTTCTAGGAACAGATTCCTATACCTGAGATCCTTCCCTTATTTAAAATCCAGACTCCTTGACATTCTAGTGTCCTGGCCCACTTTATACCATGTTTTCAAAATTTTGCACCCTTTCTCCATACTCCCTGGTATCCCACTTTGTGGTCAGGAAGAAGTCAATTGTCAGAGGAGCTTCTGGAGTGGGGACTGAAGGAGCTTCTGTAATCTGTTACCTGTTTCACAATTTTGCCTGAAACCAGCCCTGCCATGGAGCTCTAATCTATGCCCCTGGCCCTGACCTCTAACCCTGTTTCCATCTTTGCCAAGCCTGTCCAGGTGTCCTGCAAATGGCATGCTAGAGAAGACCAGCTTTCCCTGAATGCCTACCTTTGACCAGTGACTTTTGTTCCTTTACACATGAAAGTTTCCAGAGTCTACTCAGCTCTAGGGTCAGTGGCCTCTGCACCTGTTGACCTAGAGGTCAGGTACAGCTGGTTTAGGTTGAACATTATACTGACAAGGAAAGGGTTTTCTTGGGAAGTTCTTTTGCTTGAAGAATGGATATCTCTAGATTTTGAAATGAGGACAGTCTGCAGTCTTTCCCAGTATATTATAGAAGAATGAATTCAAAAAAGAAGTCCAGAGCTTTGTAACATTGAATGATGCTGACCACCGCTGCTCAGTTACTCCTTAGTCTATAAAACATCCTAATATCTGCCCTTCACAGTATACCCTGTGAGCATGGAGACAGATAAAAAGGCTCCCTTTTGCTCTTCCTTTTCCCTACCTTTCTCTCTTTCCTTCCTATTTTTGTTCTTTTCTTCAGTTTAAAAATATATCTTTGTTCTCCACCCTTTCCTGTCCTTGACGTGGCCAGAGGTCGTAGAGCCTGAGAGTCTAGGGCAAAGAGGCAGCTGGAGGTCAAGAGATTAATTATGTACAGAGGAAGTGGGCAAAGAGCTAAGAATATTGACAATATTGGGATCCAGGTTCCTCTCTGCCAGAGAAGGAAGCTGCAAATATGGAGAGGAAGAAAACTAGAAGATTTGCTGTGGTGTTCAATTGGAATTGGAGGAATCAGTATGAATTCATGGTTGGAGAGAGAGAGAGAAAGAAAGAGGGAAATGAAAAAAAAAGAAAGGGGGCAATAGATGTAGATGTATGTTATGTTTTGTGTGTGTGTGTGTGTGTGTGTGTGTGTGTGTGTGTGTGTGTGTGTGTATTCCTAGCTATCTGTAGTCCTAGTATCAATTTCTTTCCAACCAACCCAGATTTTGGTTCTTAAATACCATTCTATACTAAAAGGATAATGTTTCTCAGAGAAACAAGATTCCATAAACAGAGATTCCAGAACTGGTGTGGAAACTACAAGATAGGCCTGGATGTCTTAATCTTCCAGAAAGTGAAGTGCTTAAAAAATAATGGGGCTTGTGAAATATACTCAGGAAGAAGCTTGAAGGGCCACCCAGTGGCCAAATTTACAATTTGAACATAAAAATAAATGAGGAGGAATATTCTTGGAAGATGGCAGACTAGAAAGCACCAGGAAACTGTCTCCCCACTCAGACAATGATTATACTGGTAAGATCTGTTTGATGTAGCTACTTTGGAATTATGGAGGCTACTGAAGGCTTCCAACATCTAAGAGAAGTCTTGGAAGGAAGACAAATTGCCATTAACTTCAGTTCTTACCTTGGATACCCATTCCCTTCTTCCCACCCTGCATCAGGCAGGTTTGCACATATTTCAGAGAACCTTACATACAGCTATGGGAGCCAGAGTGGGCAATAAGGATCCTGTCATGCAAATATCAGGGATCTGTCTTATGGTCACTGATTGTTGCTTCTAAACATGGAGGTGCAGATACAGAGGAGCGAAGACTTTGTTATTTCACCTCCTTTCATTGTTGTAAGTCTTTCCTCCTCTGAGTGATGTCCAGAGAATTTGAAGAGCTGACACCTTTCCCCCACTTTCATATTTCTCTTTTTCTCTCTTTTGAGAGCCATACATTTAAGGCTAGAGCATCCAAAAGCAATGATATGTTCTGGAGAAATTAGAAAGTTACTGCACAAACCCAGAGAAAGAAGTAGGATCAAAAAGACCATAAGTTTTCATTTATATCTGATCCTTGGTACAGAAAGCGCCTACAGCAATAAAAACGAACAAACAAACAAACAAACAAACAAAAACAAACACACCTGGAAACACTGGGGAGAAGGAGAATTTTATTTCCAGAGTTACTACATTATTAGATTCCAATGTCCAGTTTTCAACAACAACAAAAAAATCACAAGGCATACCATGAAACAGAAAAGTATAGACTATTTAAGGAAAAAAAAAAATAAACCAACAGAAACTGTTCTTGAAAAGGATCTGATGATGGATCTACTACCCAAAAACTTTATAACAACTATCCTAAAAATGTTCAAGGAACTAAAAGATGTGGAGAAAGTCAAGAAAACAATATATAAACAAAGTAGAAATATCAATAAAAAGAAAACTTAAAAAGAAACAAAAGAGAAATTCTGAAGCTAAAAAAGTAAAATAACTTAAGTAAAAATTCACTAGAGGGATCCAAAGACATATTTGAACAGGCAGAAGAAAGAATCAGTGAACTGAAAGATAGGACAATTGAAGTTATAGAGTCTGTGGAGCAGAAAGAATAAAAATGGAAGAAAAATGAACAGACCCTAAGGGACCTGTAGGACATCAACCACAGAACAATATATGCATTGTGGGAGCCACAGAAAGAAAGGAAAAAGGAGTAGAAAAACTATTTGAAGAAGTAATTATCAAAAGTGTCCCAAATTTGATGAAGACATAAATATAAACATCCAAGAAGCTCAATGAACACCAAGTAGGGACCCCCTACCAAGACATATAATAACCAAACTATTAAAAGCCAAAGATAAGAAGAGAGTATTGAACGCAGCAAGAGGTAAGTGACTTATCACATACAAGGATCTTTGATAAGATTAATATTAATTAATCTTATTGAATAATTGACAGATTATTAATGAATTAATAATTAATCTTAAAAAACTTTGTAGGCCAGAAAGCTGTGGGCTGATATATTTAAATGCTAAAAGAAAAAAAGAAACTGGGGCGCCTGGGTGGTTCAGTGGGTTAAAGCCTCTGCCTTCGGCTCAGGTCATGGTCCCAGAGTCCTGGGATCGAGCTTGGGGCTCTCTGCTCAGCAGGGAGCCTGCTTCCCTCTGCCTCTCTGCCTACCTGTGATCTCTGTCTGTCAAATAAATAAATAAAATCTTTAAAAAAAAAAAAGAAACTGTCAACCAAGAATCCTACATCCGAAGCAAAACTGTTCTTCAAAAATGAGGGAGAAATTAAGATGTTCCCAGAAAACAGCAGCTAGGGAAGTTTGTTGCTACTAGATGTACAAGAAATGTTAAAAAGGAGTCCTGAAGATTGAGATCAAAGGACACTAGATGATAACGTGAAATGTGTTTGTCTGTGTGTGTGTGTGTGTGTGTGTGTGTGTGTGTGTGTGTGTGTGTTTAAAGATTTTATTTACTTGAGAGAGAGAGAGAGATCATGAACACGAGGGAGGGGGTAGAGCGAGAAGCAAACTCTCCACTGAGACAGAAGCCCCATGCAGGACTCAATCCCAGGATGCTGGGATCATGACCTGAGCTGAAGGCTGCTGATTAACTGACTGAGCCACCCAAGCACCTGATAACATGAAATCTTATGCAGAAATAAAGATCACAGCAAAAGACAATAAATGGATTATTATAAAAGTTAGTATTGTAAAAATGATTTGTAACTTTACATTTTGTTTTCTATATATACGTATGAAACTAATGCATTAAAAACCAATTATTCATTCATTTTTATTTTATTTTATTTATTTTAAAGATCCATTTACTTATTTTAGAGAGAGATAGTGCACGCACACAAGTGGGGAGAGGGGCCGAGGGACAGAGAATCTTTAAGCAGACCACCTGCTGAGCACAGAGCCTAACACAGGCTTAATCTGAGGACCCTGAGATCTTGACCTGAGCTGAAATCAAGAGCCAGCTGCTTATCAGACTGAGCCACCCAGGTGACCCCATTTGTTTTTAGACACATGATATATCAAGATGTAATTTTACGACATCAACAACTGAAAGGGGTGGATAATAAAGCTGTAAAAAAGCAGTGTTTGTATGTTATTGAACTTGAGATTATATAAATTCAAACAAGAGTCATAACTTTAGGATGTTAAATATAATCTCCATGGTAACTATAAGGAAAATAGCTATATTTATACATAGCCAAAAGGATAAATCCAAAAGAAAATGAGAAGGGAATTGAAATGTTTCATTACCAAAAAAAAAAAAAAAAATCATCTACACACAAATGAAGATAGTGATGCAGGAAAAGAGGAATAAAAAAGCTATACAGCATATAGAAAACAAATAATATGATGTCAGAAGTAAGTCCTTTCTTATCACAGTAATTACTTTAAATGCAAATGAATTACTCTTCAATCAAAAAACAACTTAGCAGAATGGTAAAAACACACTACCCAACTATACACTGGACAAGAGACTTATTTTGATACAAAGACACAAACAGATTGAAGATTAAAGGATGGAAAAGATATTCCAAAAGGGAGCACCATTGACTGTAATATCAGATAAAGTAGATTTTAAATCAAAAAAGTTTACAAGAGGCAAATAAGGACATTTTACATTAATAAAAATTTCAATACTGAAAGAATATATATATAACATTTATAAACATTTATACACCTAATAACAGACCATCAAAATATATGAAGTAAAAATTGATGGGATTGAACGGAGAAATAGTTCTTTTTAAAAATTTTATTTAATTTTTATCTTTTATTTTATTTTTTAAAGATTTTATTTATTTGTCTGAGAGAGAGAGCATGAGCAGCAGGAAGGGATGGGGGAGAGGGGGAAGCCGGCTCCCCACTGAGCAGGGAGCCTGATGTGGGGCTCGATCCCAGGACTCTGGATCATGACCTGAGCCAAAGGCAGACACTTAATGCACTGAGTCACCCAGGCGCCCCTAATTTTTATTTTTAAAAAGATTTGTTTATTTATTTGCAAGAAAGAGAGTGAGGGGAGGGGCAGAGAGAGAGGGAGAGAGACTCCTTAAGCAGACTCCCTACGGAGCATACAGTCTGATGCAGGGTTCAATCCCAGGACCTCAAAATCATGACCTGAGCTGAAGTCCAGAGTCAGTCTCCCAGGTGCTCCAGAAATAGTTCTATAATAATAGTTGGAGATGTCAATACCACACTCTCAATAATGGACAGAACAACCAGGCAGAAAATAAGTGTGGAAATAGAGGACTTGAACAACTTATTAAACCAAAGGGACATATACAGAACACTCTACCCAATAACAACAGAATACAATTTTTTCTCAACTGTGCATGGGATATTTTCCAGGGCAGACCATATGTTAAGCCATACACTAGGTCTCAAAGATTTTTTTTTAATATTTTATTTATTTATTTGACAGACAGAGATCACAAGTAGGCAGAGAGGCAGGCAGGGGCGGGGAGGGGGGAAAGCAGGCTCCCTGCTGAGCAGAGAGCCCGATGCGGGGCTCGATCCCAGGAGCCTGGGATCATGACCTGAGCTGAAGGCAGAGGCTTTAACCCACTGAGCCACCCAGGCGCCCCTAGGTCTCAAAGATTTTAAAAGATAGATATGATACCAGGATTCTTCTGCGACTGCAATAGGATGAAGTCACAAACGAATATCAAAAAGAAAACTGGAAAATTCACAAATCTGTGGAAGTTAAACAATACATTGTTGAACAATCAATGGATCAAAGAAAAAAATCACAAGTGAAATTGGAAAATACTTAGGTATGAATGAAATGAAAACATAACACAATGCGGGACACAGCAAAAGCGGTCCTAAGGGGGAAATTTATAGCTATAAACACATTTAAAAAGATGAAAAGATCTCAAATCAACAGCCTAGTTTCACAACTTAAGGAACTAGAAAAAAGAACAGCAAACTAACCTCAGTTGGTAAAAGGAAGGAAATACCAAAGACTATGGTAGAAATGAATGAAATAGAGAATAGAATAGAAAAACTAGAGAAAATCAATGAACCCTAAAGTTGTTCTTTGAAAAGATCCACAAAATTGCAAACCTTTAGCTTGTCTGACTGAGTAAAACAGAAAGAAGTCTCAAATTACTAAAATCAGAAATGAAAGGAGGAACATTACTGATTTTAAGAAATAAAAATGATTATGAGATTATTATGAATAATACCATGTCAACAAATTGGATAATCTAGATGAGACGGACAAATTCCAAGAAACACAAAACCTATCAAGACTATATCATGGGGTGTCTGGGTGGCTCAGTTGGTTGAGTGACTGCCTTCGACTCAGGTCATTATCCTGAAGTCCTAGGATCGAGTCCCACATCAGGTTCCCAACTCCATGGGGAGTCTGCTTCTCCCTCTGAACATCTCCTCTCTCATGCTCTCTCTCGCTCTCTCTCCCTCAAATAAATACATAAAATCTTTTTGTAAAAAAAAAAAAATTATTTCATGAATGGGGTGCCTGGGTGGCTCGAGGGTTAAGCCACTGCCTTTGGCTCATGTCATGATCTCAGGGTCCTGGGATCAAGCCCTGCATTGGGCTCTCTGCTCAGCAGAGAGCCTGCTTTCTCCCCCCGCCCCCGCTCTGCCTTCCTCTCTGCCTGCTTGTGATCTCTCTCTCTGTCAAATAAATAAATAAATTAAATATTTTTAAAGAATACTATATCATGAAGAAATAGAACACCAGAATAGATATTTATTTAGTAAGGAGATTGAATCAGTATTTAAAAATCTCCCACCATTGGGCGCCTGGGTGGCTCAGTGGGTTAAGCCGCTGCCTTCGGCTCCCGTCATGATCTCAGGGTCCTGGGATCGAGTCCCGCATCGGGCTCTCTGCTCAGCAGGGAGCCTGCTTCCCTCTCTCTCTCTCTCTCTCTGCCTGCCTCTCTGTCTACTTGTGATCTCTCTCTCTGTCAAATAAATAAATAAAAAATCTTTAAAAAAAAAAATCTCCCACCATCAAAAAGCCCTGGATCTGATGTCTTGACTGGTGAATCCTACTATACATTTAAAGAACCAACACCAATCCTTCTTAAACTTTTCCAAAAAATTTAAAAGGAAAGAACATTTTCTAACTTATTCTGAGGCTTATTATATGATATCATACTTATTCTATGATATAAAGCCAGACAAGGACACTGCAGGAAAAGAAAACTAGAGACCAATATCCCTGTGAATATTGATTAATAAATCCTCAACAAAATACTAGCAAACTGAATTCAGCAGCATATTATACACCATGACCAAGTGGGATTTATTTCTGGAATGCAAAGATGGTTCTACATATGAAAACCAATTACTGTAATACACATTAACAAAATGGCAGAAAACCCCCACATGATCATCTAAATTGACACAGAAAAAGCACTTGATAAAATCCAACATTTTGTCTTTCATGACAAAAAAAATCATTCAACAAACTAGGAGTGGAAGGGAACTACCTCAATACAGTAAAAGCCATATATGAAAAACCCAAAGCAGAAATCTTATTCAATGGTGAGAAACTGAAAGCTTTTCCTCTACAATTAGGAACAAGGCATTCTTTCTTTATGGAATAGAAGACTTAATATTGTTGTGATGTAAATACTACCCCAAACATTTTATAGATTAAATGTTACCAAAATCCCAACTTTTTTTTCATAAATAGAAAAAAATCTTAAAATTCAGATGGAATCTCAAATGATCCTGAATAGTTAAAATCTCTTGACAGAACAAAGGTGGAGTACTCAGACTTCCTGATTTCAAGACTTACCATACGTTACAGATAGCAAAAGTATGGTACTGGCATGAAGACAGATGCATAGACCAATGGAATAGAATAGAGAGCCCAGAAATAAACACTTCATATATGGTTAAATGATTTTCCACAAGGGGGCTAAGGACATTAAAAAAAGATAGTCTTTTCAATAAACTGGACTGGGAAAACCAGATATGAAGACGTAAGAGAATGACGTTGGATTCTCACTCAATATCATATACAAAAATTAACTAAAAACTATTTAAAGACCTAAACTTAAGGCCTAAAAGTAGAAAAAAAAAAAACCTTAGAAGAAAACATAGGGCAGAAGCTTTATGATATTGGATTTGGCAATGATTTCTTTGATATGACATCAAGACACAGGCAACGAAAGCAAAAATAGACAAATTGAACTTAATGAGAATTAAAACTTTTGAGCAACAAAGGACACTATGAGCAGATTGAAAGGCAAACCACTGAATGCAAAAATATATTTGCATATCAGGTAACTGATAAGGGGTTAATATCCAAAATATATAGAGAACTCCTAAAACTCAACAACAGAAGAACAAATAACCAATTCAAAAGTGGGCAAAGGACTTGAATAGACTTTCCTGAAAAGAAATTATACAAATGGTCAATAGGCATATGAAAAGATGCTCAATATCACTAATCATTAGGGAAATGTAAATCAAATCTATAATGAGATACTATCTCATACCCACTGGGAAGGCTACTATTTAAAAACAACAACAACAACCTGGAAAGTAATAAATGTTGGCAAGGGTGTGGAGAAATTAGAATCTTGTGTACCATTTGTGGGAATGTAAAATGGTACAGCTACTATATAAAACACTAGGGAGATTCCTCAAAAAATTAAACATAGAATTATCATATCCTCAATGGTGTTGGGAAACCGGACAGCAACTTGGAAAAGAATGAAATGAGCATTTTCTTACACCATACACAAAAATAAATTCCAAATGGATTAAAGACCTAAATGTGAGACTTGAAACCACAAAAATCGTAGAAGAGAACACAGGTAGTAACTACTTTGACATCAGCCATAGCAACTTCTTTCTAGATATGTCTTCTGAGGCAAGGGAAACAAGCAAAAATAACCTATTGGGGCTACTTCAAAATAAAAACTTCTGCACAGAAAAGGAAACAATCAAAAAACTAAAAGGCAACTTGCAGAATGGAAGAAGATATTTGCAAATGACATATCTGATAAAGAGTTAGTATCCAAAATACATAAAGAACTTATAAAACTCAACACCCGAAAAACAAATAATCTAGTTTAAAAATGGGCAGAAGACATGAATAGACATCTCTCCAAAGAATTCAACCCAGATGGCCGACAGATACATGAAAAGATGCTCAACATCACTCATCACCAGTGAAATATGAATCAAAACTGCAATGAGGGGTGCCTGGGTGGCTCAGTGGGTTAAAGCCTCTGCCTTTGGCCCAGGTCATGATCCCAGGGTCCTGGGATCGAGCCCCGCATCGGGTTCTCTGCTCAGTGGGGAACCTGCTTTCTCCTCTTTCTCTGCCTGCCTCTGCCTACTTGTGATCTCTGTCTGTCAAATACATAAATAAAATCTTTTAAAAAAATCTTTCTTAAAAAAAAATGCAATGAGATATGCTCTCACACCTGTCAGAATGGCTAAAATAAAAAACAAGAAACAACAGGTGTTGGTGAGGATGTGGAGAAAGGGGAACCTCCTCGCACTGTTGGTAGGAGTGTAAACTGCTGCAACCGCTGTGGAAAACAGTATGGAGGCTCCTCAAAATTTTAAAAATAAAACTACCCTATGATCCAGCAATTGCACTACTAGGTATTGACCCAAAGAATACAAAAATACTGATAATTCAAAGGCATACAACACTCTGATGTTTATAGTGCATTATCTACAATAGCCAAAGTATGGAAACAGCCCAAGTGTCCATTGACTGATCAATAGATAAGGAAGGTGTGGTGTATATATACAATGGAATATTACTCAACCATTAAAAAGAATGAAATCTTGTCATTTGCAACAGCATGGTTGAAGCTAGAGATTATAATGCTTAGCGAAATAAGTCAGTCAGAAAAAGACAAATACTGTGTGATCTCACTCATATGTGGAATTTAAGAAATAAAACAAATGAGCAAAGGGCGTGGGGAGAGAGAGAGGCAAACCAAGCAACAGACTCTTAACTACAGAGAACAAACTGAGGGTTACGAGAATGGAGGTGGGTGGAAGGATGGGTGAAATAGGTGATGGGGATTTAAAGAGTCCACTTGTGTTGAGCATCAGATGTTGCATGGAAGGGTTGAATCCCTGTATTGTACACCTGAAACTAATATTACACTGTATATTAACTAATTGAAGTTTAAATAAAAACTTAAAAAGAAGAATTACTACATGATCAAGAAATTCCACTTCTGACTATATACTCTAAAGAACTGAAAGCAAGGTCTTGAAGTGATATTTACACACCCATGTTTATAGACATATTATTTGCAACAGCTAAAATGTGGAAGCAACCCAAGTGTTCACTGATAGATGAATAAATAAATAAATATGGTAAATACATAGAATGGAACATTATTCAGCCTTAAAAAAGAAGGAAATTATTGACGTATGTTACAACATGTATGAATTGTGGACATTACGGTAAATAAACTAATCACAAAAGACAAATGTTGTATGATTCCACTTAAATGAGGCACTTAGAGTGGTCAAAATCATAGAGCCAGAAAATAATGGGGGTGGTTACCAGGGGTTTGGGGTAGAGAGAAATGAGGAATTTTTGTTTACTGGATATAGAATTCCAGTTTTTCAAGAAAAAAGAAGTTCTGGAAATGGATAGTCACAGTCACACAGCAACATGAATGAACTGCACACTTAAAAATGGTTAATACGATAAATTTTATGTAATATGTATTTTACCACAATAAAAAATTGAAAAAAAATGATAGTAAAGGATTATAACCCACTGAGAAAGATGGGAACCCTGAGTCCATGCTGATAAAAACAAATAAAAGGAAATAAATAAATAACTGGAGAACAGGAAGCACTTGTTTACTTTAGAATGTCAATTGATAAAAGCACAAAGAATGATATAAGCAGAAAAATCGCTATTTGGCAATCAATATAGTAATAATTGATCGAGGCAAGAGACCTCAATGAATGCTGAAACTAGGCAGTGCCTGTCTGAGGAGGAATAAAATATTTAATAGTGTCAACATATCTTCCCACCAACTACTCATTAATTAAGAGGAAAATAAGTTTACAGTGTAGAAATCTGTCAGACACCACCTTAACCAAGCAAAGTTAACAGAATTGATAATGAGACAAATCACTTTCATGTTCCTTCTAATGCAAACCTGAGAAGAAAGTGAGTTTTATTTTTTTCTCTTCAATTCTTTTACATATTATATTTTTTCATACATGACTGGATTGGCAAGGTCCACAAGTAAAATGTTGAATAGAAATGATAAGAGTAAAACTTTTTCTTGATCTCAAAGGGGAAGCTTACATTCACCATTCTACCACTGAGTATGAAGATTTCATATATATAAAGAGAACATTTCTTTAAAGTATTTATATATATTACACACACACACACACAATTGGATTAAACATGTTTCCTATGAATCTGCCAAGAGGTTTTAAAAAGAATGGTTGCTGAATTTTAGCAAATGCTATTCCTGTACTGACTGATATGGTTATATAATTTTCCTCCTTTATTCTGTTAATGTGACCAATTACACTGATTGATTTTTCAAAAGATAACTTGCATTCCTGGAATAAATCCGACTTGCTAATGATTCAGTATCCTTTTTAGATATTGCTGGGTTCAATTTGCTAACATTTTGCTTGGAATTTTTACATCCATGTTCATAAAAGTTACTTTCTTTTTGTATTTCATATTTATATATTTATATTTTATATTTTTATATCATGTCCTTGATGGTTTTTGCTTTCAAACTATACTTACCGGCCTCAAAAATTAGTCAGGGAGTGCTCCTTTTTTTTATATTACCTGGGAAAGTATATGTAAGATTGTTATAATTCTTTTTAAACGTTTGGTAGAATTCATTAGTGAAGCTGTCTAGCCCTGGACTATTTGTGAAAAGGATATTTTTGTGGACCCCTCTGGGAAAAGAATGGGAGCCTGAGAATCTTCCCTTGTCCAGGGACTTCTGAGGGATTGGACTGAGACAGAGAGAGCTGGTGGTGTGTGGCATTTCAACCGCCTGACATTTTTCTAGAAGGACAGTGCCCTTGGTCTCACCTCTCTCATCGCACTCTCCCTGAGCAGTGGACTGTGGGATAGTGGGTCTATGAGCATCAGTTCTCAGGCTACTGATCGCACCTTACCAAAGATCCAGACTCAGGTCTTTCAGAGGAGAAGCCTTGGTGTTAGGCAGAAAGCAATGAGGGGGAAGGCGGAGAGGGACTGGTTCAACCAGACAGAAGTTCTTTGTTTGCTCTGCTTCTTTGTAAATGAGGCAACATTTGGAAACAACAAATATTGGTTCAGAGAGCCAATGCATTCCTGCCCATCCCTTTAGGTCAGCAACCCACCCCTCACCCCCTGCACGTACATACAAGTTCAGCTCTTTCTACAAGAGACCCAATCCCACTGAAATTTAAGAGTTTTATTCAGTTTATGGTGGAAGATTTGGGTCATGACTTGGCTTGGTTTATAACTGGAAGCTCTCTTCATTCCCCCCAGCCCCTCTTATCTCCTTTCTTCCCTTCCCCCCTTCATTGCTCCCTTCTATTTCTGGATAAAGCTAGAGAAAATGAATATCCAGAAGTAAGCTGTGGTCTAGAGAAGGCTGGGACTTAGGAGATTTGAGTTCGGGTCCTAGAGCTCTGTGAAGGAGGAGCTGTCATTTTAGTATAGAGTCCCCATCTGAAAAATGAGGAACTGACCTCATCTCTCCAGGTAATTGGTCAAGATCACAAAGATCTTGCCCCAGAACAGTGCTTGGAACATGGAAGGACAGAAAATGTGATACTTTCCTTCCATCTGAGCATAATAAATTGGTGCATACCTGAGGTTCTGCCGTTGGGGCACTCAGGCCACTCCCAGAGGGACAAGCCCCTCTGCACACTGAAATGTGGGGTGGTGTGTCTGTGAAGAAATGGCAGGGCTGAGAGGACCCTGTCTGTCCCTTTCAATGTGAGCCTAGATGAGTCCTTTGGTCTCTGTATGTCCCTGTTTCCTGCGAGAGGCACTGTCGCTGGTGGATGGGTACATGCACTCTGGAACCAGACCGCTTGATTATGCATCTGACTCACTAGTTGATTTTGGACAAGGTATTAACCCCTCACGGCCTCAGTTTCCTCACCTCATCTTTAATGCGGAGTCTCTTACACTGACCAGAAGGTGCTCCCTCTAAGGGGCTCAAGCTTGGCTGTGGGTCTGACCCTGGAGGAACTGCCTCAGGAAAGGCTCACTACCCCTCTGGTATAAGAGTAAGAGCACTAGGGTCCCAGGGGAGAGAATCAAGTTCTCTCTGTCTTCCATGCCCTCCACGGAGCTTCCCTGAGTTTGTGGCTTATTCAACATTGGGCAACTCTCCTTCCTGCTTCTGAGCAGACACTGCAAGCTCAGTGCACAACCTCAGGAGGCACCAGCTCCATAGGAGGCTTCTCCCAGCCAGGACTTCTCCTCATTTTCTCCTCCCGTCTTCATCTCTGTACCTTAAGGTCTCCCACAGGAAGACAGTTCACCCCCTAATACACCTGCTGCAGGGGGAAGAAGGAATATGCCCTTCCTGCCATGATTCTGGGTTTTCTATGGCTTACGCAGGAGGGTCCATGAGGGGCAGGGACAGAGGGAGGGTAACCAGCAGCTTCTCTTCCTCAGTGGTGAGGCAGCCTGGCTAGGCTTGTCTTCCGTCCCTACTGTAAACAGAAAGTCCCTGCTATAGCAATGCTTTCTAAAGTGGGGTGTGGGTAACCCCTCGTATATGAGACAATCTACTGAGGTATGGGAGAATATAGCCTAACTTCCAGTTGTATTTATTCTTAATGCAAAAGATTTACAAATGGACATTCATTACTATTTTGTATGAGGATTGGCACTGTCCCCCACTGGTCTGTAGGCCAGACAGACACAGGTCTTGCAGAGCCTCTGAAGTGTCCTGAGGGAAGATGAGGAACACCTCAAAAGGGCAGGGGTGAGAAAGAGGGTGCTGGATGGTTGTGACTCTCTGACCTGTCCTTTGCTTTTGGCTTTTGTGGTTCCCTATTTTGTGGCGTTTGTGTGCCCACGAAATTGGATGTACAGGTGATATGATGTGGTTTAACTCACCAAACCTCATAAAATGCACAAGTGCCTTAAAAAGATTTCTGCAAAGAAACTAGAATTAGAAGATGATTCTGGTAACACAAACACAAGTGAACAAAAATAAAATGACATTACTGACATCTTCTAGGCCTGGTATAGATTAATTAGTGTAGCTAGAGCCCCAAACCACAATCAACCTGATCAGACTGGATAAGTAACTTTTTGAGAAACCTAAAATTATCTTGAGGACTTTCTGGAGTATTGACTTATATCTACTATCAGGACCCTTGCCCTTTCCCTAAGTGTATT
Organism: Enhydra lutris kenyoni; assembly: GCF_002288905.1. Taxonomy (NCBI): domain Eukaryota; kingdom Metazoa; phylum Chordata; class Mammalia; order Carnivora; family Mustelidae; genus Enhydra; species Enhydra lutris. Next base: position 16,954,208 of record NW_019154123.1, read on the forward strand.
ATTTTCCTTGAGATATTATTCAATGTATACAAGGCAGAATAAACAAAGGAACATTTTAAAAAGAATGTTTTATCTTTGTTTTATTGTTTCATAAATTTCTATTCCTCATATGGTTGAAATGTACACAATATATTAGTTTAAAAAATACACACACAGAATGTACAAGCTCACTATGTTTCCTGATAAGGATGGGCAATCAAAGTCAATTGGAAACCACTTAGCTGGAGGGAGCCAGAGATGACCCAGGCTTTGAGACCAGGCTACATCCTCCTCTGGGCCCCTTGCTTTGGGCTGGTGTGTCGTTTTGTTCTGAGTCTCTAGACTTTGTCACGTTCCTGGGTAGCTTCTTGTGGGAGACAGTTTGTCTCCCCTGTGACTCTGTCCCTAGGCCGAGGTGTCTTTCAGGCTGCGTGGAGGGAAGGAAGGTGTTCAGTCCAGGAGTTTTAGATCAGTGGGGCATATAAGGGCAGAACAATGTCTCAGTTAGGAGGGCCTTTGAGAGCCCAGGAGCAGTGTTTCTGGGGACACCTGGGAAGAAGTGAAGGGTTGAGGCCAGCTTTATCTTCTCTGACATCCTCTCTAAGGAAGGTCTTTGCTTGTTATTCCGCGTCTCTAGTCTGGATCTAGGGTAGTTCCTTCCCTCTTTTATCCGTGGAATGAATGTGTAAGACTGGTGCAGGACCAGCTCTAGTAGCATCCTGAGATTTGGGAGCAGAACCACCCTCCCCAACACGCCTCCGCCCCCCAAGCCCCGCTGTGGCCCTGCTCCTGGCACAGAGAGAGCGCACATTAACAAAGGGTTCATTTTTCCTTAATTCCCTTACAATCAGCATTTTTGTGCTGGATTCCATCCGTGGGTCTCTCCGGAGCTCAGGAAATGAGGTGATCGGCCTGGGGAAGGAATGAAGGGGGAGGGATGAGGGGTGATTGGGCAAGCGGGCTGCGCAAACACAGGAGGTCAAAGATTCTGCTTGGCCCGCTGGGCCGGACATAAAGGGGCACTGGACGCGGGGAGGCGGCGCAGAAGCCCACAGGTCTGTGCTCCCGGCTCCTAGCCACAGACCAGGAAGATGAGGCTTGCTGTCCCCACCCTGCTGGCCTGCGCGGTCCTGGGTGAGTGCCGGCTCGGGGAAGGCTCCCAGAGTCGCCAGCTCCGTAGCTTTTTGCACCCTCCACTCGGCCACACAGGCTCCTGGATTCCATCCACGCTTGGGCTGGAAGCCTAGAGAACTTCCTTCGCTCTTCCCCGCCGCATCCCTGCACCTGGTTGAGAACTGCCTTAGGTTTAGTTCTGCGCCTGCGCACAGCTGCTTGTCCTGCTAGTGCTTCTGCCCCTTTTCGTCCCCTCCATGCTTCCTTGCTTCCTCTCCATGCTCTCCTTCTTGTTGTCCAGTAAATCCCGTAGTATTAGAATGCAATAAGAGCACTTTCATCATGGTTTATCAGATCCCTTCTATGAGGTCTCCTGAGTCGTGTCTGAACTGCTAAGAATGGCACTCAAGGCCTCCTAAATTTGACTGCGCCCCCACCCTTGGCGGTCTGATGGCCCATTGGGTGCCCTTGGCACTGAAGATGTCCTGCTAAGAAGCAGGGCCATTGAGGGATTCAAAGCATATTTGAATCCAGGATTCTTGTGTCATCACCAGTGAGAAGGCTGGGCCGGGGAGGGTCGGGTGAGGGTAAATGAGGCGGTGGGTCCAGGCTCCAGTGGAGTGGAGTCTGCTGCACACATCCGTGCTGTGGGGTCTGTAACTGGAAGCCCTCTGCTACACGCATCACCTCCTGAGATTGTTTGGCGTCCTCTGTTCTTTAACTTCTGCCTCTCCTGGTGCATTCGTTATACCTTTGGAGCTTTGTGTTTCGTTATTTGTCTCTCCTGGAAAAGTTTACCCTTGGGAGTTGGCCGTGCATTACTTGCCTTTGGCCCTGGTCCCCTCCCACCCTCAAAGCACCTCACAGGGCTGTGCAAGGTAAATGCAGGACTCAGGACAAACTCCTGCCCATGAGACCTCAGGAAGAGCAGTTTGGGGAGTGGGGGTGGGAGTGGGGGTGTCTGCCACTGAATCCTAATGCCTCCCATGACTTCTCATGGGAGAGGTGGGATAAAGGGTGGCTGGGGCAGTAATTTCCCAGTGGCTCCTCCTTATGCAACCTGGAGAAGTGTTGCCCTCTCCGCTTCCTGCTTTGCGCTTTGTGGATATTCATCAGCTTCCCTGAGTCAGCCCTGTGCTCTTCTCCACAGAACGTGGAGATGACATAGGTCTTTGGGAGCAGTGCAACCACATGATTTTAATAGCTGCAGACATGGCTGGCTTTAGTTTCTCCTAATGGCAGCCCAAAAGACTGATGAAAATTGAAGGAGGGGTCACTGGAAGCAGAAAGAGCCACTGAATATGTGGAGTTCTACTTATTCCTGGAACAGAGGATGATAGACGAGATTCAAAGGCAAATTCATGATTTCATCAGTCATTTACCCCTACCTACTGGCCAAGCAGATAGAAAATAACTCAGAATGTCATCTTCTTTTCTTCCCTGGGCAGAGACCAAAGGCTGGAGACCTGGTTTCTAGGCCAGTCTTGGCCACTAACAGGCTGGATGACCTTAGGTAAAGCATCACTCTCTAAGGCCAGTTCCATCATCTTTAAAAGATGGTAATTCCTACCTTGCTAGCTTCCCCAAGTTGTCATATCGAGCCAATGCCTTCAAGTGGCTGAAAATGCTCTGTCACACTGATGAGGCTTATGTCCCAGGGCAGTCTCATGATGGTGAGATAAGGAGGCAGGGAAAACAGAGAAAAGCAGATTATTGTGGTCTCCAGTTAAGAGCTGATGGTCAAGCCAGCATCCCTCTGGCTAGCATAGGGTGGTAAGCAGGTGACTAGGGGGCCATTAGGGTTCCATTCTCTTGTCCCCAGCCTCAGAAGGCAATGGAATCTGTGCTCTGTGGTGTTAATAGGAGGAATAGGAGGAGGACAGGTTGGGAGAGATGGAGACTTCAAGAGCCTTCGGGGCTGCTCTGTCTTTCCCACTAACACAACCTCTGACCTCTTTCTCCTAGGGCTGTGTCTGGCTGTCTCCCCTGAGAGAACTGTGAGATGGTGCACGGTCTCAAATCATGAGGCCAGTAAGTGTTCCAGTTTCATGGAAAATATGAAAACTGTCCTTGAAAATGGTCCTTTTGTCAGCTGTGTGAAGAAAACCTCCTACCTTGAGTGCATCAAGGCCATTTGGGTAAGCCACTGTTGCCTAAAAGAGAGTGGAATAAAATCCAAACCTTCTCTTCTGACATTTTGGAACAACTCTACTCAGGTGGGAGGCTGGTGTGTGGGACAGTCAACCCCCAGTGCTAATAAAGGCACTTCAGAAAGGGAAATTGGAGTAGATATCTTTAAAGAGTCTTAAAACAAAATCCAACACACTCTGAAAAGGGGACTATTTTGAGGCACCAAGTTCTCTGAATTCAGGGAAAAAAACAAGAATGTTTACTATCAAAATTACCATATGACATTGTTTTGGAAGTTCGTGGTACATCACGGGAACTAGATGAATGATGCTCATGGAGAAGAGGAACACAGTGCCAACGGCAGATGGTTGCTGATCTCTTTGTTTTTCAGATTTTCCAAAAACACTTCACTCCTTCATTGTTGTCCCTGCACATCGGAATGGGGGTCAGACCCTGTGCTGAGCAATGGGGCTGCAGTGGTGAATTTAAACACATCTGGCCCTTATTCTTGACAAGATAACATTCTAGTGGGGAGAGAAGAAAAATATGCAAACAAATAAATTGTAAATTTCAAAGTGTGTGATGTACGATGAAGGGAAAGAGTACAATGCTCTGGAAGAGACTTTCAGAAGAAACTTACTTTGGCCTGCGTGTCAGGCACAACCTCCTTGACAGGGAAGCAATGAAACTAGGACCCCAAGGATGAGCATGGGTACGCCTGCTGGGTGCCACAGGTAGAACACGTCAGGCAGTGAAGAACCGTTTGTGCAAACGGCCCAAGATAGCAGAGCGGGAGTTTCTGAAGTTGCTGTAGGGAAATCAGGGAGAAGGAGTAGAGCAAGCAGGAGACTGGAAGGAGTAATGAGGGGGGAAAGGTAGACTCAGCCAGACGGAGCATGATCGACTGAAGGAATCAGTGATTTGGTCAAAACAACTGGCCTGTGTGTGTTTTTTAGTTGGATCTGTTATGATCATGCTTTAAATTATCACCCTTGAATTGTGACATTTGTTTAGCTCTAGTCCATGCATGCCCCTTTCCATTTTTAAATTGCTGATAATATAAAATGATACTATCCATGAACCTAACACAGGTTCTCAAAACTTCATCAGTACCAATCGCTTACTTCTAGGGCTGCAGTGTGGCAGCACTGGATTCTATGGGAATGACAACCACGTAGTGTGGTGTAACCCACTGGCCCTACTTACAGTTACCGATGTCTTTCTCCATCCATTCTCAATCTTACAACTTTCTTGCCTTGTATTTTAGTTTTAAGATGTATATGGGTATGTGTGAATGACTATATGGTTTTGATTCGTAAAAAGTTTCATAAACATGGCATTACTATATGTTGTCTTCTCCTTGTTTTTCCCTCCTCGATATTATGCTAAGATTCACCCATATTGTTGAATATAGCTATTGTTCATTCATTTTCAGAGCCCACAATAGTCCATTATGTTAGTATAACACAATGTATTTTTTCTTTTCTGGTCATTAGGCATTTGGGTTCTTTCCAGCCTTTTGTTATTCTAATCAGGGCTTGACAATTTTTTTTTAAAGATTTTATTTATTTATTTGACAGAGAGAGAGAGATCACTAGTAGGCAGAGAGGCAGGCAGGGAGAGAGGGGGAAGCAGGCTACCCGCTGAGCAGAGAGCCCTACATGGGGCTCGATCCCGGGACCCTGAGATCATGACCTGAGCCGAAGGCAGAGACTTAATGCACTGAGCCACCCAGGCGCCCCGACAAATATTTTTAACACATCTCCTAGGACACAAGTATTAATAGTTTCTCTTGAATATATATATGTAGGAGCAGACTTGTTGTGCCATGGGATATGTATTTGTCTTCTAAGACAATGACAAATATGTTTGATTTTTTAAAAAATAATAATGAATTAACATATAGTGTATTATTAGTTTCAGAGGTAGAGTTCAGTGATTCATCACTTGCATATAACACCCAGTGCTCATTACATCACGTGCCCTCCTTAATACCCATCACCCAGTTACCCCATCTTCTACTCTCCTCCCCTCCAGCAGCCCTCAGTTTGTTTCCTATAGTTAGGAGTCTCTTATGGTTTGTCTTCCTCTCTGATTCCGTACGATTTTATTCTTCTTCCCCTTTCTTTATGATCCTGTATTGTTTCTTAACTTCCACATATGAGTGAAATCATGTGACAATGGTCTTTCTCTGATTGACTTATTTTGTTTAGCTAATACCCTCTAGTTCCATCCACGTCTTTGCAAATGGCAAGATTTCATTTTTATGCCTGGGTAATATTCCATTGTATGTATACACACCACATCTTTATCTATTCATCTGTTGAAGGACATCTCGGCTCTTTCCATATTTTGGCTATTGTGGACATTTCTGCTATAAACATTGGGGTGCAGGTACCCCTTTGGATCACTATGTTTGTATCCTTTGGGTAAATAACATACCTAGTAGCACTATTGCTGGGTCATAGGGTAGCCCTAGTTTTAGGTTTTTGAGGAAACTCCATACTGTTTTCCAGAGTGGCTGTACAGCTTGCATTCCCACCAGCAGTGTTTGACTTTTAAGCCAATTCAATATGGTTCTTTTTTTTTTTTTTTTTTTTGGTATTTACCTATGTAGTTGGTTATGTTCATTTCTTTTAAAAAATTTTTAAATTTAAATTCAATCTAATTGACATACACTGGATTATTAGTTTTAGGGTAGAATTTAGTGACTCTTCAGTTGCATATAACACCCAGTGCTCATTACATCAAGTGTCCTCCTTAATGCCCATCACCCAGTTACCCTATCCTCCACCTATCTCTTCTCCAGCAACACTTAGTTTGTTCCCTATAGTTAAGAGTCTCTTATGGTTTGCCTCCCTCTCTGTTTTCCTCTTATTTTTTCCTTCCCTTCCCCTATGTTCATCTGTTTTGTTTCTTAAATTCCACATATGAGTGATGTAATATGGTATTTGTCTTTCTCTGATTGGTCTATTATGTTTAGCATAATGCCCTCTAGTTCCAACTATGTCATGGCAGATGGCAAGATTTCATTCTTTCTGATGGCTGAGTATTATTCCATTGTGTGTGTGTGTGTGTGTGTGTGTGTGTGTGTCGATGGACATCCAGGCTCTTTCCTCCTTTTTTTTTGGAGTGTAGTTGACAGTTAATGTGATTATTTCAATTTCTACTCCTACCACCAGCATATGAGTGAAAAATCCATATCATTCTTGGTGAATTTGGTATTTTATCATTATGAAATTATCTGGCAGTGCTTTTTGACTAAACTCTATTTTTCTATTAACATACTACATCAACTTTCTTTGCTTAGTAGTCTTCTTCTGTGATTTCTTTCATTCCTTCATTTTCAGTTTTCTGTTGCTTCTGCTTCAGGTGCATCTTTTGAGAACTGTTTATTGCTGGATTTTATTAATACAATCTGACAATTAGATTTATTTACTTTATGTGAAAACTCATTTATTTTATTATTATTACTGGTAAATTTGGACATAATTCTGCCATATTACTTTTTAATTTTAGTCCAGCTTTCCCTTGTTTTCTGATTTTTCCTCTTCTGATTTTTAAAAATTGAGTTTGCACATGTGTGTGTTCATTTGCATTGTTTTCCCTTTATTACACTTTCCCACCTACTGGTAATGAATTTAAACACTTTATTTATATTCCTTTTGAGTTCCTTAAATTTTTACTACATACTTTTAGCTTACCAATGTATTACAGTAAAATAATCCTGGCCCTCCTTCTCAAACAATAAAATGACCCTGGGAAACGGTCGCTCAGACTTCCCTCTTCCCTGTTTAAATATTACCATTTAATATTTTATGTCTATCTTTTTAAAACCCACAATGTAAATACTTCACGTATTTGTAGACACTATATAAAAATGTATATGGGGGGGCTTGTAGGTCTATGTCTATGTGTGTGTGTACACACACCCAAAAATTTAGAAAGAGTGACGGAATATTTAGATTTATCTGTATTTTTGCCATTTAGTCTGTTTCCCATCCCTTCTCATTTTTCAGACCATCCTTCTGGGATATGTTTCCTTCTTGATATATAAATTTTGGGGGGATTCTTTGAGCCAATATCTTGGTGTTAAACTCTCTCAGTAGTTTGCTTTCCTCTACAAATGCTTTAATCTCACGAATGGTAGTTTTGCTGAATGTATAATTCTAGCTTGACATTTTTACCCTGTTTTAAAATATTATTCCACTGTCTCCTGACTTCCATTGTAGTTGTGGAGAAGAGTGGTATTATCCTGTTATTGCTTCAGTCATCTCTGACTGATTTTGAGGTTTCATTTTCTTGGTCTGTAATGTTCTATAGATTCACTATGATTAATTTGCAGTTCTGAAAATCTTGGTACCTCTCCTGCTTAGTGTATATTGGGTCTGTGGAATTATGCTTTTCATCGATTCTGAAAAATTTACAGCCCTTATCTTTTTAAATATGTTTGTTTCAGTCTCTTTTTAAAAAAAATTCTAGGATTCCAAGATGACACATGTTGGGTCTTCTTTAATCTAACCTTTTAATCCTTCTTCCACAACTTCCATCATCTATACCTCTTTTTGGCAGGATCTAGAGTACATTTTTCAGATAGAGCTTCCACTTCACTAATTCTTAATTTTAACATGTCTAATCAACTTATTGCCCATTCATCACTTTTTTTTTTTTTTTTAGATTTTATTTATTTGACAGTGAGAGAGAGATCACAAGTAGGCAGAGAAGCAGGCAGAAAGAGAGGGGGAAGCAGGCTCCCCGCTGAGCAGAGAGCCCGATGTGGATCCCAGGACCCTGAGACCATGACCTGAGCTGTAGGCAGAGGCTTAACCCAGTGAGCCATCCAGGTGCCCCTCCCTTCATCACTTTTTTATTTCAACAGTTATATTTTTTGTTTCTAGATGTACCAGTTCAAATAATTTTTCTTTTTATTTCTAATAATTTCCTTTTCTATGCTTTAACTCTGATTGCAGTCTTCAATTTGTATAGAAAAGTAAATCCCCCACAGGCAGCTCTTCTCAACGAATCAGACAGCTTCAACCTCCCTCGAGTTTTTTGTTCCTCTTGACACTCACGCATTGTGGTTTATATTCTTCTGAGTGCAGTTATCTGCACCTGTGGGGGTTATACTTGATCTTAATCCTCCTCCTCCTTGCTGGTTCAGGTTCCCCTTGGAATCCCTGCTGCTCTAGTGGATCCCATGAGTTAGGCCTTGGCTCCTTGGTTCCTTTGCCCCTGAGGCCACAGTGATACCTGATCAGCATCCTGGTGTCTTGGCCATAAAGCCCCAGTCTCACTGCTCCAGGAAAAGTTGTTTGTTTGCTTATTCGTTTTTACTCTGTGGTGTGTGGGGTGGGTAGGGGGAGGCTAGAGGTTGTACTTAACTTTTCTGATACCAAGGAGGACACAAAGATTGCTTCATATTTGGTATTTAGTTGTGGAATACAGCTGTCCTTCACCAATGTGAATGCATCTAATGGCACTGAAATGTATACTTACAAAAGGTTAAACAGTAAATTTTATCTGATGTATATTATAATAAAAACAATACCAACCCTTACAAGTTGCCCCAAGATGAACTAACTAACTAAATATCCAGCAAGTAACTGTAATGGAAGAAATAAATCCAGACAACCTGAATTTAGATCCCAGCTCCATGACTTACTAGCTATGTAGCCTGGGGAAGTAACAAACTTCCTGTGCCTTTGTTTTTCAACTGTAAAATGGAGCTGAGTTGAACAGTGGTGACCTCGACATATCTGAATAGTTCATTAAAAAAACAATGAGCCATAACAGAAATAATAATTAGCATTTTACCCTTAGTTCATAGTATAAGTGAGAGGTAAAGCCCAAAGAAAGTATCAAATCCTTGAACAAGACTGTTGTAGTTATGGGGTCCCAGAACAGGAAGAAAAAGTACTGAGTACTGAATCAGAGTGGACACAGTGTCTTCAAGGCTCCCCTCCCCCATAAGAAGGGCTTCACAAAGTACTTGAGGAAGACCTCAGCAGAAGGCTCAAGATAAAGAGGTTACCAAAGAAAGCAATGTAGTATGAATATGTAGTATAAATACCGCTCGCAGTATAAATATGTGTAAGAGAATGGTTGCAACTTCCTTCAGTGTCTGTTGTGTTTGTGCATTGTACCCAGTCTAGGGTTGGGAGGGCAGCTTTCCCCCATGAGGTCTGCCAGGAAAAGCTCCTCTAATGTGATCTTGAAAGACCACACATAGGTTTCTGGGCCAAGAACCAGACTCCTTACCAGGGGAAAGAAAAACATAATCCATTCCTTACTCTATGTGGGTGGAATAGGAAAATGGTGGCCAAATCCCCTTACCAGGGAGATGAAGTCAACCGAAACCCTTGGTGTGATGTGTAGTTGCGCCAAGGTGAGGGTTCTTCTGGCCCCAGATCCAAGAAGCCCTGCCAGTCACCCTCACTTGCCCGGGTATAGGTAGCCCTTCCTCAGAAGTAAGGACTTCATCAGGGTCTGGTCTGTTATCTTACAGGCAAATGAAGCAGATGCTGTGACACTGGATGCAGGCTTGGTGTTTGAGGCGGGCCTGAATCCCTACAACCTAAAGCCTGTAGTGGCAGAGTTCTATGAGTCAGAAGGGGGTAAGTTCTTCCTGGGGACCCAGGAGAGAGTGTGTGGCTCTTGTTCTCTCCTGGTAGATGCTGAGTGTGTCTTGCCCAGGCAGCTAATGTAGACTAAATACTGATGAACATTTCCCATTGGGTGTCAGTGGGGAATGAGAGGCCCTGTCAGCTGCCAGAGGCACAACTCAAGGCCTCTGGGGCTTTGGGATGGTTGAGGACTGGTGCTCCTGACACTCACCTTCTGGGCTAGGAAATGTGCTCCCTGGAGAAACAGAGCAGACCGTGCACAACCTGACCTGAACCACTAGAGTTTAGAGCTACACAGTACATACTTGGAGCCCCAACAGCCTTGCATCTCCTCTGAGAGCAACCAGCTGTCCCTGGGCCTGTGTCAGGGAACAGGAAGTACTTAGAATAAATGTGGTCTCTGTGCTACAACTTCAATTTCCTTGTGGGCCTGGTTGGTATGTGTAGGCAGACACACTGCAGGGCCATGGTAGGCAAAAAGCATTTGGGCCACATGTTTATGTGGCCTTCTTGCCCCTGTGTTTGTTTGGACTATTACTGCAAATGTTCTCCCTGTGGTCCTTTCTTCCCCCTGCAAGTCTAGGCAGGTTTTCCTGATCTCTCTCCCTCTGTGAGCCAACTCAACATAAATGTGCCCTGTGGATTCCCTTTCTTTACTCAGGAACTCAGTAGGGATGAGCAATGTTTCCCTGTGGCCCAGGTTAAGGGTCTTTCATTCACATTGTCTCTTTGCAGATCAAAAAACCCAGTATTATGCTGTGGCTTTGGTGAAGAAGAGCAGTAACTTCAACCTGAATGAGCTCGAAGGCAAGAAGTCCTGCCATACAGGCCTTGGCAGGTCTGCTGGATGGAACATCCCTATGGGCTTACTTTATTGGAAGCTGCCTGAGCCACGTGACTCTCTTCAGAAGGGTAAGTGGGCAAGAGGGTGACTGCTATCAGGCAGGCCTACACAGGCCACACTGGGATCACTCAGACATGATCAGGTGATCGTGTATGAAGAGTCTGGGGGGGTGGAGGGAGAAGGTTCACCAGTTTTAAACCGGTCAGTTCTGCCACACCTGCAGCCCTTGGCAGGTGTCAGCTGAGTTTTTTCTCTGAGCTCTTAACACCAAACCAAAGGCTATCCTGAGAAGTGGGGGGAAGGCCATCAAGCCCAACAGAGGGCTTCAGTCAGGGCCAAGTTTGCTGGGCCCTACTGATCACTTTCCTGGGGTTCATTCCTATCTGTGGCTGATCTGCTGGAGCTTTTCTGGTAGCCATCTGCTGGCCATGAACTTGGCTTGCACCTACCTGGGTTTCCCATCTCTCAGAGGAGACCTCTCTCTGAGCTGTTCCAGTCTGACAGTGACCTGAGACAGGCCTGGGTCAGTGGCAGGCACAGGTCTGGTTCTTGGGGCGGGTGGTGGGAGGACAAATGTTAATTCGTCCCTTTTGGAAAATCTTGATCTTGATCAGTGAACATATGCAAGGGTGTGCTGAGACTGGGTGTATTCATTTTCCTTTAGTCACTCTCTGTTCCTTAAAAACCCTAGACTGGGAGCTATAATTGCTTGTGCCCAGGGTGGCTCATGACCTGTGTTACATGTCTTATGTTGAACAGCGGTGTCCAGTTTCTTCGCGGGCAGCTGTGTTCCCTGTGCAGATCGGACAGCCTTTCCCAAACTATGTCAACTGTGTGCAGGGAAAGGGACAGACAAGTGTGCCTGCTCTAACCATGAACCATACTTCGGATACTCAGGTGCCTTCAAGTGAGTGAGACCAGCTGCTACTCCATGATGGCCAAACTGTCCAATGTCCTCAGGCTGGGAGACCCTACCTGGCCCGTAGCAGAGCCCAGCCTACAAAGAGGCATCCAGAGGCCTCATGCCCTTGCAGTGACTCAGTGATCCAGCTGAGACTCTCCAGGCCAAGCCAGTGCATATACCTTTTATGTGACATTTGACAAGGGAGCCCCTCTCCTGGAGATCTTTTCTACCTCCCCAGAGCCCTGGAACCTGCCCAGTATGTTCTTTTGCTGGACTGGGCAGAGCCTAAGGAAACAGGCACATCCTAGTGTTTGAACCATTCTTCAGTGACTGACCCTCTGCTTTCTATTGTAGCAGGGTCTCCTGTTCAATGCACTCTCTCCAGCCTTCCCTCACTGCCCCTGTGCCGACAGCTCATGTGGCTGATTTTTCTCTCCCTCTTTCACCTTGGTTATATACTAAAGTTTGATGCCAGCTGAGGGACATTTCCTCTCTCAGGAGACTCTAAGTCTTTATTTTCCATTTCAGAAATTTAAAAACTCTTTTCTCTATTAAAATATCTTCATTGACTTTTTTTGCTACTGTGGGGCATGTGATAAGGGATTTCTAGTTCCCATGAGCTCATCCCCTCCTCATCTTCGTGGTATATCAGTGCCCCGTAGTGCTTCCTCAGCTATGGGTCGGCATAGAGGCCTCCATCGATCTCTGTCCTTGTCCCAGACTGGATGGTGTGACCAGACAGACCCTCAAGCCTGAGGTGAAGGGCCTGCCATGCAGGAATCCTCTTAATGTATTTTTTTCCCACAGGTGTCTGATGGATGACGCTGGGGATGTGGCCTTTGTCAAGCATTCAACAGTGTTCGGTAAGTAACAGGAGAATCTACAAATTCCCTCCAGGCAGTGGGCCCCCCCACCCTGTACCCCTTCTCATGGTCAGTGGTCACATATAAGCATACTGTATTCCTCCTTTATCATTGCTTGGGTTTCTACTTGTGCAGAGTTGTGTACCTATGGGGTCTACAACTGGACGCCTGGGGCTCTGTCCATCCTTCAAACTCCTAGACATGGGGACCCTTCTTCCTGGTCAATGTTGCCACAGCAAGGGATTGGGGGCACATCTGGTTGAACTTGGCCTGAAGTTGGTCGGCTGAGATGAGACATGTTGTGGGGTATGGGGCTGTTACCCCTGTACTAGGCATCAGATGCTTTCTTGCCTGTAACTGGCTGTGGGATCTCAAGCAAGTCAGTTCCCTTATGTACTCTGGCCCTCAGTGTTTGCTCTAGGTATCTCAGCTTGAACATGCTATAATTCATTGGGATTGCAAGGGATGAGGAGAGAGACTACACAGCTCATGACTCTGTCCTATCTGCAGTTGGCTAATCCAGGCTTTCTTCCCCCAGAAAACCTGCCAAATGAAGCTGATCGGGATGAGTATAGGCTGCTCTGCCCAGACACCTTGCAGAGGATGACAGTAGATAAATATAAGGACTGCCACCTGGCCCGTGTCCCTTCCCATGCTGTTGTGGCCCGAAGTGTGGGGGGCAAGGAAGACTTGATCTGGGAGCTTCTCAACCAGGCCCAGGTACTGAATTCACTGTCCTCCCTCCTGCTTAGTAGTCCCTGCTTGGATTTGGGGCATTTTCCTACATTCCCTTTTGTCACTATGGAATAACTTTTTTTTTTTTTTTAGGACATAGTGGGAACTGTGCCACATTCATCTATTTGTTTAAAAGTGCCCAGTGGGGACTCAGAGTCGTACAGAACCTAGTCCTGCATGATTGCCTGTCAGACCCTTACATTTTGGCCTAGTGACATAAAGATGCTCCTTATTGTTTAGTTCTGTTTCTTTCCATCTAAACCAGGACTTCTAGGCCAAGGGCAAATACTCCCTCCCCCATAAGGCCTTCCATGACCTCTGCAGAAGGAAATGATCTCTTTCCTAATGTCCTCTCAGCCTGACTGAAAGAAAGCCACACACACAGCCAGGTTTATTTCCCTAGAGCAGCAGAATGCCAGCCCTGAGCCAACCTCCTTTCGTCCAGCCCTCCCATCTGTCTATCAAGGGCTAAAGTGGTAACCACACAGTGTCAGCTTCTGAAGGAGACTGCATTTCTTAGACTCAGTGAGCTGTCAGCCCAACCAAGGAGACAGGCACAGAAACATATTCTGTGAAATAGGTTGTTGCATGACTGCAAGAAGACTGGGAATGGGGATGGTGCTGGGTGGAAAAAGGAGGTCTGACTGCCCTTTCTCCCTGAATCTTGACAATTTAATGGTTTTAATTTCATTTTCTGGGGTTTTTGTTCCCTCGGTCCCCTTTCACAGCCTTTCTTGCTGCTGTAGCCAATCACTATTGTGTTTTACTATACACAGGAATATTATGGCAAAGACAAATCTAAAGCCTTCCAGCTCTTCGGCTCACCTTTGGGGAAGGACCTGCTGTTTAAGGATTCTGCCCAAGGGCTTTTCAGGATTCCCTCTAAGATGGACACCTGGCTGTACCTGGGTTATGACTATGTCACTGCTCTTCGGAATCTAAGGGAAGATGTGCGTAAGTACTGGGAAAGGATCATGTGACATTTTGGAGCCTGGAAACCTGGTGGGTGCAAGGACCAGCAATAGACGCTTTCCAGGTACCGAAAACGCACCCTGACATTTATCTGCCCTGCCTTGCTGCCTAGTGTCAGACTGATGCTAAGTGGTGTCAGTCATCATGAGATGGGCCTGGACATCACCAGAGGCATTGAAGGAAATTCATACTTAAAATGACTTGGATTGATACTAGTGTTATTTTCCTTGTGTAAATCAGGGCCGCCCTACCCTCTGTGGAGCCAAGTAGGCTGGCACAAAGTAAGTGAAATAGGATACAATTGCTACAGACTTGCACACCTGCTGCCAGTATGATGACCAATGTGTGCAAAGCTGGCACTCTAGACAGCTTGATCCTGCTCCCGAATTTCCTCGGGTCATTGGATGTTTGCTTGATTATATTCATTCATTCAACAGACACTTATTGATCATGTAGCCATAGACTGTGCGAGGTGCTGGGCATGCAATGGTGAGACAAACATATATTAGATTCTGCTCTCATGGAACTTTCTCACCAGCAGAGAAGACAAACATTCTATGAAGAGTCACTCTACTGAATGACTTATTAAAAATGAGAGATTTGCTCAGAAGAAGGGAAAGCAAACACAATAAAACAAAATATCATGGTCTGATGAAACCATGAAAACAAAGAAGAATAGCTCCTAGAGCTGCGGTAAGGCTTCCTTAAGGCAGTGACTTGAACTGAGCCTGTCAGTCAAATAGATGGCCATTTACTCAGCAGACATTAATTGCAATGACCATAAGCCAGGCATTGCCTTTGAACAATGAGTGTGCCTTAAGCCCTTGCCCTGGCTGAGTTTATGTTCTCCACAGGGAGAAGACAAAAAACAATGAACACATAAGTAAGAACAACCCAGGTGGTTAAGTGCTATTTCAAAAAGAAGAAGAAGAAGAAGAAAACCCAAAACAGCCTGAAGGGATAGAGGGGTTGAGAAGAAAGTTGGCATCTAGGAAGAGATTATTGTTAAGCCATATCTAAATGATAAGAAGCCAAGAAAGAGATTGTTACTGCCTTTGTTTTCTAAGATGATGAATTCCTGGAATGGGACCTGTTTGTATATTGCTGGCAAATCCCAGCATTTTCATAAAGACAGTTAGCAGCATTCATAACCAGCAGGAACTTCTGGGGCTTCATCTGAAATCTGGCTCTTTTTCTTATGTCTTAGGCCCGGATACCCCAAGGGATGAATGCAAGAAGGTGAAATGGTGTGCCATAGGTCACCATGAGAGGGTCAAGTGTGATGAGTGGAGCGTAAACAGTGAAGGGAAAATAGAGTGTGAAACAGCAGAGTCCACTGAAGACTGTATTGCCAAGATCGCGGTATGTCACTCCTGCATCCATAGGGCAGTATTTCTGCCCCTGCTGCCTGCCTGTCCCTAAGGCTGAGGAAGTGTTCTTGGGAAAGATATAAAAACCTGGGTTCCCAAGGAACCCTGCCCTCATGTGGGAGCCCAGGCCCATGGAAGCTTCAGTACTTTTGAACTTATGGATCTGAAGGGCTCCTTAGGGCTCTGTTTCCTCCCGGTGTCAGCACACGGTGGAGGGCACTCTCAGCTTTGTCCACTTACGGGAGATTGGACCATGGTGTGAGTGTGCCTGAGACCCACGGTGTGCCATGAGAGGTTTGACAGGGCTGCTGATTGTACAAGCAGGTAGAAGTTAAACTTTGCATTCATAAGATGCTAGGTGATCACAAGATCATTCCACGATCTTGAGCATTCCATGTTTGCTTTTAGAGTTTTGAAAATCCTGAATGATACAAAAAGAAAATGAGAAGTACTTGTAATCTTCTAACTCCGAGAAAACCCTGTAAAATGGGATCATATCAGATGCACAATTTACTATATTTTTGCACCTGATACCTAGTTAGCTTTTCTTATGTCACAAATCATTTTTCTAAAATAGGATCTTTTATTTATTTATTTTTTAAATTTATTTGGGAAAGAGCAAGTGAGAGAGCAAGTATGAGTGGGGGGAGGGGCAGAGGGAAACGGAGAGGGAGAAGCAGATTCCCCACTGCGCAGGGAGCCTGATGCGGGACTTGATCCCAGAGCTTGAGCAGAAGGCAGACACTGAACCAACTGAGCCAGCCAGGCACCCCCAAAACATGATCTTTTAATGTAATCTCTTTCAGAGCGTGGATGTGATGCAATCCATTTAGCCATTTATCCACATTATCTATAACATCATTTAGTCTGTTTCTGGTTATCAATTATACGTGCATGTTTTACATTGTATGAATCACACTTGCACTTGTACTTTTTTTTTTTTAAGATTTTTATTTATTTATTTGACAGAGAGAGATCACAAGCAGGCAGAGAGGCAGGCAGAGAGAGAGGAAGGGAAACAGGTTCCCTGCTGAGCAGAAAGCCCGATGCGGGGCTTGATCCCAGGACCCCAGGATCATGACCTGAGCCGAGGGCAGAGGCTTAAACCACTGAGCCACCCAGGTGCCCCTGCACTTGTACTTTTAATCCAAATAGTTTCCCACATATTTGATTACTCCTTTACAGTGTATTCCTAGAAAGTAGATTTCTAGGCCCAATGGAAATCTTGATAATCTTGTGGAATTTAAGCATCTCTATAAAACAGGGCTTATAAACCTGAAAAATAGATCATTTGAGAATATTTTACTCATTAACACTTTGTTTACACCAAGCACTGAAAGAGCACTCATCCACATGGCCTGATTCGGGACTCAAGCCCCCCATCAGAAGGTGCTCTATGCCTACATAGGACACGTAGCCTCCTGTCCCTGCCTCCACTCATCTGTCTTACAAATAAGAACTCTTGGTGTCAGAAAGTTGTTGTGGAAATATCTCTGGGACAATGCATCTTATGAGAGAACAGGAGGACTAACTGTGGGTCTTTGCTCCTGAAGAAACTAAGCAAGGTACTCCAAAATAATCCTTAGTTCATCATGGTTTGGGTGAAAATGAGAGTACATTTTATTTTCTCTGCTGGGTATTCCTGGTGATAGACCCTTGGGTGTCTGGCACAGCACCTGCTCTTTCCTGGGGCCTTCATGGCCTATGCTGGGAAGGCTGCCTTAAGGAAATGGTTGGAAGAGTGGGTAGGACAGGAGATGGCCTCTTTTCACCTGCTGTAATGTGCTGTGTTTTTGCAGAAAGGAGAGGCTGATGCCATGAGCTTGGATGGAGGCTTCATCTACATAGCGGGCCAGTGCGGTCTGGTGCCTGTCCTGGCAGAAAACTACAGTAAGTGGAGGGGGTGCCTCTCTGTGTTTTATTTCCTCCACACCAGGGAGAGAGGAAATGGGAAAATCATAGCCTGATTTATACCACATTGGCCAGAAAGCTTTTGCTTACTGAGCACCTCCTACTTCCTAGACTCTGGGCTCTCTCATCTCTAATCCCCACACTCATCTTGAAGGATAGAGTCTTCCATCACACCTTTCACCGGGGGGACTGGCATCTTTGCACTGGGAAGTTCCAGCTAAAGGGGACCTCTGCAGAGGACAGCTGGGATTCTCAGCTGGGATTCCTGGCAGGTCTTCTTGCTTCCCAAATTCACACTTCTGTTGCCATGGTACAGGGATTCAAGTATAGTTGGCAGGCACCACTGTGGCCACAGGTCAAACAGAGCAAGAAACTTGAAATTTACAATTTTGGGCTAAATTCCAGAGGCCAGTGAGCAGAAGTGAATTTGTACAATCCAGATAGCCTGGACTGTTTGGGAATTGGTGAAATGTAGATTGTCTTCCTGGTTCTTTTTATTCTGAGCTGCACATGGGAATGGCATGACTTCCAAAGAATATATGCTTAATGACTTCTTCATTTTCTCCTCCAGAAACTCAAGGCCCTCAATGTAGCAGCACGGTAGAGGAAGGTGAGTTGGGGTTGGTAACCTCATGAGTTTAATTTGTATTGCTTTTGGGAAAGGGGAAGGTATGTTTAAATTCAAATCAAAAGTAGGTAAGGTAATGGAAGAGACTAATTTTTAGAATGCAAAAGAACCACAGAAAGATGATAACTGATAATGTTGGTTACTCTTTTACACTTGCCATTCCTTACATACAGGATTTCTCTTTAATTCTGTAAGTGGGTACCGTCATCCTTTAAGGATGTCTAAGAGGACCAACAGCTCACAGAGGTTACAAGTTGTCAGGGTTCCTACATCCTGCAAGCAAGTTCACACCCTCCCCAGCACTCCCAACTCCTTCACATTACATAAGGCCTGCACAGTTTTAGACGAGAGTTACACCAGCCAGGGAGTCTTGCTTATATGTGCCTGGCAGGGCTGAGCAGAGAGGCTCACACAGGCAGATGTCTAGGAGCATGAAATTACTGAGCCTCCCAGCCAGGGCTGGGCCCAGGAACCCAGGCCAATCTGGCTCTCAGCTGGTGCTCTGGTCGGGGCGGGGTGGGGGGGTGAATCTGGAAAGATGGGGCAGGAGCAAGACAGGAAATCTTGCCCAGGTGATCACTGGGTCCCACAGCCCCAGTGCTCAGACCTCTCTGGTCATTTCCCAGCCATTAGTGTGCAAGTCTGTCCTTGTGACTTCCCCTAGTACAACCTCTTAGCCTTTCCCCATCATTCTAGGACCCAGGCTCTTTGGCCAAAAATAGGAAGACTTGTTCTTCCTCCATGGATGATAAGGCTTCTCTTGTTTTCTGCTGTAAATAGTTGACTGAATTAACTCATTTAAAAAGTTGAAATCATGGGTTGATCTTCTATTTGCAGTTAAGGAGCAACAAGTATTTTCTGCTAAAGACGGCAGCTGTCATGATTTTGAATTTCTACTTCATATATTTATTTTGGTGCAAACCTCTATTCTCCATATCCCAAAATACCTGGCCAGAATATTCCCTGTAGTTTATTGGTCACTTACTACTCTTCCCTAATTGTTACTGTATAAAATGTTGGGAGTCACGTGCTCCTCAGGATCCACTCCTCTGATATTCCACAGTGAAGGGTGAGTTGCTAGTTTATAACTTTCATAGTTTTATGCATTTAGGGAAGTGTTATATACCAGCCATTCCTTTGATGATGTTTTCTTACTATTTTGTTTTTAATGTTCAGAATAATCTCCATCTGACAGAGTGACTGGTCACTTCATCTCAGTTTTGGGGAAGACCCTTTCAAAAACAGAAGGAATGATTTAGGATAATTTTGCTTTCACAGGCAGATGGCAGGCTTTGATTGTAGACATACTCTGGAGGGCCCAGGGGTGTTAATACTTTCTTTTTTGGTGTCTTTCTTGTAGGGTATAAGGCTGTGGCTGTAGTTAAGGCATCAGCAGATGCGAGCCTCACCTGGAACAATCTGCAAGGCAAGAAGTCCTGCCATACCGCAGTAGAAAGAACCGCAGGCTGGAACATCCCCATGGGCCTGCTCTACAGCAGGATCAACCACTGTGAATTTGGTAAGTGAATCCTGGGAGGATGCTGTGATAAGGGCCAGGCTGGAAAGAGGTGTTCTGGGAAAAGAGTGGTATGGAATAAAATGCTGTGTCCCTGGTTCTTTAGTAGTAAATTTTGGTTAAAGTGAACCTCAAGGAGATATCTAAAACAGATGGTAAGGTTGGGAAGGTGAGTCAGAATGGTTCTTTTTGGCTGCATATATGGCTTCAGTAGATATATGTTCACTTTCATCTCTCATGAAAAGGACCAGGTGAGCAGTCCATGGCTGATATGGTCATTAGAAGCCTAGGCTCCTTATCTCTTTCTGAGCCACCATTCTGAGCCTGCGGCTTCTGTTTTCAAGGTCAACCATGGTTGACATTCACGTCTGTGATTCAGGCAGCCTCCAGGAGCAAGGAATAAGGACAACTTGAAATATACGTCATCTGTGGTTATTGTGTTAAAGAAGACATCCAGGAAATAAAAATCAGTTACTTCAAGGAAATTTTCATTGCTCAGAACTTAGACTCATAGTCATACTTGGTTGTCAAAGAGGTTCAGGAATGTCATCTTTTATTGGGCATGTCTCTGCCACACCTATTTTGACCTTTGTTCAAATATTAAAAATAGAATGGCCATATGATTTAGCAATTTCACTTCTGGGTATTCATCCAAAGGAAATGGAAGCATTAATTGAAAAAGATGTATGCATCCCTGTGTTAATTGCAGCAGTATTTACTAGAGCCAAGATATGGAAATAGCTTAAGTGTCCATCCATTGATGAATGAATGCATA
Source organism: Enhydra lutris kenyoni (assembly GCF_002288905.1). NCBI lineage: Eukaryota > Metazoa > Chordata > Mammalia > Carnivora > Mustelidae > Enhydra > Enhydra lutris. The sequence continues at coordinate 16,974,571 of NW_019154123.1, forward strand.
AAGAAAATGCCATACACATATACATGTATGTATATTATATTATATACATTATATACATATAAAACAAAATAAACTTTTAATCAGCCATAAAAAGGGATGAAGTCTTGCCATTTGTGATAACATGGATGGACCTTGAGGTTATTATGCTAAGTGAAATATATCAGGCAGAGAAAGACAAATATTGTATAATCTTACTTACATGTGGAATCTAAAAAAATCCCAAGCTCAAAGATATAGAGAACAGACTGACACTTGCCAAAGGTGGGGGATGGTGGAGCAGGCAAAATAGGTGAAGGGGCAAAAGGTATGAACTTCCAGTTATAAACTAAATAAGTCCTGGGGATGTAATGTACAGCATGGAGACTATAGTTAATAATTGCATTGCATATTTCAAAGTTGCATATTTTTTTGTTGCGTATTGCATATTTCAAAGTTGCTAAGAAAGTAGACCTTAAAAGTTCTCATCACAAGAAAAAAATTTTATAATGATGTATGGTGATGGATGTTAACTACACCTATTGTGGGGACCATTTTGCAATATATTGCAACATCAAATCACGTTGAACACCTGCAACTAATGTAATGTTATATGTCAGTTACGTCTCAATAAAAAATAATGGAGAAAAAATTAAAAGAATAAAACAACTAAGTCTTTGTTACTAAGGAACAGGGGATCTAAATGGCTGTTGGGTGGAAAATCCCTCCCACAGGCTTTTAAGCCTATGAGCTAGAAATGTGAGTGTGTGGGTCTCTTTAAGGTCTTGGCAGTCTCACTGAGGGAATGCCCAACATCTAGACCACTTGAAAGGGATGAGAAATCAGTTAATTTTATGTCCTCTGAATATCCTCAGGTATGAAAAGTCTACATGTAAGTTAACCACAGACAAATGCTTGCTTGCTTTCCTTTTTTTTTTTTTTAAGATTTTATTTATTTATTTGACAGTAAGAGAGAGAGAGAGAGAGGAAGAAAGAGAGACATGGCATGAATGAGCTGGGGGAGGGGCAGAGGGAGAAGCAGGCTTCCCACTGAGCAGGGAGCTTGATGTGGGGCTCGATTCCAGGACTCCGGGATCATGACCTGAGCCAAAGACAGATGCTTAACCGACTGAACCACCCAAGTACTCTAGACAAATGTTTTCTAATGGTTATTTACATCAGCTTCCTCCTTGCCACTTCCAAATATGTATAACTGCTTTAAAAGAAGAAGTCTCTAAAGACAGTTATGAACCAGACAAGTCCTGTGTGTGGGGACTTGGAGATAAGACCAGATTTCTGCACTGGAGTGTTTTCTGACATGAGAGGAAGCAAAATGCGGCTGGGGTGATATCCAGAAAGCTCTGGATCCCCACCAGCAACGGCACTATCTCTGCTTTTCTGAGCTTCCTGGCAATTTCACAGCCATGGGAGAGCAACTGAGCTGTGAGTAAAATCCCCTAGCCTTTAACTGAGTTCAGAGTTTAAAGTTCTAGCAAAGTCTCTTCTAAAAAATAACAAGGGAGGGACGCTGGGTGGCTCAGTTGGTTAAGTGTCTGCCTTCAGCTCAGGTCGTGATTCCTGGGTCCTGGGATAGAGCCCCACATCAGGCTCTCTGCTCTGTGGGGAGCCTGCTTCTCCCTCTCTCTCTGCCCCTCAGCCCTGCATGTGTTCTCTCTCTCTCACTCTATTTCAAATAAATAAAACTTAAAAAAAAAAAAAAAAGCAAGGGAAGGAAATTTCTGGAAATAATTAGCACAAGCTTGCAGAATGAGACTTGCAATTTTATCCCTTTTAAGTCAATTTTTACGTAATTTCCCTCTCTTCTTTCTTTAAATAAATGGTGACACATATAGGGTGCCCATGGAATCCTCTCTACCTGAATTATAATGGTCTACTAACTTCTATTCCCAGCCTCAATTAAGTTTCCTTTTAAAGCCTACAGCCTGGCAGGTCCTGAGTTGGTGGCAGGTCACTGAATATGTTCCACGTATCCTGGGCCATACACACCTGTTATGTATTAGATGAAGGCTATTCATATTGACTCAGGAGAAGCTGACCTCTTCTTGTCCTTCTGCACAGATAAATTTTTCCAGGAAGGCTGTGCCCCTGGATCTATGCGAAATTCCAGTCTTTGTGCTCTGTGCATTGGCTCGGCAAGTGGTCCAGGAAAGGAGTGTCTTCCCAATAACCATGAGAGATACTATGGCTACACAGGGGCTTTCAGGTGAGTATTTTAATCCTGACCCAAATACAGTAAGAAACCCAGCCCTGACAAGATTTCTTTTTAGGGACTAAGGTGAGAGTCTTACGTTCCTGGCCTGTTAGTCTTACATGTGTTAGGGTACCACAGTTAGCAATCATCTGTAGAAGCCTGTGTGAAGGAGCATCCAAGCCCCTACAAGACACTCTCCAGACTGGCAGAAAAGTGCAGATCAGAAGTTCTCAACAGGCAGTGATTTCTCCTTCAGGGGAATTTTGGCAGGGTCTAGAGATGTTTTTGATTATCAAATGGGGTTGGGTGCTATTGGTATCTAATTGGTAGAGGCTGCTAAACATTTTACATGCATAGGACAGCACCCTACAATAAAGAATTGCATGGGTCAAAATGTTACTATTGCCATGGTGAGGAAACCCTGCCATAGTTGAATACAGGAGTCAGGGTTCTGGTTCATGCTCTTCCATGCACCTTTGGGGAACCTAGAGCCAGCCATACTCACCTGGGAATGTACAAAAGTAAAGAACATGATTTCTACATTCCCAAATGCAATTCTATTTCATGGGATGTTTATTACTTTTATAAAGACACCTGTGCACCTTATTACCTTTTTAAAATATTTTATTTATTTATTTGACAGAGAGAGAGAGAGAAAGAATGAACAATCAGAGGGAGCTGCAGGGAGAGGGAGAAGCAGGCTCCCCAATATGTGGCTTGATCTCAGGACCCTGGGATCATGACTTGAACCAAAGGCAGACATTTAACCTACTGAGCCACCCCAGGCGCCCTGACCTTATTACTTTTTAACTGTCTTTTCTGATCCAGACTTGTGTTAGTAGTTCAGGAGTCCATCAACGGCACAATGATAGTGGTATTGTAATTGAGCTTCTCGGTAGTGAAGGAGAAAACAAAGGTTATCCTAATTCTCCAGTTAGAGCAACCTTGTGAGTTTGTGCAAATGCAATTCACAGTCCACAAGTTTCCAATTTTTACAAAGTAGAATGTGAGTAGGGAATCACCTTAATGGAACACTGCCCCTCTGATACCTCTAATGATGACAGGGAAATGCTGTAACTCCACTGTGCCAGAAGTTAGCATTCAGTGTGTGGGAACTGAGATTGCATGACCACAAAGCAAACTGGAGGTTTTTCTTGTCTGTATTAGTTACATGAGTAATATATAAGATTAGTGATAGAATGGGAGTCACAACTGCTGATGTCTGATGGTTAGCCCTGGGTCTACAAGCTGACCCTCCTGAATGACACATGTGTCTCTGACCGGCTCTCTTCTTTCTCCCTGTCTGGCACTCTGCAGGTGTCTGGTGGAGAAGGGAGATGTGGCCTTTGTGAAAGACCAGACGGTCATGCAGAACACTGAAGGTACATTCACATGCTCCTCTGTCCCCACAAATTGGGGTTGCTGGGCTCACTTATGCTCAGGATGTCTTTGTGGATGTGTTATGGACTCTGTTAGGCTTCAGAGCTCTGATTCTCAACCTGTTTGTTCAGTAAAGACAGAGATGTTTATTGGGGTAGGCAGAATAGTGAGGACCGTGAGGTTCTGGTGGTTCTGAATTCTCTTCCAGGAGAATTCACCCCATAGGTGCAGACATTGCCTTTCCCCTAAATACTTCAGAGCACATTTCCTAAGAACGAGGACATTCTCTTACCTACCTACAATGTGATTACCAAGATCAGGAAATTTATACTAACATGGATTTATACTCACTGTGTTCACAGTCCATATTCAGATTGGGTGAATTATTCCCGAAAGGTCCTATTTAACTATTTCCTATATTTCTGGGTCCAGTATATATTCCAAATAAATTCTAGGTCCCCTGAGAACACATAGAGACAATAGTACACCAGTGGGAATGAACACCAAGATCTTGGTTTCTAGAACCATTCTCCAATAGGATGAGCCAGGGCACCTTGGAAAAATAGGTGATTCTAGGGCTGGGCAGGAAAAATGAAGGTGAGCCTGGAACATTGTGCTTAAGATGTTGGGATATGTCAAAATATACAGGAGCCATTTTTAAAGCCCTCCTACTGGCCAAATCTGGGACATCTTGAACACTAAAAGAAATAATAATGGTAGTAAGAATAAAGTAGGAAGAACATAGGAATACATGAGTCTATCCTGATTAAACAAATGAAGGTGAAGGGAAAGATCTTCCTTATTGTAGAACAAGAATAAATGTAGAAATAATCATGAAGTTAAAAAAACTATCATTTGGCAAGTAATATAGTAATAATTGTTTCAAGCAAGAAGCATCAATGGGTACTAAAACTAGTGGGTGAATATTAGATGCTGTGACACTGAAACACCAAACAATTTCTTTTTTAAGTTGGTAAGAGTATTCCACCTACCCCCTCTGTGTCACTAACTGCTTAGAGAACCCGCTACAGGCCAGGCAGATATTACCTCACTTCCTTTCACATGTCCCTGTGCCCAACCTCAGCTCTTCCCGGAAACTCGCCTAGAGTGAACTAGCTCAGCACTGACTCCTCCGAGAAGCCTTCTCAGATGGCATCCATCCCACAATAGAATCTTCTGTCCCTGTGGCTAGCATTATTGGGTTCATCTCATTCTGTGATAAACTGAGGCCACAGAAACTCTTTTGAGCTCTTTTTTTTCCCTCTTATATCCCAACACTAACTATACTAAGTGGCACACAGAAGCTGCTAAGTGCTTACTTGAAGGAATACTGTGCTGGCTAATTTTTCTTTCTTCTCTTCTATTATTTTTGCTTTTTCCTTTAAAGGCTGTCTTTTTTCCTACTACCTGAGTGTTTCCCTAAGATTGGTTCTCTGTTATCCCTTGAAAATAAGTTTTGGGGGGTACTCCTCTGAGTGGGGCTTCTTTTGGCTTCGCCTCTCTACCCTGCAATGACTCCAAAAGCCTTACACCCTGATGACAACATACAGCAGAGGCCTAACCTCCCATCTAAATAACATCCCAGAGCCTCTAATTGCCATGTGGTCGGTTTTATGTACAAAGCTCATTGGCACTGCAGCCTCAATCTCTGTAAGCCCAAACTCCTCATATTTCTCTCAAAATCCACTCCTCTTCTCACAGCCTCTGTCCCTATTGAGGACTTTATCATATGCCCTGCCAGTCAGGCCTAGGTTAGTCTCTTGGTGGTCAGTACAGTGGGCAGTACGTGTAACACACCTTACACGCCTACAACCATGCCTCCTCCAGCCAGCTCTCCCTAATGAATATGTTCTCACCAAGCTGGTTCGGCTCACACAACATGCAGAATGTGCTCCACAAAATATAAAATATTATATATGTTTTATTTTGTAGAGCACATAATATATTATATATATAATATATATATGGGTACATATATATTATATATAATATATATATATATATATGTATTTTTTTTTTTGGTATGTGAGCTGTTTTCCTCCTCCAATAAGACTGCAGCTTGCAGAAGGCATGCAACATAGTGTTGAGCAAATTCTTACATTATGAAGTGGAACAGAATTGGTTTGGAGAGAATGATGGTGGATTTCATTTGGAAGGAGCTGAGTTGGAGGGACTGGTAAGAAAGGGGAGGAGAAATATTAGAAGATGAGCAAAGACGTATGAAGTTACTTGTGGGAGAGGCATAGGCAATTTGGAGTTTTCTATTAAAACTGTAAGTATATATTTGAGGAGAGTAGGCAAAGAGGTATTTTTATTTTATATATAATACATAATTTTATGATAGTGAAGTCACATATTAGTTGCTCAGATAAAAAATTAAATGAGCATTAAATAAAGAAAAAGATTTGCAATTCTAACTTTTAGATGAGAACTAAAAATTGGGAAAACATATTTGAGAATTGCCTCAGGAGGAAGGAGCTGAAACCCTGAAAATGGGTGCAATTTTCTTTTTTTCAGAGAGAATACAGAAATCATGAAGCTAGGGGCTAAGAACAGGGTACAGATCTGTATGCACAGAGGCATGTGTACATTTTCATGTAGAACCAGTATGAGTGTATCAGATTTAGAACACTCGTCCAGTTTGCAAAAGGGCCTTTGGGAAAGTTCTTTTGCTTGCTAATGCCAGATGGTATTGCACAGAGATTATGAGCCTGCTTAGAGGGTTGCATTCTTCATATGGTAGAGTAATAAGCCCAGATGCTTTGGAACTCAGTAGAAATGAAGATGTTTTTGAACATCATCCAAGAATATATAGCTTACTTTCTCCTGGTGAGGCGGGGCAGTTAGTTTGGGAAGAGGTGGTTGCTAGGAATTCCTGGTTGAGTGTGAGTTGAATCTGACCTATGTAGATGTGAGTGTCTCTTCCTCTCCACATCACTGTGACCCCAGTGTGTGTGATTCTGCTGGCCAATGGCCCCAGGTCCTTCACAAGTCCGTGGGTTGGTCACCTCCTCTCAGTGAGGGCACCTTGACCAAAGCTGTAAGCTGTGACTGACCCACCTTCTCTGTCTCTAGGAAGGAACACTGAAGATTGGGCTAAGAATCTGAAGGAAAAAGACTTCCAGCTGCTGTGCCCTGATGGCAGTAGGAAGTCTGTGAGCAACGCTGACAACTGCTTCCTAGCCAAGGCCCCAAATCATGCTGTGGTCTCACGGAAAGATAAGGCATCTTGTGTTAGCAAAACATTACTTGACCAGCAGGTATGGACCAGCCAGGGCCTCCCATTCTTTCCTCCTGGGTGGGTATTATTTTGGGGAGTTCAGTGCTAAATGCAGCCCATACTCAAGCATTCTCTTTCTGAAAACTAAAATAGGGAGGCTCGTTTCTTAGGCTCAGCTCTACTTATAAATCCAGGTTGCTGGAGATTAGCTCCCATGTGATCCACCTGTTTTGGGTCCACACATCTGCTTTCTTGCTCAACCCTGACCTTGCTCTGTGGTACACTCAATTTTCTCCACCTCTATCCTTTTTGAAAACGAAGGAGAGTGATCCTGAGTGCCAGCCCTCCATGATATAAGTCATGAAAGGTGGACTGTATTTCTCTTGTTTAGAGAGACCAAGAACCATTCCAACAGCCAGAAAAACACAGGATCCCTGTCCTCAGGGAGCTTGCCCTCTGGGGAGAACAATCAATCCAGGGCAGCACTGCCAGGGAGGTGGGGGTGGGGGAGGCTGCTTGAATATTTTAAGCATCCTCTACCCACAAACACCATTTTGCCCTCAACAACAGCTTCCTGCCTGCCATTAGTTGTTCTTTTTTAAAATTAAGATAGCATATCTTTATGGGTCCTCTTAAGGTAAATAATAATAATTAGCATTCAATGGACATTTTTTAGGTGTTAGATGTTAAACTTTCCATATTCATCATTTCATTATAATCCTACATTCATTCATTATAATCTTAGAAGACCTAGAGTTAAGCCTCGTAGGACAGTATCAAAGATGCAGTCAGACATGAAATTTAACAACTACCTGTACCACCCCTCATTGGGGGCGGGGGCTCACATTTACTATCTTTTTTGACAGTAATACTTGGAAGGGACATGTTTCTGTTCTCTCATTTCCTGGAAGCAGTCCCTGAAGCCATAACCAATGAAATGGGGAAGGAGTGACTGGGTGGGTGGGAGGGACCTCCCAGAGGAGATGAGACCAGGATGAACCCTATAGAGGATGCTGGGGCCTCGAGAAAGCATGAAGCTGGGGCCAAAAATGGGTGAATGCCAGGTGAAGGATATGGAAACACCCCGAGGCATCCTCTACGGCTCCCTTTCGTCCCAGGGCTGGTTTCCAGCTTCTATCCCCCTCAACCCTATCCTTGTATTCTCAGCTGCTCGCTGCCACAGGTCCTCATGCATTTTCCATCCATTTGACAGGTTATGTTTGGAGGAAATGGAAATGACTGCTCGGGAAAGTTTTGTTTGTTCCACTCGAAAACCAAGGACCTTCTGTTCAGGGATGACACAAAATGTTTGGCCAAACTTCCAGAAAGCACAACATATGAAAGTTACTTAGGAGCAGCATATGTCACAGCTGTTGCTAACCTGAGACAGTGCTCCACCTCAAGTGAGTAGGGGGAAAGCATGGGGGAAGCTGATAAGCAAACACGGGGAGGGAGGGGGGGAGCATTTCTGGGTGGTGGGTAGATAAGGAGGAATGGGTTGTGGCCCTCCGGGGATTAACAATGGAAATGGGCAAGATGAAATGATGAGAGAACACGGTAATCCCCGCATGTGTGAAAGGCTACTTGTATGGGTAGATGGTAAGGCAGACACAGGCTCAGGGCACTAAGGTAATGAACCACTCAGACATGAAGAAATTCCATATTATTACTAAGACAAGGAAGAAGCTGCATGTGCCCATGCCCATTGCTCTGCAGAAATGCCTTTTTTTTTTTTTTTTAGATTTTTATTTATTTATTTGACAGAGAGAGATCACAAGTAGACAGAGAGGCAGGCAGAGAGAGAGAGGAGGAAGCAGGCTCCCCGCCGAGCAGAGAGCCCAATGCGGGACTCGGCCCCAGGACCCTGAGATCATGACCCGAGCCGAAAGCAGAGTCTTAACCCACTGAGCCACCCAGGAGCCCCAGTAAACTCTTTTTTATACAGAGCTGCATCATCCAATAAATACAGTAGCCTCTAATAATCTATGACAATTTAAATTTAAATTAATTAAAATTAAACAAAATTAAAAATTTAGTACCTCAGCCACACCAGCCACAATTCAAGTGTTCAATGGCTACACGCAGCTCCAGATAGGTGAGCAAAGAGAAAGTTTCCATCATCGCAGAAAGTTCTTTTACACAGCACTACTCTTGTGAGCTTAACAATGACAAATTTTATAACCATAAAGTTGCTATACCTACTGCTCATCTAGAACACCATTTTTCTAAGCATTACAATACAATAAAACACACCTTTGCACTGTAACTATGTTGGACATCATTTAATCACTTGAAATCATTTGGAAGATGTGGGAGAAGAACATGTGCATGGAGGGAGGTTGTGCTATAACTTTTGTGTGCATGTAAGTGAGCCATGGTCCTTAAAATACTGATTCCCAGGCCCTGGGGAGACTGATTCAGCACGTCTGTGCCAGGGTCCCATAATTCCAATGTAAGGAATGTGCTTACCAATAGCCACTGCTGTAAACACCTAGGTTACATTCACCTACCCTATATGCTTCATAAGGGGAGAAAGTCTGGCTCTGCTCTTCTCTGCTCCTTCTCCAGCCCCTAGCAAAGGAAACTGGCATGTTCTAGGTGCTTGCTATATTAGTTCCTCACCTCTCTAAGGAGATCAGAGAGGACAGTCCTACCAGGTTCCTCCCAGCTACATGGATTTAGGTGTGGGAGCCCTGCCTATGAGACACAAGGTAGGGGATGATACAGGGCAGGGAAACCATGTTACCATCCTTGCTGTGTGGTACTGCCCAGAAAGACATAGGAGCTGTGCAGGCAAGTGGAGAAGGCTACTGAGAGAACGGCCTGGTCCACCCATCAGACCCCCAATGGGTCTGAGTGCTTTTATATCAGGCTTAACTAATGATTCACTCAACAGAAAATAAGTATAATAGGCTTTTGACTGCCCTACCTCTCTTCTCTGTCCCACAGAACTCCTGGAGGCCTGCACTTTCCACAGATATTAAAATCCAAAAGATGGAGCCACACCAGATGGAGATGGGAGCTCTCGTGACCCATAAGCTTCCCTCTGGGTCTCACTGGCCTGAATGGTTTGTTTGGTTTCACAGTTCGGTGGTGGTACCTCTGTAGAACATAAAATAAAAATTATTATTGGTGTTATCTTTTAAAAACTTCATTGTTTTCTAAATGTTTGGCCTGGAAGGATTTTTTTTTTTTTTTTTTTTTTAAGTACTGACTAAATACATGTGCAAATGAGCCCTTCCTTCAGAGCTTAATGTTCATCTGACCCCTTCCATAGCTTTGGTCTTGGTGTTACAGCCACACCTCCTGGGTACAGTTCAAGTAGAAATTCTTTCTGAAAGGGGTCTGCATGCTTACTGTAATAGAATCAAGTGTATGTGGTTGTATGTGTGTGTGTTGCTAGCGAGGGGTTAGGAAGGAGAGTGAGATATTGAGATGGAGTGTTCAGAAGAGGACAGAAAAAGAATATAGAAGACATATATTTTTAAGATATTTTAAATGAATTTCATCAGGTATATTGAATCAGGTCCTGATTCTAGCAGGTCAGAAAAGTGAACCACTGGAACATCTGAAATTATCGCTTGACCCTGATTCCCACAGTAGTCACTGCCTTGTCTCCTCACTCTTTCCACGCCTCACTTATTAATGGTTGAATACCCAGAAACCGGTCTTCTGCTCCACTCACTTCCTTGCAGCTACCCTAGCCAAGGTCACTGCCCATCTGCCAACTGTGAAAACCAATTTTAATTCTTTCAATCCTGAGTCTGTTAACTGCATTTGATACCGCTGACCACTCACCAATCACATGACTGGAGTCCCTGAGTCTAAGATTGTTTCCACCATGCTTTGGAGCTACAGGGAATAGAAGAGGGAAAAATATATCTGGTAAATGAGACATTATAATTAATGGAAGAGATGGGAAAAATTGCTTCACTACATTTATTTCATTGTAACTCTCCATTTGCTGTTTGAATGAAGAAGCACAATACTTTCAGCAAGCAGCAGTGAGTATCTGCCTGTCCTTCCTTTGGGTTCATCTTCACATACCTCCTGGAAGTGTGTGTTGGTGCGGATGTGAGAGGACAGGAAGCAGCTGATCCTCTCCTGCTCTGATTCCTGAGAACCGCACCACCTTCCCACTTGAGTATGGAAGGCATGCCCATTTCTTCTGCCTTTACCCAGGAAATATACTGGAAATTAAAAAAAAAAGTCTGTGTCTTCTTAAAACCTTCTTTCTTTCATCATTCCCAAACTTTACCACCAAGGCCGATCTTTCTCATTCACATAGCTCTGACTAAAAATTCTTACACAGTTGGGATAGTAATGGTAGATGTTCCCCCATTTGGCCCTTCCTCCTTCCCTTCACTTTCAGCTCCTAGCAGAGGAATCAATGGTTATTGTAAAGGAGCTCTGTGTGTGTGTGTGTGTTTGTGTGTGTGTGCACGCACATTGTGGGTGGTGGATACAGAGCAGGGCCCAGGACCACAAGAAAGAAAGAAAAAGAGAATGTGGTAAAATTACTGTCATTTCTGATAGTCTTAACTGATAATGCTAATTTAAAATAAAGTAGTTGGTTTACTTTCTTTAGCCTCACATCTTAAATATCCTTTCTTAACCTGGAGTCCCCGTATGCCTACATTTATCAATGAAATGCCTGGAAAATGAATTGTACTATGTTAGAGCATACAGTTAAGCATAAAGGAGCCCACTGCCTGGGCTTAATGGATAAGTTATTTAACCCCTGCCTCATTTGCCTCTGTAAAATAGAATAATGGGTTGCTGTGAGGATTAAGCAAATTAATAAATTAAAATGATTTCAAACAGTGCCTGGCACTAGCAAGTACTCATTAATGTTAGCAATTACCGTCTAACCCTCTTCTCCATCTATCTGTCTTGCTTCCAAACCCATCCCTCTACTCCATTCCTCCCCTCACTCTTCCCTCCGAGTTTGTTTTTCATTCAAGTCCTCATCATAGGAGCCCCTTTGTTACAAGAGCTGCTGCTGACCGCTTCCAGGACATGCCTTACTCCTGTGCCACTGACTCTTCCTTTTTAGGTATCTTTGTGGGTTCCTTTCTCCTCACTTTTCATTCCGTCCCTGATTTTAATGACAACTTACTTATGCTTGAAACTCAGAGGAAAATATAACACCTATTGCTGAGACTTTACCTCTGTTTATTCTATCACCTGGTTTATACAAGATTTTAAAATGCCCCGAGGCACCTGAAACTCAATATATAGAAAAGAGAGGAAATTTTCATTCTGGTTATGACCTCAACCCCTCTAGTTCACTTTATGCACTCTGATCTTTTTAGTATAAAACATCAACTACTTCAGATGCAGTCTTGGTAACTCTCCATCTTAACTCAGCACACCCAAATAATCACCACATCCTATATATTTTCCTTCTACACATCTTTCAGATCTTTCGTCTCATTCCACACCTACACCTGTTTTCCTGGTTCAGACCCTGCACATCTTTTGCCAAAACACAGCAACAACTCCCAGCTGGTCTCCCTGCCTCAGTCTTTCCTCTCTCAAATCACCTTTCTCCATTTATCTGCCAATCATCTCTATTACCCCCAACGGAAACTTCTTATCCCATTCTGGATGTTGTCTAGGTTCCTCAGCATAGCACACAATCACTTCAGGTCATACCTGCCAACCTTTTCTGCTTCATCTCCTGCCACTTCCGCTGAAATGACATCAGCTTAGTGACAGACTGCAAACTAGCAGCTCCTAGGTGGGCCACTTCTGGGCCCCCAAGGTGTTATATTTGGGTGACAAGTTTTTGTTGTTGTTGTTGGTAGTGGGTTTTTGTTTTTGTTTTTGTTTTTAGTGTTTTTCATTACTTGATGAAATTTGGAAAAGTGGAACATTTCCCTTCTGGCTTCTCTGGAAAAACTGGAAGAACAGGCCACTATGGCCCCACATACCTGCCTGGCAGAAGTAGAGGCTGTCCACTCTGGGCAAGAAGGACAGCCGCACTTTTCAACAGCTTCACCCCACGCACTGATTTTCCTAGCTGCTTCCCACAATGTCGAAATCTAAGTTGCAGCCCTAGACTTACAGTATAGGGACACTGAATTGCTCGTTTTCTTCTACATAGAGCACTTTTTCTCCTTTTACACTTGCAGAGGCTGACCCATACCTCATGGCTCAGTTCCTCTCACTTTCCTCCACGAGCTTTTCTCTGAACCAGTTAAGGATTATAAGTCCCTTTCTGTATTCCCATATCGCACCGTACATTCTCCGTCACATCCCATGCCACATTATACTCAGATGAAATATTTGTGTAATCCTTGAGTTCCTCACAAGACTCACCTCGGGAAGGGAGCGACTGGAAATTCTCAGTAAAGATTTCTTAAGCCATTCATTTTATTCATCCATCATTCCGTCAACACCCATGAAGAGGGAGGAGATATTCAACTCCTACCTTAAGGGATAAGGAACGTCACTCGTGAAATTCCGCGAAACGCGGCTGGTTCACTGGAAACAGTGCGCAAGAGAACTGCAACTCCCATCAGGACCTTCGGGATCCCCGCCCCTGAAAGAGGAAATATAAATTGAGGACTACCACTCCCGTGATGCTCCGCTTCGGACGCCTGCGCAGAGTCTAGGGCCACGTGGCTTTCGCGGCGCTGGAGACCACGAACCTCAGCCATGGCTTCCGCGGACACCCGGCGGGTGGCGAATGGCGGCAGTGTCGGGGGAGCCTTCCAGCCCCACCTAGACTACTTGCGGCAGGAGCTGCAGCAGAGGGACCCGACACTGCTGTCAGCCGTGGTGGCGCTTCTCGCGGTGCTGCTGACGCTGGGTAAAGAGGCGGTGGGTGGTTTTGACGGGTGTACGGCCGGCGGGGTTCCGAGCTTGGACTGGGCTTGAGCAGACCGCGGACGAAGGGCGGCGAGGGCACCTGGGGGGCATCTAGAAGGGAGACTCACCTCTTATACCAGCCTGCCTTGGTGCCTGAAGCACGGGGAGTAACGTTCCATTAAAGAAGATTGCCTGCGACACTTGGAGTGACGTCCTGGTCCTTGGGGGCGCGGGTTATTCTTCCTTTATGGGCCCTGTTACGCCTGAGCGCGCGGTCCTTCCCTCCTCCCGGACCTCCCCCCCACCCCCCACTTTGCTCTTACTGCCAAGACTCACGCGGTCTTCACTCCAACAAATTTGCGTCCTGGGCGCTGCGGATACACAGTAAGTCAAGATTGCACTTGAGAAGTCCACGATCCGCAGACACAGAAAGGTTGACAGTTGATAGTGGCTGGCACTTAGAGGAGTCCCTAATGATAGAGTAGAAGGTTAGTTAGACAGGAGGTGGAGGCAAGGACGTTGATAAGTGGGTTACACATTGAAAGCCTGGGGGCAGAACATCACATTTATGGGAATCCAAGAACCCAGAGCTCCGTTCACTCAGCTTGGACTCTCCCACCCGTAACACTAACAACAGTAATGATTATAGTGATGGTGAAAACAATAAAAGTTAAGTTCCAGCTGAATGAGGTGTTCTGTGATTAACTTCTGTTAATTTCCCTACCCCAGCAATACAGGTGTACTGTTGATGATCAAGGCATAATTTTGGTTGTTTTTCTCTATTCGCAGTGTTCTGGAAGTTCATCCGGAGCAGAAGGAGCAGTCAAAGAGCTGTTCTTCTTGTTGGCCTGTGTGACTCTGGGAAAACATTGCTTTTTGTCAGAGTAAATGCTTTGATTTACACCTCTTCTAAAGTTAATAGGAAATGTTAGGCCATATCGTTATTCCTGTGAGGTCATAGTTCATTCTGGAAAGGAAGCTGATGCTCACAATTTGGGGGTTAATTCTTGATTCACTTGGAAAGACTTGAAAAACTTGAACAGGCTCTTGAAAAATTCATAAACTGGGATTTCTTGACCGTTTCTGTTTTCTTGCACTTGCCAGTTACTAACATTTAGTATTTATCTCAAAAGTTACATAGTTTTATGGAACTACTTTCTTGTGGTGTCCAAGGATGCCAGAACAGTTGAAGAGATAGAAGACAGTGATCTGTATAGGGTGTATAATCTTGTTTAACAAACTTGTCTGAGAACTTGTCAAAGAAGTTTTTTAAAAGGTTGATTCTTTGACGTATTGGGCCACTTAGCCATCTTTTCACTAATATTTAACCTACTATTTTAAACAATTTTTCGTTATGGAGAGAAGCAGAGGTTTTCTTATTATTCTTCCTTTTGAGAAGATAAGTTATTTCTTTTCTACTACAGAAATGTAACTTGTAATCATTTGTGATGATTAAAAATGTTTATGGAAGTTTGGTGAATTTGGCCACTAAGGATTTGAAACTAGGTTTTTTGTTTCTGGTTTTTTTTTTTGTTTTTGTTTGTTTGTTTGTTTTTTTGTTTTTTTGTTTTTTATCGTGGAGGGGGAATGAAGATGCAATGAATTAGATTTTTCTACAAGGGAAAAACAGTTGTTGCAAGCAACATTCATTTATTTGACCTGACCAACTGGAGAGTTAGAACAAAATTACTCTCTTTAGGTTTGCTATTTACTCTGATCTCCCTCAAATTGTGTTTTTTGTTTTTTTTACAGTTGTTAACTGGCCTTTACAGAGACACTCAGACATCTATCACTGACAGCTCTGCTGTGTATAGAGTCAACAATACCAGGGTAAGGGGTTTGTAGAATGTTGGGAGTCTGACAATTTTACTTTGGTGCATCAGGGAAGGATATTTGTTATATGAATTAGTCTGATGGTTTAGGTACCATTCATAGCTTATTTTTATGGATAGATAGAGGTCATGTAACAAATTCTGCTTTTGGTCATCCAAGCAATCTTGCCCTCCCCTGTTTTGTTGTACTTCATACACACTGATGTTATATCATTTTACTAGTTTTTGTTTCTATGTCTTCTTTCCAACTTTACCATGAGTTCTAGAGGGTGAGCATTAAGCCTTTTCCTTTATATTTTGAAGTGGTAATATATGTATATGGGACAAAAATTCAAAAGGTTAAAAGGAATATTCAGTGAAAAGTAATTTTGCCTTTCCTGTCCCTACTAGGTCTTCTCCTTAGAGGTAATAACTTACTATTTTCCTATGGGCTCTTCAGGTGGTCTGTGCATATGCAAACCTATCTATACATCTGTTAATTTTTTTTCTTAAGATTTTATTTTTAAGTAACTTCTTCACCCAACACAGGGCTTGATCCCACAATGCCGAGATCAAGAGTTGCCTGCTCCACCAGCTGAACCAGCCAGGCATCCCAATTATTTTCTTTCTTAACTCTTTGTTCTGCCCACTGTTTTTTGGTTTTTTATTTTATTATTATTTTTTTAATTTTAATTTAAAAATTTTTTTAAAGATTTGTTTATTTTAGAGAGCAAGAGAGAGCATGAGCGAGAGAGAGAGAACACCCATGCACAAGCCAGGAGAGGGGTAGAGGGAGAGGTGAGGGGAGAATCTCCAACAGACTTCTTGCTGAGCATGGACCCTGACCTGGGACTGGATCCCAGGACCCTGAGATCAGGATCTTAGCTAAAACCAAGAGTTGGGTGCTCAGTCCACTGAACCACCCAGGTGCTCCATATTTTATTTATTTATTTATTAATTTTTTTTAACAATATGACTAATACAGTTGTGTTGTTTTGTTTTTCTCCCTCATTTGTACACATAGAACCACCTGGTTGATTTGTGAGCCACATAGTATTCCATTATGTGGCTGCACCATTCAATTAAGTTCTTGTTTAAGAACTCTTTTAACAAACATTTAGTTTGTTGTTACAATCTTTTGCTTTTACAGTGTTGCAGTGGACATCTTAAAGAGTATACATGAGTATATTTAAAAAATACCAGTAAGGAAATCATGAGAAGAATGTTTTATGTACCTGTTTAGCTCCAGAGTATGGATAGTGACTGCCAAGTCTATTGTAATGAATAAGTATTTGGTGAGTGGAAGAAAGGCTGGGGGCTGGTTGGAGGGGTAGGTGTATAGATGAATGAATGAGAATGGTTAAGAGACCTTTTCTCCTTCTTTGTGCTCCTTGCCCCTTTTCTGGTGCCTCCAGAATTAACATTGTAAACAAAGATAGACATTCTTCTAGATATCTTACAGATATTTATTGCTTTTTTTTTTTCAATAATGGTACTCTTTCTAGCCCAGTCCTTTTTAAACTCCCAAGATTTTACATTTTGAAAGGTCAGATTTGGGAGATCTTTAATTCTTGGGGGACTTGTGCCAGGTTTTTTTAAGTGGGATATTCCTGGGCATACTTTAGACCCTTACTTTACAATGGAATAGCCATTGGCTGTGTGAGACATATTAAGCATCTGAAATGTGACTAGTCCAAATTGAGGGGTACTGTAAATGTAAAGTGTACACCAGATCTTGAACTTGGGATGAAAAAGTAAAATATCAACAATTTCTTGATTTTTTTTCCCCTTGTTTAAAAGATACTTTAGATATGTTGGGTTAAATAATACATATTATTAAATTAACTTTGTATCTTTTTACTTTTTTCCTTTTGGAAAACTTAACATTATATATGAAACTTGCATATTTTTACTGAAAATGTAGCGGTGCGTGGGTGGCTCAGTTGGTTAAGCAGCTGACTCTTGATTTCCACTCAGGTCATGATCTTAGGGTTATGAGATTGAGCCCTACATATGGCTTTCTGCTAGGCATGGAGACTGCTTAAGATTTTCTACCTTTCCCTCTGACCCCGCCCCCTGCCTACTCATGTGTGCTCTTTCTAAAAAAGAAAAAAGGAAATAAAGAACATTCCTCCCTTCTTTATTACCTCCTCCCACCCACCCCCCTCATATGTTTTGGATGTAGTCTGTCTCTCTCAAGTTAGTAATGTGTCTGATATTGTGTCTTTTGAATTGCTTGTGGTGGTATAGTGGTGATTATGAAATGTTGTCCCTAGACTTTTATCAGTATTTTTTTTAAAGCTACCATACATCATATTTTTACCCATGAAAGACTGCACAGACTACATGATGGCTCATAATGAATCCAACTGTAATTATGTGAGATCAGTGCATGATACTGACTCCCTCCTGCTGAACAGTGGTTAAGGCTGGCTATTGATGAGGTAGAACATCTGAGAAGTGTTCGTGGGCCTGATAATTGCACCAGGGTTATACGAGAGTCTTACTGAGCACAGCTACATCCACACTGAACCTGAGCTCAAGGCCTGAAATGAATAGCTCTTAGGTGGGTGCTTAATGAGTCAGCTCAGTATGGGCAGAACACCTCACTGTTTGAGTGATTGACACAAAATATTGACAGTTGGAACAAATAAACGGTGTGTCTAGTTGGCAGATATTCAAAAGTTAAATTATAGTGGACATGTAAAGGAATGTTTTGTTTTTACAAAGGTTGGGGATCCCCGTAATGGTAACATGCTATATAATAAAGTATAGATCTCCTGTCTCTTCATTTAGTTTGTGAATATTTACTGCTGTTTTCACATGTTTTTGTTTTTATTCATACTAATGTATTTCCCCAGGCTCAGGTGGACTACACTTCCATGACTCCCCCAGATAGGGTCATTTTCTCACATACCCTGGGAACATTTATCAAAGTTGTAATTTTACATTTATTTGTAATTTTACATTGTGTTGATATTTCTGATTATATTATAAACCCTGTTGGAATAGGGATTATGTTTGTTTTTGCTCACTGTTAAATCCCCGGAGCCTCTACTAATGATTTATAAATACAGGATGCTTTGTGAACATTTGTTTGATTCATTAATTAATTATGGTGAACATTTTTTTGATTCATTAATAAAAATGGATGCTGTTCTGGTACCTGAAATCTCATATGAGAAGTTTATGTTGTGAATGTGAGCCAGGACCAAAACACTGATTTAATGTTATTGCTGCCATCCTTAGGCCACTAGCCTGACCTTGATTGATCTCCCAGGCCATGAGAGCTTGAGACTTCAGTTCTTAGAGCGTTTTAAGGCTTCAGCCAGGTAAGTAGGATTTGGAGTGAACTTGCCTGAATCTCTTATCAGTGTCACCCATACTTGCACTGGTAGGGAGAAGAGCATGGACCCTGGAGTCAACCATTTCTGGGTTGCAAGCCCACCTGTACTATGATTTTATGAAGATTTTATGAGATAATGTTTGAAAATATTTCCTTTTTTTTTTTTTTTAAAGATTTTATTTATTTGACAGAGATCATAAGTAGAGAGAGAGGAGGAAACAGGCTCCCTACCTAACAGAGAGCCCGATGTGGGACTCGATCCCAGGACCCTGAGATCATGACCTGAGCTGAAGGCAGAGGCTTAACCCACTGAGCCACCCAGGCAGCCCTGAAAGTATTTCTTAAGAGTGTTCAGAAAGTGTTAACCCTCACCATATTAGTAAATTTTTCATTTACTTTGAGGACAAATTTTAATGTGTGGAACTATTAAAATCTGAAAAATGAATTGGAAGGCTAGGCAAAATCCTAGAAGTTATTTAAATCCAACATTATATATTTCTGTTCTTAAATTACCTAAATTTAGTGCCTCAAAAGTAGAGAACAAATTTTTATATTTCTTTTACTATTGTCCTAATGTTACTCTTAAAATTCTTGTGCTGCAGTTGAAGATACTTGTTTCTTGTTTTGTCTCTAACTAACACTGATAAGAACTTAAGAGGAAAATCAATATACCACATTTCATTGATATTAAAATATTTTAATATCTGTGAAATTTGAATGCTAGTTACAGTTGTTTGTGTCATAGTTTAATTGGTAGTATTTTCCCTTTCTTAGTTGTACTTGAAATAATAATGTGTCTTTTAATTGGTGGAATCTTAGGTTTGATGGAATGAGGCAGTTGTTTCTTTCCTTATTTTTGAAGAGGTCTTGACTTTTATTTTGTTGTTGCTTCCTTGCCCACAAGATGGTGGTGATGAGCAATCTGTTCTGCAAATTAAAAAAAAAAAAAAAAAAAAAGACTATTTTTTAGAGCAGCTTTAGGTTCACAGCAAAATTGAGCAACAGGTCCAAAGACTTCCTATATTACTCTGCTCTCCACACACATGCATAGCCTTCCCTGTTATAAGCATCCTTCTCCAGAGCAGTTTGTTTGTTACAACTGATGAACTCCTACACCGACACATCGTAATCATTCTGAGTCTGTGTTTTACATTAGGATTCACACTTGGTGTTGTATATTTCTACACATTTGAACAAATGTATAATGACGTATTCACCATTTATAGTTTCATACAGAGTATTTTCACTGCCCTAAAAATCCTCTGCATTCTGCTAATTCATCCCTCTGTTCCCTAATCCCTGACAGCTACTTAAATCTTTTGATGGTCCCCACATGGTACTTTTTTTCAGAATATCATGTATTTGGAACCATACAGTAGGTAGCCTTTCAGGTTGGCTTCTTTTACTTACTAATATGCATTACTAATATGCATTCAAGTTACTTCCATGTTTTTTCATTGTTCAATAGCTCATTTCTTTTTAGTGCTGGATAATATGTCATTGTCTGGAGGTACCACAGTTTATTTGTCCATTCACCTATTAAGGACTTCTTGGTTGCTTCCAAGTTTTGGCAATTCTGAATAAAGCTGCTGTAAACATCTGTGTGCAGGTTTTTGTGTGGACATAAGTTTTTGGGTGAATATCAAGGACTGCAGTTGAGGAGCCATATGGTAAGAAATATGTTTAGTTTTGTGAGAAATTGCCAAACTGTCTTCCAAAGTAGCTATACCATTTTGCACTCCCACCAGCAGTGTCTGAGAGTTCCTCATACTCCAGTGGATGAGAGTTGCTCTGCATCCTCCCTGGCATTTAATGTTGTCAGAGTTCTTGATTTCAGCCGTTATAGTAGATCCATAGTGATATGTAACTGCTTTAAGTTGCATTTCCCTGATGACATTGATAGGTTGTGGATCATCTCTTCATATACTTATTTGCTGTCTATAGATCTTGTTTGGCGAGGTGTCTAAAGATCTTTGACCCATTTTTTAATTGGGTTGTTTTCTATTGTTGAGTTTTAAGAGTTCCTTGTATATTTTGGATAAAGTTCTTTATCAGAAATATGTTTTGCAAATATTTCCTCCCAGTCTTTGATTCATCTTCATTCTTTTGATGGTGACTTTTGTAGAGCAGAAATTTTTATCTTTAATAAAGTTCAGTTTATACTCTTTTTTTTCCCCATGAGTTATGCCTTTAGTGTTGTATCTAAAAAATCATTGCCAGACCCAAGATGTCTAGATATTCTCCTGTGTTCTCTCTCAGGAGTTTTATGATTTTGTGGTTTACATTTAGATATGTGATCCATTTTGAGTTAATTCTTGTGAAAAGGATATGGTCCGTATCTGTTCATTGTATGTATTCATTTTTTTACACGTGGATGTTTAGCTGTCCCAGCATGTTTGAAAAGATATCTTGTTCTGTTGTACAGATCTTACTCAACGATGAGGTTACATTCTAATAAACCTATAGTAAGTTGAAAATATCTCCAGTTGAAAATACATTTAATATACCTACTGAATGTCATAGCTTAGCCTAACCTACCTTAAATGTGTTCAGAACACTTAACACTGGCCTATGGTTGGGCAAAATCATCTAACACAAAGTCTGTCTTATAATAAAGTGTTGAATATATCCATGTAACTTGTTGCATACTATACTAAAAGTAAAAATCAGAATGGTTGTGTGTATTAGTTGTTTACCCTCTTGATCCAGTGCCTGACTGGAAATGGTGGCTCAGTGCTGCTGCCCAGTATCATGAGATTGTACTCCATATTGCTAGCCCAGGAAAAGATTAAAATTCAAAATCTGAAATATGGTTTCTGTTGAATGTGTATTGCTTTTGCACCATTGTAAGGTAAGAAGTTTTAAGTTGAACTATTTTAAGTCGGGGACCATAGTAGGGGTCTCTTTCTGGATTTTATTCTGTTCTACTGATCTCTACTGATCAGGACCATGCTTTCTTGATTACTAAAGCTTCATAGTAAGTCGGGCAGTTGTCAGTCCTCCAGCTTTGCTCTTCAGTATTGTGTTGGCTATTCTGGGTCCTTTGCCTCTCCATATAAATTACAGAATCAATCTGTCAACATCTGCAGTAAGTTACTAAGGTTTTGATTGGATTTCATTGGAATCTATAGATCAAGTTGAGAAGAAATGACATTTTGAAACTGTTTAGTCTTCCTGTCTGTTATGGTGGAATATCTCTGTTTATCTAGTTCTGTTTTGATTTTGTTGATCAGTTTTGTAGTTTCCTCATATAGATCTTGTACATATTTTATTATATTTATACCAAAGTTTCATTTTTGGGGGGATGATAATATAAATGGTATTGTGTTTCTAATGTTTTGTTGTTGTGGGTGCTGTTTTTTACTGCTATAGGATATGAAAGCCTCTCTCCAGAATGGGTTCATATTTCCTTCTGTTGGGGGCCCTTGGAGTTCATCAAATCTGGCCCCGTTTTTATATAAATCTTTCTGCATCTCATGTCGTGAAAGAGTGTAAATTCATATCCCCAACCCCCAATCTGTGTGGCACAGGAGGCCTGGTATTTCAGTTCCTTTGCATTATTTTCCCACACCTCCCGCCACTAGACAGCTTTTAAGTTGTAGGCTTTGTGCAGAGGGTTCAGTTCCAGCTCCCCGACTGCATGTCGGCCATTGCTTGTTTCCAGCTACTCCTGAGCATTGAAACCCTGGTCCCTACAGTCTGTTATCTGTTCTTTCTCCTGGACTGCTTTGCTTTAGCTTTGATACCTCTTTACTTGTGCCACATGAGGATTCTCACTGTTGCTGCCTTAGTTTGGGCCCTACCAGGTCACTGTGCTTCTAGTTTGGTTACCCTCTTAGATTTATCTGTCTTCCATGAAGCACCAATATTCTTTGTAATAGAAAGGCACAAACTCTGGAGGTCAGTGTCATTCCCCTTTGCTGCTTGGCCTGGTTTCCTCCCTGTGTACCAGCCTACCTTGAGCTCTGTAGGCCACGCTGTTCCACTCCTTTGTGCTCTGCACATACTACTTTCCAGGCAGTCTGTGTCCCAGTTTTTTTGTCTGGCTAAAATTCAGCCCAGCTGTTGACACGCTCCATTAAGTCATCTTGACCTATTCTCATGTAAATGGTCTTCTTGTTTGTTCCTGTTGGTGCATAGGTATGTTTTAGCATTTTATGACACAGTTTTGTATATGATGATTTCCTGGTCTTTGGGGGCAGGTATGATTTCCTTTTTTATCTTTTTGGATTATTCATTGATAATATAGTAACACTCAGTAGTCCTTTGTTTTTTGTTGTTGTTCTTGCATTTTTATAAAACTTGATAAAAATTATTTCAAACTGTACAGTCACCAGAAGTACATAGTTAACCAAAAATGCACACACTTGGCATCTCCTCGGTAGTCCTTTGTTAAATGAGTATTTATTTGTATGGTGTGATTACATATGTGCACAGTTGCATTTGAGCCTGCTGTGTGTTACTAATTAGGATTGAATTGGATGAAATTAAGGATATAACTTTTGAGTATAATGCTGCACTCCTGCATGCTTACATGCTGGTTTTTCTTTCTCCTCCTCCAGGGCTGTTGTGTTTGTTGTGGACAGTGCAGCCTTCCAGCGAGAGGTGAAAGATGTGGCAGAGTTTCTGTATCAAGTCCTCATCGACAGTATGAGTCTGAAGAACACACCATCATTCTTAATTGCCTGCAATAAGCAAGGTGCCATCATGTTTTCCAGCAATAATAATTGAGATTTTTCTGGGATTGCTTCTAAGAGCTAATACATTTGTTATTACTGAGGATGAGAGATGATTGTTAAGGAACTATGAAGGATTTTAAATCTAAAAATTGTTTATATACCTGCATTTTTATTAGTTTTTTTTTTTAATTTTTATTAATTTTGTTACTTTTACCAGTCTGTTCTAAGGAGTGTCTATTACCAGTTTTTCTTTGATATAGTGTTTTACAATTTTCACAAAATTGTTAATCATTTTACTTTATTTACCAAGTTAAGTTTGTCCAGATTCACAGTATGTCCTATCACACACAATTGTGGAGGGCCAGGGGACCATCTATCTTTTCAGACAAATTTACCTTTCAGCACATTTTATCAAGGAGGGTTTAGGGTTTGCACAAGTTGTGTTTTCTTTAACCTCATAACCATTAAACATTTTCTATCACACCCAGTAATCTGAGGCTTCAGTTTCATTATCTCTAACATAAGATAAACTAGTTGATTTTATAGTGTTCTTTCAGATTAAAATTCTGATTCTACAGAGAGCCTTATGCATTTCTCAGAAGTGATCAGGTAGGAATAACCCTAACAATGCCTAATCAGGAAGTGGTGTTAGGATCATTACCTGGCCTCTCCGTTTCTTCTCTTTGGTATAGGAGAGAAGGTGATATTTATTTGGCTTTTGCTTGGTGCCAAACCAGCAAAGAGGGTGTTCCTCTCTTACCAAGGGGCAATTAAGTGACTTACTATCCTAGTATCAGCTGGAAATGTGCTTAGTTTACTTTTATATGACAAGTAGGATGTTTCTGTTTACAATCAAAAAGCTGGTAGGTTTTCTCTCTGATACACTGGCTGGACTTACATATATTTTGATTTAAAAGGTCTGTAAGATGTAGAAACTTTCATGAACTAGTCAATTTTAGGGATATGAGCTTAATATATTTGTAAGCATTATTATAGGAAAACCCATACCTGAAAATTAGAAAGCTTATTTTAGTAGTTAAGCTACTAATGGTAGAAAGCTCTTTAGGAAAAAAAAAAAGGGGGAAGAAACTTATTGGTTTAAATTGGAATTTTCCATATGTGCAAGAGGTCTTGGGAAAAGACCCTTTCTGGTTTAAACTATAACAATGTCTTTATTTCTTTACAGACATTACAATGGCAAAATCCGCAAAGTTAATTCAGCAGCAGCTTGAGAAAGAACTGTGAGTATGAATAAGTCATATTGATTAATGTAGATTTTAACACTTAGGAAATTTGAATATATTGCTTAAGGTCTTTGGTCGTATATAATTATCATAGCCCAAAGAATAGTGTGACATATATTTATTAAGTAATTGACAAAATTAATGGAATTCTAAAAAGCATCAATGGGATATTTATGGATACTTTAAAAATTCATGGAAAGAAAATCTTAGGTTTATTGAGACCGTAAGCTCAATTTATTTTCCCACTGTTTCTAGTTCATTTATAGTAGATATGAAAGGTTTTAGAAACTAAAAAATTTGAAAGCCATGAAGGCGCCTGGGTGGCTCAGTTGGTTAAGCGACTGCCTTTGGCTCGGGTTATGATCCCAGAGTCCCGGGATCGAGTCCCGCATCGGGTTCCTAGCTCCGTGGGGAGTCTGCTTCTCCCTCTGACCTTCTCCCCTCTCATGCTCTCTCTCTCTCTCTTTCTCAAATGAATAAATAAAATGTTTAAAAAATTTAAAAAAAAAAATTAAAAAAAATTTGAAAGCCATGGAAATTTTTGTTGACAAAATAAGGAAGGAATGTTTTAAAAGAATTTAAAAATCTATTATACTATTTTATAGCTTATTTTATTATTTTCTAGCTACATTGCAATATCATTTAGCTTATTTTAGTGTTTAAAAATTTGTAAAGTGAGCTAACTTTTTGAATTTTAAGAAATCTACTAGCATGTCTATACTCTCCCAGTTTGTAAGAGCTAGCTACAGCTTGCTTACCCAGGAGCTACCATCAATATTATATGAAGCAAGTAATTTTTTCTTGCTGCTGTTGTGTAGACTTTTTTTTTTTTTTTAATTTAAGAAAAGAACCTAATGAGGAAAAATTGTGTAAATTCAACTTTGAGGGGCACCTGGGTGCTCAGTCAGTTAAGTGTCTGCCTTTGGAGCAGGTCATGATCCCGGGGTCCTGGGATAGAGTCCTATATCAGGCTCCCTGCTCTCCGGGGAGCCTGCTTCTCCCTCTGCCCTGCCCCCTGCTCATGCACTCTCTCTCAAATAAATAAAATCTTAAAAAAAAAAAAAAAATTCAACTTCGAGCACATTTTTTCCCCCACCAGGATTTACTTACTCATTTATACATTTAACATCTAGTATATGGCAAGCCCTGCTTTCAGGATGTGGCTGTAGGGGGAACTGTGATGTGGTTCCTGTACTCAGGAGCTGAGGGTTGACAAACTCCTGCTCAGGGTGTGCAAACAAGAAATAGTTTTACATATTTAAAGGGCAGGTTAAAAAAATAGGAAAAGTAGAAAAATATGTGACAGAAACTAAATGTCACCCACAAGCCCAAAACATTTAATTTATGGTTTTTTACAGAAAAATTTTATCAGACCTGGTCTGTCATTTTCTGTGTTTTTTTTTTTTCTTTTAACTGAGAATGATATATTTAATTCCATATGCTTTAAACTTTTTAATTTATGAATAGAAGAGTAAAGTTAGCGGTTCAGTCAGATTTATCAAAGACCTCCTGCTTTCAAGTTGAATATCAAACGAGATTTTTTTAAACCCCTTTATGGGGGGGGCAATTGATATATAAAAAGCCGTGCATATTTAATGTGTACAACTCCATGCATTTGGGGATAAATATCCACCTTTGAAGCCATCACCACCATCGAGGCCCTAAAAATACCATTATTTTGTAGTTTCCTCCTGCTCTCTTTATTGTTTGTTTTTGTGTGAGGGTGAGTGAGAGAAAGAAAGAGAGTGTTTCATGAGAATACTTAAGATTTATAGTATTGGCAGATTTTAAGTATATAGTGCAGTATTGTTAGCTATACACACTATGCTATATAGATCTCTATTACATACTTGCATAAGTGAACCTTTTTTAAAAAAAAGATTTTATTTATTTGAGAGAGAGAGTAGGGGGAGGGACAGAGGGAGAGGAAGTAGAGAGCCTGCTTCCCTCCCTCCATGAGCAGAGAGCCCAACATGGGCTGGGATCATGCCCTTAGCCAAAGGCAGACGCTTACCTGACTGAGCCACCCAGACGCCCCTGTATAACTGAAACTTTATAACTTTTGACCTAATAACCAAAGGCTCCCCATTTCTCCCTCTCCCCTATTCCAGTAACCACCATTCTACTCTGCTTCTATGTGTTTGTTTTAGATTCCATATGTAAGTGTGATTATATCTTATTTGTCTTAATTGGGTTTGTTATATCACTTAGCATAATAGGTTCATCCATGTTGCTGTAAATAGTAGGATTTCCTCATTTTTCAGGGCTAAATAATATTCATTGCATGTATGTTCCACATTTTCTTTATCCATTCATCCTTTGATGGACATTTAGGTTGCTTCCATATATTGCCTCTTGTAGTGATGCTCCAATGAACATGAGAGTGCAAGTACCCCTTCAAGAACCTGATTTTAATTCCTTTAGATAAATACCCAGAAATGGAATTGCTGGATCATATGGTAGTTTTATTTGTAATTTTTTGAGGAATCTTCATGCTGTTTTCCATAGTGGCTGTATCAATTTACATTCCCACCAACAGTGTACCAGGATTGCCTTTTGTCTGCATCTCTGCAACTTAACTTGTTTGTTTGTTTTGTTTTAATGTTAGTCACTATCTCAGGTGTGAGGGTATATCTCATGGTGCTTCTGATTTGCATTTCCCTAATGATTAGTTACGTTGTGTACCTTTTCATATACTTATTGGCATTTGTGTCCTCTTTGGAGAAACGTCTGTTCAGAAATGCCTATCCTTTGTCCATTTTTCAATTGGATTTTTTTTTTTTTTCTGTTAGTGACTTGTAGGAGTTTCTTATATATTTTGGATATTAACCCTTATCAGATATATGGTTTACAGGTATTCTCCAATTCCAGGTTATCCTTTTATTTTACAGATTGTTTCTTTTGCTCTGCAGAAGTTATTTAAATTAGCAGTCACATTTATGTTTCCTTCTGTTGCGTATGCTTTTGGTGTCATATCCAAAAACTCATTGCCACAACCAGGGTCACTGAGCTTTTCCTTTATGTTTCCTTCTTGGGTTTTTATGGCTTAAGGTCTTATGTGTAAGTCTTTAATCCATTTTGAGTTAATTTTTGTGTACAGTATAAGCTAAAGGTCCAATTTTATTCTTTTGCTTATAGATAATCCAGTTTTCCTAGGACCATTTATTAAAAAGACTATCCTTTACCCATTGTATATTCTTGTTAGCCTTATCAAAGGTTAATTGACTGTATGTGTAGGTTTATTTTTGGCCCCTCTATTATATTCTACTGGTCTGTGTATCTTCTTATATCAGTATCATACTGTTTTGATTACTATAGCTTTGTTATATAATTTGAAACCTGCAAGTGTGATGCTTCCATCCTTTTTGTTTTTACTCAAGATTACTTTTACTATTATGGGTCTTTTTGTGGTTCCATGTGAAGTCTATCATTGTTTCTTCTATTTCTGCAAAAAATTATTCCATTGGAATATTGATATTGCATTGCATCTGTAGAAGGCTTTGCATCATACAGACATTTTAACAATATTTAATTATTCTAATTGAGGAACAAGGATATCTTTTCCTTTATTCTGTCTTCAGTTTCTTTCACAGATGTCTTATTGTTTTCAGTATATAGATCATTTGCCTACTTTAGGGTTTACATTTACACTTAAGCATTTTATTTTTGATGCTTTGTAAACAGGATTGGTAATTCCTAATTTCTCTGATAGATCATTAGTAGGGTATAGAAACATAACTGATTTTTGTATGTTGATTTTGTATCCTGCAACTTTACTAAATTTTTTAGTAGTTCTGTTTCTTTGGTGGTGATTTAGGGATTTATATATATAAGATTAAGTCATCTGTGAACAGAGATAATCTTCTTTTTGATTTTCATGCTTTTTATTTCTTTCTTTGCCTAATTACTGTCTCTAGGTCTTACAGTGCTATGCTGAATACACGTGATGAGAGTGGGCATCCCTGTTTTGATCTTAGAGGAAAAGCTTTCAGCTTTTCACTGTTGAATATGATATTTTCTGTGGGCTTGTCATATATGACCTTTATTATTTTGAGCTATATTCCTTCTGTGCCTATTTTGTTGCATTTTAATCATGAAGGGATGTTGATTTTTGTCAAGTGATTTTTCTTTATTGAGATGATTGTATGATTTTTATCCTTCATCCTGTTAATGTGATGTATTCCCTCTATTGGTTTGTATATGTTGAACTGTCTTTCCATCTTGAGTAAATCCCATTTGATCATAGTGTACAATTCATTTAATATATGTACTGTTGAATTTGGTTTGCCAGTATTTTGTTGAGGATTTTTGTACCTATGTTCATTAGGTATTTTGGCCTATACTTTTCTTTTAGAATCCTTATCTGGCTTGGCTATCAGGGTAAGGCTAGCTAAAATGAGTTTGGAAGTGTTACCTCCTCTTTAATTAGGAAGAGTTTGAGAAGAATTGGTGTTGATTCTTCTTTAAATGTTTGGTAGAATTCACCAGTGAGCCATCACGTCTTCACCTGTTCTTTGCTGGTCGTTTTTGATTACTGATTCAGTCTCCTTCCTTATTGGTCTGTTCAGATTTTCTGTTTTTTCAAGATTCAGTTTTGGTATGTTGTGTGTTTCTAGGAATTTATCCATTTCTTCTAGGTTGTCTAATTTGTTAATAGACTCTTATCCTTTGTATGTCTGTTGTATAAGTTACCCCTTTCATTTCTGATTTTATTAATTTTAGTCTTCTCCTTGCTAAAGGTTTGTCAATTTTATCTTTCAAAAAACTCCTCTTAGTTTCATTGATATTTTCTATTGTTTTCTAGTCTGTATTTCATTTGTTTCTGCTCTGATGTTTATTTTTTCCATCCTTCTGCTAGCTTTGGGGTTAGTTTTTTCTTTTTCTAGGTTCTGGAGGTGTCAACTTAGATTGTTTATCTGAAATCTTTCTTTTTTCCTAGACTAGATATTTATTGCTATAAACTTCCTCTTAGAACTGCCTTTTGCTGCATCCTGTAAGTTTTGGTGTGTTGGGTTTTCATTTTAATTCGTTTCAATATTTTTTTATTTGCCTTTGGATTCTTCCTTGACCTTTTAGTTGTTCAGAAAAGTGTTATTAATTCCCCACATATTTGTGAATTTTCCAGTATTCTGTTACTGAATCCTAGGTTCATACCATTGTGGTCAGAAAAGATACATGATATGATTTCGGTCTTAAATTTGTTAACTTGTTTTGTCACCTAACATGTTATCTATCCTGGAGAACTGTTCTATGTACACTTAAAAAGAAAGCATTCTGCAGATGTTGGCTGGAATGTTCTGTTAGGAATATTTGGTATATAGTCTTGTTCAAATATGTTGTTTTATTGATTTTTGTCTGGATGATCTGTTCATTATTGGAAGAGTGGTACTTAAATTCCCTGCTATTACTTTGTTGATATCTACTTCTCCCTTTAGTTCTATTGATATTTGCTTTATGTATTTAGATTCTCTGATGTTAGGAGCATATCTGGTTACAATATCATATCCTTTTGATGAATTGACCCCTTTATTTTTATATAATGACCTGCTTTGTCTCTTGTGACAATTTTTAACTTAAAGTCTGTTTTGATGTAACAGTTATAGCCAGGCCTGCCCTTTTGGTTGTCATTTGCATGGAATGTCTTTTTCTGTCCCTTCACTTAGAACCTTTGATCTAAAATGTGTCTCCTGGAGACAGCGTATAATTCAATCTTGATTTTTTTTTTTAATATATTCATCCACTCGGTTTTGATTAGAGAATTTAAACCATTTACATTTAAAGTAATCACTGGTAGGTAAGGACTTACTGTATTTTGTTGATTGTCTTCTGTTTTTTAATTCCTTTGTCCCTTTCTTCTTTCTTTAATGATTTGTTTGTGGTGTTATACTCGGATTCCTTTCTCTATTTTGGGTATCATAGGTTTTTTCTTTGTGATTACAATGAGACTTTTATAAAACATAGTATTGGTAATCTTATTTTAAGCTGATAACAGCTTTAATGCATGCAAAAATTGTATGCATTAACTTCTTCCCTTCATTTTATACTATTGATTCCACAATTCACATTTTTATCCACAATTCACATCTTTTTTTTTTTTTTTTTTAAAGATTTTATTTGTTTATTTGATGGAGAGAGGAACACAAGCAGGGGGAGTGGGAGAGGGAGAAGCAGGCTTCCTGCAGAGCAGGGAACCCGTTGAGGGGCTCGATCCCAGGACCCTGGGATCATAACCTGGGCTGAAAGCAGATGCTTAACAACTGAGCCACCCAGGCACCCCTCCACCATTCACATTTTTATATTGTATATCCATTAATAAATTACTGTAGCCATAGTTATCTTTAATACTTTTGTCTCTAGCTTTCATGTTAGACTTAAGACTTAAGTGATTTATATGTCACCATTATAGTATTAGAGTATTCTGAATTTGTCATAGTGAGTTTTATACTTTCCTGTGTTTTCATGTTGTTAGTGTCCTTTTGTTTCACCTTTAAGACCTGCCTTCAGCATTTCTTCCAAGGCAGGTCTAGTGGTTATGAACTCCTTCAGATTTTGTGTGTCTGGGAAATTTTTTCTCCTTCATGTCTGATGGACAGTTTTGCTGGGTATGGTATTGTTGGTGGCAGTTTCTTTTCTTTCAGCACTTTGAATATATCATTCCATTCTGTACTATCATACAGCCTTTCTGCCAAGGCTAAGAAATTTAGTCTTACGGGGTTTCCCTTGCTTGTAACCATTGTCTTTTCTCTTGCTGTTTTCAAAATTCTCTTTGTCTTTGGTTTTTTGTCAGTTTGATTATAGTGTGTTTTGGTGAAGCTCTCTTTATGTTTAATCTATTTAGGGTTCTTTGGGCTTAATGGATCTACCTGTTCATTTCCCTTTCTAGATTTAGGGTTTTCTGTATTATTTCTTTAAAAATAAGTTTTCTGTTTGTCTTTCTCTGCTCCTTTTGGACTGCCATAATGCATGTATTTGATTCCTTTAATGATATAAGTTATCTAGTCTCCCTTTATTCTTTTTTTTCTTTTTGTTCTTCTCATTGGGTAACTTCAAATTACCTGCCTCAGGCTCTCTGGTTCTTTCTTCATCTTAATCAAGGCTGCTGTTAAAGATCTCTGAAATTTTCACATCAGTCAATTGTGTTCTTTAGCTCTAGAGTATCATAAAAACTTTTTATGGCTTCTCTTTGTTGAGCTGCTGCTGCTGTTGCTGCTTCTTCTTTTTTTTTTTAAGTAGACTCCATGCCCAACATTGGGCTTGAACTCACAAACCTGAGATCAAGAGTCTCATGCTTTACCAACTGAGCTAGCCAGGTGCCCTGAGCTTCTTCTTTTTATTCATATATTACTTTTCTCATTTTGTTGAGTTGTCTGTTCTCTTTTATAGCTCAGCAAACTTTCAAATTATTATTTTGAATTCTTTGTCAGGAATTTCATAGATCTCCATTTCTTTAAGGTCAGTTATTGGTACTTTATTTTGTTCCTTTGATAGGCTTGCTGCTGGAGTGCTTTGGCAGACTGGCCTGGCTCCTAGGCCCATGGGTGTGTGGGTCTACTGCCTGGCTTCATGGAAGTGGGCCCAGCACCAGGGTCCACTTGGGTGGCCTGGCCAGGTGCCTGGTCTACTGGGGCAGGTCTGGTGCCGGGGTTCATTGGGGTGGTCCTAGAGCTTGGGCCCAGAGGAGTGGGCTGGGGCCATGGGGGGTCAGCCTGGTGCTGAGTTCTGTGGCTTAGTGAGTGCTTACTTCACTGTCCTTCTCCCAAGTGAAGCATATCTCTCTGTGCTTGCAGGAAAAGTAACGTGGGTAATGTGAAACTGTCCTTCCTATCCTCTTTGAATCCATCCTTTCTTATTTCTGTGTAACACCCAGTTGTAATCTTGGACCCAGATGCCTGCTCTCTCATGCATGTGTGGTTATTCAAATTGATGGTTCTGTGAGAAGACTTGTGCTGGAAACCCCTATTCTGCCATCTTGCTGATGTCAGTGTCAGTGGTTTCTGTCCCTTCTGAAATTGCATGTTTATCATTTTTTCCCTTACTTCTGATGGTCACTCTCTTAAGACTATAAATTGCTTGTTGTTAGGCTAAGGAAATTAGAACAATTAGATGATTTGGTATTCCTAGAAATTCTGGTGCAATTGTTGGGAATTGGTGGGGGGGAAGTAATCATAATGCTTGTGTATCCCATTTTGGTTTTTTCTTCTGGTATAGTCCAAGTCTTCCTAGGTTCAAAAAATGTATTTTCTTTAGTCCATTTGCTTTTCACTCTAAAGAGCCACAGAAAAGCAATACAGACAGAAATGCTATATTATAAGGTAGTGAGGTAAAATGTTAAAAGTTGGGAAGGTGAACATCAGTTAAATTAGGAGTCAGGTTTGATTTGATCTTTAAAGTTTTTTTTTGTTTGTTTGCTTGTTTGTTTTTTTTGTCAGAGAGAGTGAGTACAGGCAGACAGAGTGGCAGGCAGAGGCAGAGGGAGAAGCAGGCTTCTTGCTGAGCAAGGAGCCCGATGTGGGACTTGATCCCAGGACACTGGGATCATGACCTGAGCCGAAGGCTGCCGCTTAACCAACTAAGTCACCCAGGCATCCCTAAAGTTTATTTATTTTTATTAGTTATCTCTACACCCATTTTGGGGCTCAAACTCATGACCCCGGGATCAAGAGTCTCATGCTCTTAGAACTGAGCCAGCCAGGTGCCCCAAGAGTCTGATTTTAAATTAATGTGAGAATTCGGCCCTATCAGCATTGAAGCATTTCATAGTCTTCTGAAAAACTTCTGAAAAGGCTATGTTCATATGGCCTTATGGCAAGAGCTGAGTACAGGTGATGTTTGGCCTTTTTTCCTTCTTAAGTTTTTTTTTTTTTTTTTAATTGTAAAATATCTTACATATAAAGGGATACATATGACACATATATTGAATTTAAAGAATATTAAAATGAATACCCATGGACCCACCACCTTGCATATTAGAAGGCTCTAGGGGCTCCTCCCTATTAATCTTGAATTTAGTATCTTGAATTTTGTATTAATTATTTTTTAAAGTACTTTTTCCGTGTGTGTGTTTCTAAACCAAGGTATCAGTTTTTCCTGGAGATTCTTCACGAATTTTCATGCAGTCTTACAGCTCCAGGAAATGCGTTATTTTGTAAGAAAGCACATTGGGAGCCTGTATTCCGAGGCTTCTGGATCGCAGAAAGGGTGGGAGAAGTAGATGCAGGAGCATTGCTGTGCACTCTTTTTTGAGGCCAGCAGGTGGCAGTAAGACAACTTAAATTTTGGAAGGTTTTCCTGGGTAAAGAGGTTGGAGAGTAGTAATTGTGCCCAAACTGGATATGAGAATCTGGAGTTTGTAGATTTACTAAGCTCTGTATCCACATAGACTCGTGATAAACATAAATACTGTATTTTCCCACACTTAACTTTCAGAGACTTAAGTTACTGTAACATTTATAGCATGTATTTAAAAAATATGTTCAAAAATGGCATCATGCAGATGATCTTAGAGGAAGGGGATAAAGGGGCCCTGGGCTGAGAGAAGGTTGGTATGACCTGGGCACATGAATGACCTGGTCTTATCAAGCCAAGTCTGGCTAGACCCTCGCCTCTCCTGTCTGAGAGCAATCTATGAACGCAAGGGGTTAATCAACAGTCTTAATAGTGTAATTGACAGGTGTATGTCAGGTACTTAAATGAGTGCTGAAATGTTTAGGAATGGGTGTTGCTTCCTAAGGCCTTTAGTTGCTATATAAATGCTATTACTCTCTTCCTGATTCAGTTTTCTTTCATCTCACAGCAACACTTTACGAGTCACCCGTTCTGCTGCCCCCAGCACACTGGACAGTTCCAGCACTGCCCCCGCTCAGCTGGGAAAGAAAGGCAAAGAATTTGAGTTCTCGCAGTTGTCCCTCAAAGTGGAGTTCCTAGAGTGCAGTGCCAAGGGTGGAAGAGGGGACATGGGCTCCGCAGACATCCAGGACCTGGAGAAATGGCTGGCGAAAATCGCCTGAGGGGCAGGGCCAGAGCTCAGGACATGAATGTGAATGTGTGTGGCCCACAGTTTTGGAAAAGGGTTTGGTAGCCTGGAGATGATAAAGAAGTTGATAAAGAATGGGTACGAAATGTAATTAGAAACATTTTCTTGTTCTGGAAACAAATTATTGTTGAAAGTAACTTGGAACTTTTGTTTTTCAGTTTAGTTCTCCCTCAGTGCTTTCTAATCACTTACCTGCCTGTGTTTCTTCCCTTGGTTAAGGTTTATGTCATGTCCCTTTAGCAAATGCTTGACCTAGGGTCAAGGTCTTTGTGACCATAACAAGTGGATCCACATAGAGAGGATATTATCATAAGAGTACGGTTATCATCTGAAAAATTTCTTATCCTCTGCTTCTGTGTGTTAGTTCCTTTTCCTGAAAACAAACCTGTCTGTGTATGGAACCAGTTGATTCCATTTGCCCTTGATGTTCATGGGCAGTATGTCATCTAGTCCTTTGTGACTTCTCCAAAGTGTGTGTGTAGTTACCGTGCGGTCTCTCGACCTGCGAAGAAGACAGGTAGGAAACAGCAAGGCTGTGTTGACAGCGGGTCTGTTCTTCATTAATGTAGTGACTTGTCCACACTCCAGCCTCACAGCACTCAGGTTTTAAAAACTCGCCCTGAACCCCTGGAGTCATTCCCGGATGATAGAACTATAAATGCTAAATCCCCGCACGGCAAGCGTCTGATGTGCTCTCGTGGTTTCCCTTAGCTGAGGAGTATATAAAGATTTAGAAGCTGTTTGTGGTTTTTTGGATGGCTGAGGGCTCCTGGGCTACATTCCTTTACTGTTTGACCAGCCCCTATTTTGTACTCGGAGCTAGAATGCTGTGGAACACATGCGAATTTAAAAAGTTCTCTATAGTTTTTTAAAGTGCATATTCACTCATGGTTGAAAGAAAAGTCAGCTTTTTCAAAGTGGTATTCTTTGTTGTCTTCTTAAATGTTGACTTTTCTAAATGGCTTTTATAAATTATTAATGCGTTTCTTGGTAAATAACGTGTCTGGCTCAGAGCAATTGAGTGGAATGGTAGAGTGAGTACAACTGGGAGCATGTGTTAGGGTGCAGGCTGAGCTCCATTATTTCCAGGGCCTGAAGATTGCAGCATACACAGGGACAAACTGCTGTCCCTACTTCACACACTCAGGGACAAGCCGCATTAAAGCTTCAGAGGAGACAAGAGTAGCTGTGGGTGAGGGAGAAGCTGGTCCCAGAACAGTGTGGTCAGAGTCCGGAGAGGAGAGGTGTCGGGGCTCGGCAGGCGCACAGCAGGGGCACCTCGCCTGGCTGCGAGGGGTCAGGGAGAGTCAGATAGAAGCATGGGGCCAAAACCATCCCAGGGAGTGCGGTCCCCTTGTCTGTGCTCTACAGCCCAATCCTCTGCCTTCCCGCCTGCCTGTGGGTCATCCCAGCTCTGCGTGAGAGCCCTCCAGCTCCCCTCTGCCCCCAGCCCTGGATCCTACGCCTTGCTGCTCACTTGTGGAGGAAGTGCGGGCAGAAATGGAGAAGACAGTGGGCCTTGACCCACACAAGAGTTCTTATTTGAAAGCCTTATTGCTACTTGTGTTCTGACCATCCTTTGGATTCTTAGTTTTTGCCCTTTTTAGCCAGCAGTAATTTAAGGAAATAGGTAAGAATAATGAACCAGAAATCAACAGAGAATGTGATGAATGTGACACGTTCACATAGTCACAGTAGGTGCTCGTGTGAATAAAAATCAGTGGCTTGATGCTTCCGTTAAGAGGCATGTGTGCTCCGCTTCATTTTGTTTTCCTGGTTAATAAATTGTTTTCTTTACTGGAGGAAGCAATACACCAAAAAAGTCAAGTTCTCTCTCAAGCAGTGATTCTCAGATGTCAGTGGGCATCAGAATGATGTGTGGTGCCCAGCGGACAGCTGTTCTGAGGACCCCACTCCCAAACGTTCAACTCGGTGGCAGTTCTGGTGTGGTCTCAGGGGTCTGCGTGCTCATTGTGTCCTGGGCCAGGTACGTGGGGCTCCTAAGAGCGCCCTACGAACTCAACCTGCCCTGGAATGAGTGCCACATGTACCTTCAAGAGACTTGGTTTTTAAGTCCTTGGGGCCACATGCCCTGTTTAGTTTTTCTCACAGGGTGTAAAGTAAGCAAGCAAGCGTCAGAGTCCCTCCCAGGCGCTCTCATCCTGCTTCCTACTCCTGTGCTCTCGTTATCCCATTCTTGTGCGTTTGGGCCAGGGGGAGATCGTGGTGACAGTTCTTGGGTGCTGGGAAGGGGTTCCAAGAGGTCCCATGTATAGTTCTCTAATCTTGGTATCCTCTTGTGGCCCTGAAGCCGTTCAGCCATGGGGACTGGCAGACGAGGCACAGCTATGGGTCAAAGATGAGACCGCTGAGGCTTGAAGCAGCTCCTTCTTGGGAACACAGCAGTGTCTGAGCCACTGGATGTGTATGGGCCCTGCCACCTGCTCACAGGCCAGCTGCCGCCTGATACAAATAACCCCATTCCTTGCTAAGGGAGAGGTGCAGGACGCAGGGAGGTGCCATTATGTGTGTGTGGGGGGGTGGCTGTGATGAATATGCCCCGGGCACGCCATTGCTTCTGGAATGGGGTCCTCCATGGGGTGTGGAACATGTGCAGACTGAGGGGTCGGGGTACTGTTGGCCTTACTGTTTATTCCAGCTCTTTTTTCAAGCCCTTTTCCGAGGGGTCTGGGGCCTTGGTAGCCCCTCCACTGCCAGTAACCTGCCCGTTTGCTGGAGTCCGAGTCAGCAACAGCAGTTCTTCGTAGGGAGTGCCACTTACCTTTTCCCATGGCTTCTGTCTCAGCACCTCCTGGGATTCGTGTCCCGCTGGGGTCCTCTTACGTGTGAGGCACTTAGTTTTCCACTGACTTGAGATTATTGTGTTTCAACTGAAATGTGTGTTTCTGTTTGTGGTATTTTTGGTATATGTGTGTATCGGAATACTTTGGTATTTCTAAATACAGTTAAGCATAGGATTATCAAAGCTGCTTTCTCCACTCTTGCTCACTGGACACAACGTAGCTACAGTGATAAGGAAAGCCACCTCGAGCAGCATCCTTCAGTGCCATGCGGGGCACTTCGGACAGGTCATCACCAACCCTCTGTCATCTTCATGTTTGTGTGGGGAATCTCGGGGTGCTCCATTCTTCTGGCAAGGGCCGGGGCTGCTAGACGGTTATGTTGATGCTGTGTCCTACATTATTTCCTCCCCTTGCTATCTCAAGTCCTGCTATCCTGACCACAGTAATCCTGGGAAATGGTTGTGGGCTCGGAACAGCTTGCCTCTGGCTTCAGTCTGGTTTGTACAAGCGTGTGCACTTCGGCTGTCAGGCCTCTCCCCCTTGCTATCCCCTGGACCTCCTCTACCTCATTTTACGTCTGGCAGCCAGAGAAGTGAGGCTTAGTGGGCAGAGCATCCATTTCCTGTCCCTCCTAATTTAGAGGTGGCTTCTCCGAGGTGGCAGATAGGAGGGTGTTCCAGAAACTTTAGAACCTTCAAAAGGGAAAAATATGTAGTGAGGTTGAACTCAAAAAAGAATGAGACCTGGTGAACTTGGCTTACTCCATAGCTCCAGGATTCCCAGCATTCTCAGGCCAGAGCAGTTCTGGGCCTGATCTTGGCCTTTGTGTCCTCTCTGGATTGGTCTCACAGTTGTTCAGGATTTCAGGGCATCTTTTAGTCTGGAAATGACTGACATCTGAAGGGGCCTCTCAGGGATGTTCTCTAATCAGTGTGGGGAAAAGCAGGAGGGGGTATGTGGCTGCTTGGTATCACCTGGAGGATGATTACGGCTCACCTTAAATTCTTTAATGGCTTTCTGGACATCACCAGAAGGGAGAGAGGTTCAGTCCCTGCCCCCACCCTTCAAAACCCCCAGCCGTGGCAAGTGGGGACCAGGGATGACAGAAGTTATTACACAGTCCTGGGTCTCAGTTCGGCCTGGGGCTTCCCTTTCCATTAGCCTTCAGACAGTGGAGTTGATGGAAATGAGTGAGACTTTCACCTCATTAGTGTGTCAGGATGTGAAGGGCCCAGGTGAAGAAGAGGAAGAAGCAAAGGGCTTTGGGTGGTAGACCCCCAGACGTGAGACAAGGGTTTGTGGAGCAAGCGTGTGAGGAAATCTGGTTTGGCACAGTGCCCCCCCCACCCCCAACTAGCCCCCCATATATGACTGCACCACTTAGAAACATTGGACAAGAGGTTTTGTGTTGAGAATCAGGACAGTTTATTGTTTGATCAACATGCTGAGTCTTCCACATTTTACACAGTTTTATGTAAAGTCAATGTGGCCATTTATGCCTGCTGAGCCAGTAAAAGATGGAAATGCCACCCTCTGTGCTCCTCATGGCCAATCGCTTTCAAGGGGATGGGTGAGGGAAAGTGAGAGGACAAGTTGACACACCACACGATGCAGGCTGGCCTTCCGCATCTGGAAGCTTCTTACTGGAAGGAAGCTTCCCAACCCCACTGCAAGGATGAGCCATGCCCTCCGGGGAATGTCACCCACACAGGGGTCTGGCGCCAGAGAGTTTACACGTGAGAGCCCAAGGTTTTGGAACACCTAGATAGTTCATTTCAAACAAAAACTCAGAGGGTGCCTTGGTGTTTGGGTGCCCATGACAATCAGAGGGGACTTGGGGGCTGGCCCTTCTTGGCAATCAGGAGTGTGAAATGGACATGCATTTTTCCCCAGCTCACTCAACCAAGCTGGCCAGAGTCCTAAGCAGAGTAGAGGTGGTCTGAGGAGCACCCGTGCCCCGCAGCCCTTTACATGCAAGTGCACCGTCACATCTGCACACACAGGTTGATGATAGATAAAGAACGGAAACACCTTGGCTCTGATGGCTTCCGGCTTGCTGGATGACCAAAAGCAAGTGGCCCTTCTCTGCCTTGGTCTTCCTGCCTGTGAGACAGGAAGGGTTGCAAGACCTCCGTGTCATGCTGCTATAGCGAGGTGGTGACGACTCACGTGCGCGGGGGAGAGGTAGTTTGGACATCAGTGAGCAGCATACGGCCCTGCTTGGTTGCTGCACCAAAGCCTGCTGGGCTGCCCCTCACGTGGCTCGGATGGGACTTAATCCTTGGCTACCTGTTCTCACATCCTAACACCCTCACCTGCCTTCTGCCACGTGAAGGAATGAGGCTGCTCTGCCTGCAGGACACCGAAGCCAGCGGTGCCTGGTGTCACACCTGGTACTTGAGGGCAGGCACTCCCAGCACCGGCTTGCCATCGGGAAGCCAAAGACGTTGCACTCAAAAGAGGTCTGTATATTTAACTGCCATTTTCATTCTTGTTTCTGTTGCCTGAGATTCTCGAACTGACCTGGCCATTGCTCCTCAGACCCGGGAGTGTTCCAGAATGTTTGAGGATGCTGACAGAAGAGCGTGGTGACAATGATGGCAGAGAGGCCTCTGACCAAGAGGGACTTGCTCCTAACCACCCAGCTTGCTAACCGTGGACTCCACGCTGCAGTTCTCACACTTAAGCTGCTGACATCACACCTTCCTTCTGGCATGTGTGTGCACTTTTAAATACGCTATCTGCTTCTTGCGTCTTACACTCTTTTTCAAATACCTGTGGAATAGGAGCTTGACTGACAGCTTTTGAGATTGCCCCCGCTCAAAGGGGAAAAAAAAGCCTGAAGAGGAGGACTCTGGCCATCTCCCAGGTGAGGGCTAGTCCTCAGGGAGAGGGACTGAACGACGGCTTTGCCTCAGGCTAGCCCATCTGGATTTGGCAGGGATGTACCACTCGCTGGGGACGTGGAGGCAATTTCATCCCCTTTTCTTCAAGGGAACCTGACCATTTTATTACTGGACCTTAACTCCAAGTCAAGATACTACCTATAAGCAAGAGAACAGTGATGGTACCTGCTCAAAATGAGAGCCAGGGAACCAACCCACTTCCATGCAAGAGATCTGGCTGCCTCAACAGCCCAGGAAGGGAGGGGTGGAAATTAGGCCTGAGAGGAGGAGGGTCACGGAATTGCATGGCACCACTAAGATGGGACGGCAAGAGAGACAACTGCCCTCGCCTGAAGCCCACAGGGCTGGGGAGAGCCTGGACTCGAGAGAGGACCTTGTGTAAATGCTAGGAAGGCAGGGCTCACCAAGGCCACGTCAAGCCATGTGACATCTATCTACTGCATCTCTTACTGTTCCCAGGCTATGATGGTAAAAAAATGTTCGTGGTGCCTTAACTACGTGTGCACATGAGAAGGGGACTGAGTTTCTGCTTTGTTTTTACAGGAATGTTTCAGAAAAGCTACTCTTTAGTACCAAGAAAACTAAAATCCACCATTCATTCATTTACTGGGACCCAATGCAGATCCCAGCAAATGGGGCTGTCCCACAGGCCAAAAGCAATGGCCCTCACTGCCGACCAGGCCGGATGCTATAATGTGGACTCTTATAAATTCTCACGAGGTAAGTAAGCACTCTTTCAACAAGCACCACTTGCGGGTGTGCTGTGGTTGGGGGTACTGGCCCACACGGGCATGCACACCTATGCATATAAGTATAGAGAGAAATGGTGCACATATTCCCATGGCTATTTTTGCCTGTAGTTGAACACATCTATGCATTAGTTTATTGATGGCAAGACAATCACAAGTTTTTTGACAATATTAAGTATTTCTTATTTCAACACGTTGCAGTACTTC
This sequence comes from Enhydra lutris kenyoni, assembly GCF_002288905.1. Classification (NCBI taxonomy): domain Eukaryota; kingdom Metazoa; phylum Chordata; class Mammalia; order Carnivora; family Mustelidae; genus Enhydra; species Enhydra lutris. Next base: position 17,015,954 of record NW_019154123.1, read on the forward strand.
TGAATTTCCAAAACTGTTACCACAATGCAAGTTCCAACTTGAGAGCAGGAAAAACAAGAATATACACTGAGCACATGTATCTCTGTGAGAATGTGTGTGGAAGGTGTATACACAAGTCTATCTCTATATATAATTTATGTACACACATATAAAAACTAAATACGTGACACTGGAATTACGTTCGTACTTCAGTCTTTGCCTTCTGGAAGAGGAGCTCAGTGAGAATCCTACTTCTCTTCTTTACCTGAAGATAAATTCCTCTCTAAAGATCAGCTCTGACATACACAATCTCCTTAAGCTGAGAGTGTGTGACAGGCCCACTGGACAAATACCAGTGAGTCCTATCCACTTACTGGCTGCCATTTTGGATTAGTTTCTGAGAAGTTCCAAAATTACAATTGCAATAACTTGTTAGAGTCCTGTTTTGTGGAGGAATTCCCCCCTCCCACTCCCAGATGGTGATTTAGCTCACCTAGGACATGCCCAACAGCAGCCTGGAGGCAGAGACCATGCCAGCTTGGGAGGGTAGGGTTTATGGGTTTTGGCCAGAGTTGCTGCGTACGGCCTGGCTCTACGCAGGGTCAGATTCAGTAAACCTGGATCTATTTGGAATGCTGGCCAGATGGGTTGCATTCCCTTAGAATTCTGTTCAGAGATTTTACAGACCCTCAGGACTAAGCCCTTCTCAGAAATGAGTCGAAATGGCAAGGATGGCTCTCTGGGCAGCCTTCTGGAAACCCCACATCAGCAGCACCCTCAGGCAACCAGAGCGCTGCTGCAGTATCCTCAGGTACGTGCACAATGACTACAACTGCTTGATGCCAGTGGGGCAAGTCAGCTTTTCCAGAACAGTGCTCAACAGTATTAGCAACTGAGGATCTGAACATGCATCTTCAAGGTCGTGGTACCGGAATCAACACCCCCTTCCCCAGTCACAGACACACACCATGCGATACAGGCTTGAGCTTCCCTGGCGTGCAAGGCCGAGGGCTTCAGGGCAATACACGCTGAGTTTCTCTTTGCTGTTTCCTTAGACTCAACCCAGACACAGGTGCTGACTACTGGGAAGGTTGGTTAGAACATTTTCAGAACCACACATGGTGCCCCAAGGGTATGAACCACAGATCGACCTATACAAGCCCACAGTTGCCAACAGCACCCCATCCTTCCTTCCAATGACCTTTTGCTCCACCAGTCACTGAGTGGGCCACAGAGGGCACAGGATGCAAGGCAAGTGCCCTCCATACCTTCAAGGCTTGTCAGGGAGGGGAGGGGGGAGGCAGGAGTAATTCCAGTGAGGCCTCTGGCTGGGCTCCCTGCCATCCACAAGGCCTTAATTTCAGCTCAGGGCCATGGCTGATGTCCCACTCTGGCCACGGAAAGAGGACAGAGTTAAAAGTTGCCTCTTCAGAGGCTGTTTTGTTCAGTGTTTGATTTAACCAGGTAGGGCCTGTTTGGTGGGTGGGGCTTGGGACTGGAGCCTAATTAAGTTGCCCCATTAATTGTAATTTATCAGGCTAGGGTGGAAGGAGGGCAGAGGTGATGACCATTCAAAGAGGGCAGGAAGGAGGAGGTGTGTGGAAAAGGTTCTCTGTAAGTTTACAAATATACAAAAACAAAAAGCACATCTTTTAAATAAAAATGACTACATTTTTATCTGGCAAAAAGTTGTATACACATGATTTAAATTTTTTTTTAAATTTTAACAGTTTTTGGCAATCTTAATAAAGTACAATATATTACAACCAAACCAAAAAATAGTTGTTTAAGTAACAGCTGTTAAGAGTGACGTGATCCCTGATGCCCAGCCTCCCTCCCCACCCCACCCTACTCCTAGAGACAGAGAGAAAAGAAAAATCCTCCCATCTTGATAAGCTCATTTCCCACCCCCCATAGGAAGCTAACCAATAGGAAGCAACACAACAAGCGAGTAGTGTCAAAGGAAGCTGGCAGGTCAGGCTGCATTAGCAGGAGCAGCCGCCCTCACTGGCTGGGGGCTCCTGGGGTTTGTCCAGCTTGATGTCAATCACTGCGGGAGGCTGCGCTAAGGAAGATGACTGACGAGAAGCTGCCACCTAGCTCCTGTCCCTGGGCACCCCTCACCTGCCCTGTGCAGATCCTCCATCCTTCCACAAAATACCTAAGGACTCCTGTCTTTGCTGGGCCTGGGGAGGAAGGACGCAGTGTCACCAGCCCCCACCCCTCTTCTTCCCACAAGCCCTCCCCCTTATCCACCTGAAGCAAAGCTAGTCTTGGGCTGTGGGATGACTGTGCAAACACCAGTACCACGGGCCCTTCCTCAGAAGCCTTCTTGGTAACCAGTGCCTCAGCCTTGTCAGCAGCCCATCCCATCCTCAAGGGCACTGAAGTGGACAGCCTGCTGGTCAGGTATGAATCCCACATCTCAGCCCAGGGCTAGGTGGGCCTTGCCTAGCCAGTCGCAGACACACTAACCCCTCGAGCTCTAGTGAGAGCGTCACTTAGATTCTGAGGATGCTGCTGGGGGAAGGCACAGCCCCAGGAAAGGCCTCCAGCCCTTCCCACTGGTGCCCTGAGACTGGGCGGGAGGAGCACCGTCAGAACCACCCAAGGAATGGCTTCAAAATGCACAGCCAGGTAGCCCCCATGCCCTCAGCAGGCTGACGGGGCAGCGGGCTTGCTGCAGGAACCCCCAGGGCAGCCGACAGGGTGGAAGTGTAGGAAGCGCTGCCGTGGGACCTGCTGTGGCCGTCCTAGGGATGTTTGCGTGGCTCCTGTTTCAGGGCTATGGGAGAGACTGTTTTGGCTCTGTACTATAAAGAGCCACGCTTCTCCTAAAGACCCCCTTTTCTCTCCTTGCCACTCTCTGGCCAAGGCATATATTTTGAATATGACTTTCTCTGACTTTCCCTATTTTTATTTTCCCTACACCTACATAAATAACATTTTTACCTCATGTATATATACACGAACATCTTTTTTTGGCAACATGGCAGAGAGTAAACTGCCTTCCTTCCTACTTCCTTCCACTGGGCCCATCGGACTACCTCTCTGAACCTCCATTTCTGCTTCGGGGTATGGTCTGAGGTTCAGGGTGGGCTGTGCGAGTGGCGTGCAAGACTCTGTCCCACAGGGCAGTGGGCGCTCCGGGGCTGTGCAGGGCCGGGCCGAGGAAGTGGGCAGGACACAGGACAGGGGTATCTGCTGGGGAGACGGTCTCATGTAGACTAGGCTGAACCGTGTTCTGGGTGTATAGAAGCCTTCCACGCAGTGGAGAGTCTACTGGTACCCATGGAATACAAAGTGATGCTCACTGCGAACCTGGGCAGTTAACTATTTCTCACTCCCCGCCCCGCACAGACATTCACATCCATCTGGTCCACCCCCCACCCCCCGGCATTGTTTTGGAAATAGAAGCTTAGACTGTTCGAACTGGATGAGGTCTTAAAGCCCTTGGAGTTCAGCCTTGTCCCGGTCCAGAGGTGGGCCCACAACATACCCCTCAGCAGAGAAGGATGGGCTGGAGACCAGGCAAGGGCTCGCTCACTGTTCTGAAGTACTAAGTGAATACGTCAATGGATAAATGGCTTCTCTAGCACATCTTTCACTCACTTATCAAAGGAAAAGGATACTCCCTTCTTTGCTTTTCTCCTGGACATTCTCCATTCCAGGCAGAGCTGATGCCACACGTCGGAAGAGCTAGAGAGGGAGGAGACGCAGGATGAACCCCTGACCCCGTCCTTCCTGCCCCACACTGTCTCCACCATCTTACCTCTTCTAATGCTGACCCAGGGCCATGTTCTCTTGTCTGTCCCACTAACTGTGCCCTGGAGGGCAGGGGCTACACCAAACTCCTCTCTCCCTTGCCCCTAGGGCCTGTCATAGGTCTGGGCCCTGACAGGCATCTCAGGCAATGGCTGAGGTCACCAGGTCCATGGGTCATCAGGAGCTGAGTGTGGGTCATGCTGACTGTAAGGGACCTAACCCAGTGCAGAAAATGCTCTAGGCCCTGTGAGACAAGCCTTAGGCAGGTTTCTGTCCCACTGCCTGTGTGGGGACAAGGTGGGGGCAACCAACTTTCGACCTGCCCTTGAGAAAATGACCCTCTGCTCAGGAGGGTCCTGCAAGTCCACAGGCACTGAGGCAGCAGGGTGCTGGGAGCCAGGGCCACATAGTCATGTCGGAAAGAGGGACTTCCAAGAGAATAAGCATACAGCATGTGAATTCGTGATGCTGTGGGTTTGTTTCGGTATGGGTATTAGTGTGATGTGTATGTTCTGTGTAGAGATGTATGCGTGGAAATGTGCATGTGAATGTGCGGTGTCTATGTGTGTGAGTTTGTGTACGTGCACAGGGATAACCGTGTGGTGTGTGTGTGTGTGTGTATGCGTGTGTGCATGCACGCATGTGGGCATGCACACTGGGGAGGGGGTAGGCAGGGATGTCAGGGAAGACATGGAACCTAGGAGGTGACAAGTACAAAACACTAGTATAAGGCACCAGAAGATTCTGAACACTCCCTCACTTCTCCCCCCAAAAAAGCCAGCTCTGGGGACTCGGTGAGCTCTATAAGGAGAGTGCGTCTTGTTCATGGTCTCACCCTAGAGCCCAGCTTTGTGGGAGCACCCAGGCTAAATGGCAGGGCCAAAGGTGGTGAGGATCTAGGTGGGGAAGTCACTGGTGGGCTTGGCAGGGTATGGGACCCTCTGGGCGGGATGCAGAGGTTGTTCTGAAGTGGGGCGGGAAGAAGTGAGCCAGGTTGCAGAGGCCTGGTAATTCCTGAGCTTTCCTTCATGGCCTTGCCCCAGGCGGCACTGTCCTGCCTGTCAAAATGGTCACAGCCTCTGTCAGTGGCCAACCTGCCAGTTAGAAGGAAACTCTTGGGGTCACAGGTGGGGCTCCAAAAGCAGCTATGATCAGGATTGGAATCCAGGAGTCTGCACTGCATGAGGACTCCTCAGAACCACAGTTTGACCTAACCACACGTAATTCGTGCTTAGACCATCACCTGGGCTCCAGAGCATTCTGAAAAGGGAGGCATTGGCGTCTCCCTGCCTCCGACCATTAGGGCAGAAGCTACCTGCCTTATGAACTGCTGCCCACTGCTTCCCCTCGTCCCAGGACTTTCCATCAGGGCCACAGAGAGCAGCAACCCACTGCCTCCGACATGCCTCCAGGGACAGGTAGCTCCTGCTCCAAGAGACACCTCAGTGGCACTGGGAAGGGTATGGATGTGAGCAGAGCCACACTGAGGGCGCTCTAATTGGGGAGGAAGGCACTGAGGCCTGGGGACTAGAGGGCCCCTCATCTGTCTCTCTGCTCTTCTGCCAACTTCCCCAGTGCCATGGGCACCACCCCTGTTGGGTGAACCGCCACTGTCTCCAGGCCAAGAGCTGATGGGCAGCTTGTGTAGTGCTCCCAGGTGCTGCTGGGGCCGGCCGGGCGGAAGAGACACCCCGCCAAGCCAGGCTCTGCACTCAGAATCCCCTCCCCAGGCCACAGCACCCCTCCTGCCGCACCTCTGCTTGCATGCTACCCTGGTCTGGAACAGCCCCCCTCTCTTCATTGAAGGCAGGGGCTCCTAACCTCTTGTGAACCAGAGACCTCCCTGGCAGTCTGCTGAGCCTACGGTCTCCTTGTAAGTGGGTGACGTCAGTGACGCAGGAGTAGAGAGAAACCCATTCAGAACTGAAAGACACTTGAAAATCTCTGAAAACACCAGTTGGTTATGCACCAGCATTCTTCTGGCAGCAGGTCTAATCACCCCCATGAACTAGAGCAGCAATGCGTGTAAACGCCAAGAGACCCATAACCCCACGAGGGGACAAGAAAACGGCTGGGGTCTGTGCTGTGCCCAAGCCAGCAGCATCCTGCTGCCCACGTTCCTGGCTGAAGGTAGTGCTGAAGAGCTGCAGAGGCGTGTGAAGATGGAGGGGCGGTTCTCTCCAATGCAAGGTCCCTGAGCTGTGGACTCCCATCCCTGGGGGTCCACGGACCTAGGGAAGCCCCTGGCTGCGAGGGTTGGCCATAATCTCCTCCACGGCTTCTCTGACCGTGGTGATTCCCCAGGCTTCTCCCACTGTAAGCTCCAGCCGCACCAGGGTGGGCTCCTCTCTCCAAGCCTGTCTGGCCCTCCACAGCTCTGAGCACTTGCCAATCCCCAGGCATGAACCCGCAAATGCTGGTTGGACTGAATTTCCCACACCCCCAACCCAAGTGAGGTAAGATGCTAGAGAGATGCTGCTTCTCTCACCTGGAAGTTGATGGCTGGATGCCCAGCGCGTTATAAGGCACATGACTGGTTGCTGTGTGATGGCTAACGAGGACATGGTCCAGACACCCCCACCCCCCAGAGTGAGTGCTCTTGCCCTCTCTCGTGCTTTCCCAACACTAGAGGTTAGCTTGTTTCCCATTAGTTGGGGTTCAGGGTGCTCTGATTGCTTGCCCCAACCTGTACTAGTCCCTCAGGGCAAGCTGGAGCTGGGCCCATGAAGGACCAGGCCAGAAGCCACCCATGGCCTCTGGGCCAGATTAGCGCTAGGTGCATCCTACCTGCTTCACGTTGTAGCCGGTCTTGGCGCTGGTCTCAATGAACATGACACTCAGTTCTTTGGCGCGCTGCTCCCCCTCCTCGATGGTTATCTGCCTGTGAGTAAGGGGAGAGGGGAAAATGAGTCCCTGGTAGAGGCAGAGGGAGCAGCATGAGATGAGGAGGCCTAGGTCCAGGACTAAGGTCCAGATGAGGAGGTCTTGGGTGCAGGACAAAGGACACGGGGTCACAGCAGTACACCAGCCTGCCCTTGCCCTGTCAGGTTTGCCTTCCATGGTGCCTCTCAGCTCAGGAACAGGCCCTGTGGCAGGCAGTAAACCATCCTAATAGTCGTGTGCATCTGTGTCTAGAAAGCTCTTCAAGCCACACAGTGCCCCTTGGGTGGTGTCATCAGTCCCCATCTCCACAGGACAGTGAGGTTAAAAGTGACTGCCTGCAGGTTGTATGGAGAGACACTTAGCAGTAGAACTGGACTTTGAGTCCCATTTCCCTTACTTCAAGGACAGACCTCAAATGAAGCAGGCTCGAAGTCGGATATTCGTGTAGATGGTCAGAGGACACTTCAGAAGGCCAGCGGTCCAGAACCTGTTGCTTTAGCTGACCAAGGTGGGTCCCCTGATGTGAGTGAATGAATGGGTGCAGGCGGCACCTGAGTCAGCCATGTCTGCACACTGGAGACTGAGTGACAGGAAATTCTGCCCGTTCATGGGCACGGGCATTTCGTGGGGACAGACACACAAAGCAGAAGCAGAAGCCAATGGGGGCCCGAGGGACTGCCATCTGCAGCTGTGCCGTGGCCACGGCCAGGCCCCAGACCCCGCGCCGCTGTGCAGCCCTCTCGCAGAGCAGTGCCCCTGCAGACCGTGGAAGGTGGGGCCTCAGAGCTGAGCCGCTGCCATGGGCAAGGGTCTGCCAGGTGCTCGCAAAGCCTCCAGTGTCCCTTGGGGACCTCTCTCAGATGCACGGGGACAGGTCAGAAGCACAGACTCAACACTCCCGCATCCCAGAACTCCTTCTCCAGGAGGAGCTGCAGGGGACTGGAGGGCAGGCTGGGCCCGCCAGCACCCTGCACCTTGCACACCTACCTCTTGTCGGCCAGGTCCGTCTTGTTGCCCACCAGCATGATGATGACATCGCTGCCCCTCTCTGTCCTGACGTCGTCGATCCACTTAGAGGTCTGCTGGAAGGAGTTGAGATCTAGAGGAAAGTGGGGAGACAATAGAGTGGGAGTCACCCTGAGCAGTAGAGGGCAAAGGTGGGAGGGAGCATGAGACCAGGAGCAGGAGGGAGGAGATTGTGCACTCTCACACCCAGACCAGTGAGTGCAGACCTTCTAGCAGTGGGGAGGTTGGGGTGGGGAGCATGTGTGTCTGGGCAGCTGCTGCCCCAGGGCCCTGAAAGACCCTCATGTTGCTGAACGATCCTGGGTTGTGGGGGTCACCCTGTTGGAAGGTCACTGTCATGATTTGCTACATGGACTGGTGGTTTTAGGGGCCCACCTGAGAATCAGACCTAACTTTGGGGGTCAGAGCGGAGTGTGAGAAATGGTGCTTGGCAGCCAAGCCAACTGGACTTGGCTGAGCTCAGAAACGGGTGTGCATATGTGTGTGTTGGTGGGGAACCAGAGCAGCTCCTGGGGGAGAAGGGCCCTATACAGTGGTCTTCCACTGAGGGGGGGTGGCACTGGGAAAGGCCAGAGTTTCCGAAGAGAACCCTTGATCTGTAAGTAAGAGGAGGGAGAAGGTGGCCCCAGGAGAGACAATAGCCACGAGAGGTAAGGCCATTTCAGGGCAGCCCTCTCCTCAGTCAGAAGATGTGACAGACCTTGGGGAGTGGTCGCAAGGGCAATGCCCACCACTCAGCAGCCCTCGCACCTGAGAGGGGGCAGGAAGCCTGTCCCAGGAAGCCTCAGTTTCCCCCAGCCTGCTCTCCCTCCTGCTCACATCAGGCTGCACAAACCCAGGCTGAAGGGCCCAGGTCCCACCTGTACTCAAGGTGGAGGGGGTGTGTGGTCAGAGGGACGCGTGGAGAGAGGAGATGGGCAGAGCCTGGGGCAGCGGGCTTAAAGCAGTGGGGTACACGTGCTTCCCCATGTGATTTCAGTGCTGTGGACAGCACCCAGGTGTCCTCCCCACACAGGTGTAGGCACAGCACAAGGGCTAACCAGGTGTGCTCTGTTACACCTGTCTGCACAGCTGAGGCTTCGCACCAGGCCCTCTCCCTCCCCCCACCATAAGTCTTTCTCAGAGCTGTGCAGTTCTCTCAGGAACAGCTGTCCCAGCCAGAAGAGCTACACTGTGTGGGAAGCGCAGCCCACCACGGTTCTCCAGACCTGCTTGGCCTCCCCTCCCAGGAGAGCCTATGAGGAGCTGGCATGCCACCTGACAAAACCATGGCTGCTGGGTCATGATTGGCCCAGAGACCAGTGTCTTCCCCCATCCTGACACATGCACACACACAAGTGGCTCCATAAGGGTCTTTCTGGCCATCAGGGCCAAGGGGGCACAGAGGGGTGGGAGCAGGCCAGCCTCATCTCTGCTCACCTCTACACACAGCCCCCCCCGCTCTGGGCAGGGCCAGCTCAATCCCATACACCCATGCCTGTCCCAGGAGGATGGGTGAGGCTGGAACCCATGCTGGTGTTCGAAGGCAGCTCACCCCCTACAGCAAGGACCTGTCTTCCTGCAGTCAGAAGACAAGCATACACAGCATACACATGTGTGTGTGCGCACGCACGCACACACACACACCCTGGAGCCTCTGTGAGCCCCCCTCCCTCTGGCACCTGAGGCCCAAACTCACTTGTGATGTCGTACACCACTACAGCCACGGTGGAATCCCGGATGTAGCTGGGAATCAGGCTGCGGAACCTCTCCTGGCCGGCTGTGTCCCAGAGCTGCAGCCGCACCTGTCACAAGGAGAGCAGGGGGTCAGGGTAATCCTCATGGTGGGGTGGGGCTGGGGGAAGGCCCCGGCTCTGTGATGTGGGCACTGCCAGCTCTGTGGTAGGCACAGGCCCTCTCGGTGGTGCCCGGCTAAAGGCTCCAGGTGGTTAAGTCCAAAGGAGCCCTCCCTGTGCTTCTGGTTCTAAAGTCAGGCACTCACCGTACGATCTTCCAAGTACATGGTTTTTGACAAGAAGTCAATCCCAATGGTTGCCTATTAGAGAAAAACAAGGAAAGGTTAAAATGGAAAGGTCTCAGGCAAAGGGGCAAAAGCTCAGTGATCCAGACAGTGACAGCCAGCAAGAGAGGGGACACCCATGCCAAGCCTAAGGCAGGTCCTGCTCTGCTGTCCCTGCCTGCTCCCCACACTCAACAGTGAATCCAGTCATGTCTCTCAGAGGAAGCAGGTTGGAGTTAAGTAAGGATGAGGACAGGTTTTCAGGGAGTGACAAAAGTGCTTTGAGAAGGCGACAAGAGCCAGGTGAGGAGGCTTCCTCAGAGTCAAGGCCACTGGCAGGCGTATCTCCTGCCCTGCTCAGGTGGGGCCCTCGAGGAGAACGGGCTGGGCAGTCTCCCAGCCCAATCCTGCTTGGCCTCACCTGCCTCCCACACTCATAGCCTCCTCTTGAGGCTCCTGAGACTCGGGTACCCAGGCTTGGGTTCACCTCTGCCTCCAGCAGGCAGGGACGGAGTGAGGATCAGGGCAGCTTGCTGCTGTGTGGGCAGCAGAGAGCAGCTGGTCTTCCTCAGGGCCATCACAACCCACCTGGAGCAGCATCTTCCTGGGAAAGCGCACTCTTTCCTACCCAAACCAACATATTAGGAGCCAACTGTCCCCAACACACCTATGCCACACCTTTGTGCTCTTTCCTGGCCTTGGGCAGAGGCAGCTGGGCAGGGTGCCATCAGCCTTGTGGCCAGATGGCCAGGACCCACCGCTCACTCGCTGTGTAGCCTTGGGCAGGCCACCCAACCTCTCTGGGCTCACCTGCCTCACAGCATCTATGATAGGAGCTCAGATGCTGTTGGTGCGAAATGGAGATGACACTGCTATGCGGTTCCTAGTAACGAAGACTCAGACACCGACTGAGCGCCCAGGGCACTGATTCAGTACAGTGTGGCACACCCATGGGATTAGAATCTTTAGCAGCCATTTAAAATCATGTTCTTGAAAAATATTTAAGGATTTGAGGAAATAGGTTATCAAGTGAAAAAAAGGTTGTAAACATCATGTATAGTGTGACCCCAATGCAATGAACTGAAGTAGAAGTATTCTTCATATTTTCTTAGATACTAAAATGAAGGGAATACACTAAAGCCTTAATAACACCAGTATGAATAATGACATCATGGGCAATTTTTTTTTTTTTTTGCTTCCCTCATTTTAACTTCCTCTATTTTCCACATCTTCTACAATGAAAGTATAATAGTTCTAGAGGTAGAACTAGAGTATTTTGAAACAAAAATAAAAGACTAAAAATAAGCTTAATTGTATGGGAAATTGTGCAGCGACTTCCGATTACAAAAACCACAACCCAGGGAAGCCCGAGGAAATAGAAATACCCACGTCCACAGGTCCCAGGTTGTCTGCAAGCATACATGCACTTTGGGACCTCCAACTCATTCCACAAAGGAGTTAAAGGAGCTATATCCACCCAGAAGCCTGCTTTAATGCAAAGTTGTGGAGTGTTGAGACATCTCACAATTCTAGAACATGGGTGCTAGATATGCGCCTTAGACATAATATAATCCAACCCCTCTGGAGATGAAAGATCAGGGAAGTTAGAGGGTACACACCTTGTGTGACTTTACAAGTCAGGGGCAGAGCTGGAAGGGTTGGCACCAAAAGCTTCACAACACTTGGGCTCTTTCTACCCCAGCTTGACGCACCTTTCCTACGTGGTGTAGTCACTGGGCAACAAGTCTGGAATTGACAAGTGGCTTGCGGACCCAGCCTTGTTCCTTAAGTCATATAACAATCACTAATGAATGAAGTGCGACAGTCCTCATCTTCGCATACCCTTAAGGAGAAATGTGCAGACCAGGTGGAAATCTCTCACTTCATCAGTGCTCCCTGGGCTCCCCAGGGAGTGTCAAGCTCCTTCAGTAAAACGATCCTGGAGCTGAAAACTGGGTGTATGACCTCAAGGACTGGTGGCAGGGACTGCTGGCTGTCCTCCATATGCAGTCTCCCTTTCCACTGTAATAGGATTCTAGATGTGTAGATGGGTCAATGGCTGCCCCAAATAAAGGTGATATTTCCCAGCTTTCTTTGCAGGTAGGTGGCTAAAGTCTCGTCAGTGGGTTGTAAAGGTGATGTATGCATCTCCTGGGATGGGTCCTTCATGGGGGGATGGAATGGGGTGACATGCTCACAGCTGCCCTCTTTCCCTTTCCTGTGGCTTAGAATGAAGACAGGTAAAGAGATGGTGGTGAGTCATACTGGCCCATCCAGATGAAGGTGATATGGAAGTGATGACAGAGCAACCAGATGGAGGAAGCCTGAGTCCCTGACCCAAGGGAGCCACCTCAATGCTCTAGACTGCTTACACCTACACTGTTGGGTGAGAGTGAACAGAACTTCTATTTTGCTTTAGCTACTATTATTTTGGTTGCTTTTAACACAGACTAACAACAGTCTAACCAATAGAGCAAAGAACCATGGAGAAACATATCCCTCAAAGGTAAGCAGCATGGACATAGTGATATTCTTTTTTTTTTTTTAAAGATTTTATTTATTTATTTGACAGAGAGCGAGAGGTCACAAGTAGGCAGAGGCAGGCAGAGAGAGAGGGGGAAGCAGGTTCCCCGCTGAGCAGAGAGCCCGATGTGGGGCTCGATCCCAGGACCCCGGGATCATGACCCGAGCCGAAGGCAGAGGCTGAACCCACTGAGCCACCCAGGCGCCCGACATAGTGATATTCTTGAGGACAGTGTAACAATGAAAACCCCAATCTACTTCATGTGGGCACAAGCCACTTCTACTTCCATGGAGGACTGAGAAGTCACCAGATGACATGACAAGAATTATGCCATTTGGACCAAGCCTTAGCAAAGCTCAACTCAGTGGCCTCCACAATCATAAACGCCATTATTGGACACCCACACACTTTATCTCCGTCACTCCTCACAAAAGCCTGACCACAGGAGTGGTACTGAGGAAACAGTTTGGAAGAGGCCAACCTCCTCCCTCTTCAGCTCTCTCCCCGCTTTCGTCCCACTTTCATGCTTCTTCCACATCAGAGAGTCTTCTGATTCCTTAATTGGACCACTCTGTCCCTAGCAAGCTAGGCCACTGAGCCGCAGCAGACCTTCCCATGGCTATACAGATTCTTGCCAAAACATAGGCATTGTCCCTGGGAATGACTGAACCATCAGCTTGGCCCAAAAAATATATTCCTATGTTTAGTTTCCAATAATGGCTGTGTAGTTTCTATCAAACTAACCCTCCCACAGATAACTATTCCAAAACTGTGGAGAAATACAAGAAATAATTTTTAAGCACTGAAGACTAATCAAAAGTTGACAGAAAATGGAGGGGTTACAATCTCTGAAGGAAGGAAAGAGAACCAAGTACAATCCAACATCTAACCAATTTTTTCCTCTGAGGTTAACTTCCTAATCATTTAAGTTAGAAGGACTTGGTAAATACCTCAGACTTTCCATGGGAAAACCACAAGGGCTGGCTTTGGGAGGAAGATTATCATGTCAGGACTAAAGGTCACACCAGAAGACTGAGGGAAAAACCAAAAATGACCTATCTTAACAAAATTTAAACATGGCAGATAATCCCTGCTCTCTTACCCCCCCCCCAAAAAATTAGCTGTCCATAATTTATTTGCCTATTAAAATAAAATGCAACACTCTTCAGAAGAAAGTAACAGAACCTAGCAATCTCTATAACTTATTATAGGCACACTTCATTTTACCATGCTTCACTTTATTGTACTTTGCAGATAACGGTTTTTCACAAATTGCAGGTCTCTGGGAACTCTGTGTAGAGCAAGTCTACTGGGGCAATTTTTGTAATAACGGTTGCTCACTTTATGTCTTTGTGTCACATTTTGATAATTCTCATAATTTCTCAAATTTTTATCATTATTACATTTTTTATGGTACTCTTGTGATGAGTGATCTTTGGTGTTACTATTATAATTGTTTTGGAATGCCATGAACTGCACCCATATAAGACAGTGAACTTAATCGATAAATGTTGTGTGTATTCTGACTACTCCATGGCAATTGGCCATTCTTCCATCTCTCCCTCTCCTCAGGCCTCCCTATCCCCTGAGATACAAGAATATGGAAATCAGGCCAATTAATGACCTGCAGTCATTGCCTCTAAGGCAGAGTTGCACATCTCTCACTTTAAATCAAAAGCTATAAATTATTCAGCTTAGTTAGAAAGGATGTCAAAAGCTGAAATAGGTTAAAAGGTCAGCCTCTTGCACCCCACTGTTAGCCAAGTTGTGAACGAAGGAAAAGTTCTTGAAGGAAACTAGAAGTGCTACTCCAGTGAACAGATGGGCCAGATGGGCCATAAGAAAATGAAACAACCTTATTGCTGATATGGAGAAAATGTTAGTGGTCTGAATAGAAGATCAGACCAGCCACAACATTCCCTTAAGACAAAGCAAAATATGGAGATAAGCCCTAATTCTCTTCAATTCTATGAAGGCTAAGAGAGATAAGGAAGCTGCAGAAGAAAAGTTTGAAGTCAGCAGAGGTTTTAAGGGAAGCAGCCGTCTCCATACATCAAAGTGCAAGGGGAAGCAGCCAGTGCTGATGTAGAAGCTGCAGCAAGAGATCCAGAAGCTTGAGCTAAGATAACTTGCAAAGGTGGCTGTGCTAAGTAACAGATTTTTAAGGTAGACAAAGCAGCCTTACGCAAAGATATCATCTAGGGTCATCTAGCTAGCTATTGACTGGCTGATTGATTTGAGAGAGAGAGCGCAAGAGTGAGGGGGAGGGGCAGAGGGAGAAGGAGAAGCAGGCTCCCCACTGAGCAGAGAGCCTAATGTGGGGGCTCTATCCCAGGACCCTGAGATCATGACCTGAGTTGAAGGCAGATGCTTAATCAACTGAGCCACCCAGGTGCCCCTAGGACTTTCATAGCTAGAGAGGAGAAATCGGTGCCTGACTTCTAAGCTCCAAAAGATAGGCTGACTCTCTCGTTAGGGGCCAGTGCACATGGTCACTTTAAGTTGAAGCCAGTGCTCGTTTACCATTCCAAAATCCTAGGGTCCTAAAGAATTATGCTAAATCTACTCTGCCTGTGCTCTATAAATGGAACAATAAAACATGGATGACACACCTATTTCCAACATGGTTTACTAAATATTGTAATACTAATACTAATACTAAATGTTGAGACCTACTGCTCAGCAAAAAGAATTCCTTTCAAAATATTATTGCTGATTAACAATGCACCCAGTCATCCAAGAGCTCTGATAGAGATGTACAATGAGATTAATGTTGTTTTTGTGCCTGCTAACACAACATCCATCCTGCAGCCCATGGACCAAGTTGTAATTCTGACTTTAAAGTCTTGTTACTTAAGAAATACATTCTGTAAGGCTTTAGCTGCCACAGATAGTGATTCCTCTGATGGATCTGGGCAAAGAAAATTGAAACCTTCTGGAAAGAACTTACTATTCTAGATGCCATTAAGAACACTTATGATTCATGGGAAGAGGTCAAAATATAAACATTAACAAGAGGTTGGAAGTTGATTCCAGCACTCATGGATGACTCTGAAGGACTCAAGACTTCAGTGGAGGAAGTTAACTGCCAATGTGGTGGAAATAGCAGGAGATCTAGAAATGAAGCCTGAAGACTGGACTGACTTGCTGCAGTCTCACGAAAAACTTGAACGGATGAGGAGTTGCTTTTTATGGATGAGCAAAGAAAGGGGTTTCTTAAGATGGAATCTACTCCTGGTGAAGATGCTGTGGAGATTGTTGAAGTGATGACCAGGGACTGAGAATACCACATAAACTGAGCTCATAGAGCGGTGGCAGGGTTTGAGGGCACAGACTGCAATCGTGAAATAAGTTCTACTGTGGGCAAAATGCTATCAAACAGCATCACATGCTACAGAGAAATCGTTTATCAACGAGTCAACTGCTGTGACAAACTTCCTTGTTGTCTTATTTTAAGAGCCACCCCAACCTTCAGCAATCACCATCCTGATCAGTCAGCAGCCACCAAAAGTGAGGCAAGACTCTCCACCAGCAAAATGATTACTACTTGCTGAAAGCTCAGATGATGGTTAGCATTTTATAACAATCAAGTTTTTGAAATTAAGTTATGTATGTTATTTTTTAGTCATAATGTTATTATATGTTTAATAGATGACAGTGTGGTATGAACATAACTTCTATATGCACTGGGAAACCAAAAAATTCATTTGCTTCATATTGTCATGGTCTGGAACCAAACCTGCAGGTATCTCCAAGGTATGCCTGTTTTTGCAATGTCCGCTATGCAATAAAACAAGGTTTAGGCAAGTGAAGAGGAGGAAATTCAAGTCATAATCAAGAAAACAGACCCCCAAATGAACCAGATGCTGGATGTGCAGAGAAGGGCTTCAAAATGCTTGTTATATATATATGTTAAAAATACAAAGGAAAAGAGGAATGATGAATTTCAAGAGATATATGGAAATTCTAAAAACAAAAACTGAAAATCTCAACACTACAAAATACAGTACCTGAAATAAAAATGCACAGGATTTCTGTAACAGCAGCTCGAACGCTGCAGAAGAAAGGTCAATGAACTTGAAGACAGGCTAAAATGAACTGTTCAAACTGGAGCACAGTGAGAAAAAAAGATACAATAAAAATGAAGTCTCCTGAACAGCTAGGACAGTATCAAGTGATCTGCTATACATGCAATTGGTGCCTCATAATGAGAATAGACAGAATCAGCAAAAAGATTTTTGAAAAAATAAGTTAAAATTTTCTCCAATTTGGTTAGAAACATCAACCCATGGTACCAAGAAGCTCAGTGAGCCTAAAACATGATAAATACAAAGAAAACCACACATGGGCATGTCATAGTCAAATTACTGAAACTAAAGATACAGAGAAAACCTTGACAGCAGCAAGAAAACAGAAAGACACATTATGTACAAAGGGATAATGCTGAGAATGATGGTTGATTTCTCATCAGAAACAATGGAGGCCAGAAGACAGTGGAAAAGAATCAAGTTCCAAAAGAAATAGTATCTCTGTCACCATTATGTCAGCCTACGATTCTACAGCCAGTGTCACTTTTGTTCAGAAATGAAAAAACAAAACATTTTCAGATAAGGGAAAGCTGTGATAATCTGTCAGCAGTGGGTCTTAATTAAGAGAAATACTTTAGGCTAAAGGGAAATGTCACAGATGGACATTTGCATCTTTAAAGAAGGAATAGAAGAGTACCACAAATGGTAAATCTATGGGTAAATATAAAAACAGGTGACTTGTCCTTGATCACCACCTAACTTCCATCCATATCAGCAACAGTTCATAACATTCTCCCCTCTTCTTCTGTCCTCAGTGTGGCTCCCTCTCAGAAATGGCCTCAAATCCTACTTTTCAACATTATTTATAAAGCACTTCAGTTCCTTGTATTTACCTTTAGTACAATAACAGGGGTAAGCACGGTATGATGATGAAACATCTGAGTACTTAGCCTTTGCCAGCTATCCTGCAGAGCGCTTGACGTGCCCTACTTCATGTACTCCTGATAACCTCTGTTATGAGCTACGTTCCTCAGTATGCGAACTCCACTGCTAAGACACCTGAGTGTGAGAGGTGCTAAGTCACTTGCCCATGGTCAACAGCTGCAAGTGGCAGAACCAAGACTGAAAAGGGTATTTGCAAAGTTGTCTACAAGTGTCCAGCCCTACCCCACATCCCTCTGGACTCTGAGTGTTTGTTCCTCCTGTTCAAAGCCAGCCTATCCCTGTGGGTCCCCTTGTCCCTGGCCCCCTCCTGCCAGATGATGCTCTGTAAGCCATCTCCTTTCTGTATTTTCAATATTTCATGCACTACTCACTCTTTGCCTTTGTCCAAGAAGTATTCTCAGAAATCTCATGTCCCTGTCACTAAATGTTTCTCTAGCTACTCTTCAAGTGATATGCTTTCTGGAAAAGGACCCCAAACCCAGTCTCCCCTTCCTCCCCTCCCACCTGCTGCTTGGCTAGGGTGGTATGGCTTCTGTCCTCTGACCACTGAAGCTGCTCTTGCTATGGTTGCCAGGAGCCATTTCATCTCCAAACTGTAAGGACACTTGAAGGCCAAGCTCTACTTGATGCCCTTGACCCTGATGCTAATCCGTTTCCCTGGCACACCTCCTTCCTTTGCATTTCATGATACTACTTGTTTCTGGCTTCCCTGCCTCTCTAACTGCTGTTCCTCATTGATCTCTCATAGGAACTTGTTCCTTTCTCTAACATGTTGCTTGTCATTCCCTGTCCTGTGTCAGGGGACCTCATAACTCTCCCAGCTTCATCCATATCCTGGGCCTTACCTCTGTCCTGCACCCCAAGTCCAGGCATCCAGCTGTTCACTAGACATCTCCCTAGACACAGTGTGTCCCACCCAGAGCCCACCATCTCCCTCCAAACCAGCTTCAATTCTCCTCCCTCCATGAACAGCACCGCTACCACCCCAGGTACCCAAGCCTCTGGGAGCCCTCCCGAGTCTCTGCTGGTTGCCTGCTCTCTCGTCTGCTCCCTCATGTCAGAAGAATCACTGAGCTGATGGCTTTACCCCGGAGCATTTCGCCTCTCTGTTCTCAGCATCCCCCCAGCACTGCCCTGGTTCAGACCTCCAACTTCTCTTCCTGAATAACCTCAACATCTTTCTAACTGGTCTCTCTGCCCTCAGGCTCTCCCCCTTATAACTAATCTGTCATCCAGCATTGAGGGTTAGCTTTCTAAAACATAAATCTGATCACTTCCCTCCCCGCTGTCCCTAGGAAACAGTCTAAATGCTTCACTTGGTCTACAAACAGTTCAGGGCCTGCCCTCACTTCCTCTCGTGTCCAGCTGTTACTTTATACTTTACTGACCATGGTCTGGTCAAGACATCACACACACAAGTCACTTTGTGTTTCTAAGTGTTATCTCGTGCTGTTCCCTCCTCAGAATGTTCTTCCATGTGGCTAAAACCTATTCAGATTCAGCTCCTCTGCAAGTCCTGTTCTGCAAGTCACTTTCTGCACCCTCAGGTTGGCCCCAGGGCCCCTCATTTAAGAGTTTCTATATGAAACAGGGAAGATCTCATACCAGTCAGTCTCTCCTACTGGCCGGGGATTCAGTGATTCTCAACAGGTAGTACATGGGCCACTTGCTTCAGAGACCAGGATTCCAGATAAGCCTACGGTAACTCATTTGTGCAGGGAAGTTTTGCAAACAACTGCCTAGTCTCTGAGCTTGCACTGTAATCAGCCTGAGAAGGCTGTGGCATCCAGAAGGAGGGGCACGTTCCCTCCCTGGAGTGAGAGACAGAGGGAGATGCCCATGTATGCGGATGGTGCTGTTCATGAGGAAACCAAGGCTCACCCAGAAACCGAGGTCACACAGGTGCCCTGTGTGGCAGAAGCAGGATTTGAACGCAGGTCTCCGGGACTGCAAAGCCTCTGCTTTTGACTACTTGGCTGTACTCTCTCTGCTTCCTGAAATCCCTTCATTTCTGAAGCTGTCACCGTGCCCTGAAGCTGTCACTGGGTTTGCATGGGGGTCACATCGTGTCTGGCTTCTTATTGTCAGACTCTTATGGTCATTAGCCATAATAGCTCAGTAGAGCCCACTTAAGAGGAACTTCATTTGCATTTTAACGAGAACTACAAAAGAAGGCTCTCTAAGGAGGGAGCAAAAACAAGAACTTTTAAGATGGCCTTGGCTGGGCCTTGGTTACCAGGAAATCTCCAGCTCCCTGGCATCATCTATTTTCCCAGACACAAGGCACAAGCAGTTGGCCCCACACCACCATCAGCTGGAGCCCGTCTCTCTCGGGCCCTGGGCAGCTCCTTCCTGGCAAACACTGCGAGTAAATAATAACTCATTCACTTTCTCATCCTCAAATGCCTACTAATTGTTAGGCCCAGAGCAGAATGAGCCCCTGTCCCTGCCCGTGAGGACCCATTCCCTCCCCCGGAACGCTCTTCCCCATGGTTAATGCCTATTTAGAGTTTCAGATTAAGCCTTGAACTTCCAACCCTGTAGAGGAGCTAAGATTACAGCACACGGAACTGTGGTCCTTGACAGATGGAAAGGACCAGTGCAGTGAGGACTCTAAGAGAAAGGGGACCCTGATTCTGATTTCCTGAGGCAAGATGAAGGAACTATACAAGTCCTCGAGTGAATACGAACTTTCCAGCTGGTAAAAATGGGGGTGTAGTGGAGGATGGGAAATGTGGGGAGAAAAGTCCCAGATGGAGGGAATGGGTGAGTTCTGATTTCCGTCACGGCAGAGCTCCTATCAGACCAAGCCTCTTGCAGATTGCTATCATGAACTCTGAACAGAATACAACCAACAACTATCTGAAGGCACCGCAAAGGGACCCAAAGCAGGTAGAAACTGGAGGGGAGTCAACTTAAAAAAAGGGAACAGCCCTGGGTGAGATTCCTGCTTTTATGACTGAGGACAGCCCTGGTTGGAGCCCAGGGGTCACTAAAATTTGGCAAGAAACCCACAGTCTTGCTATTTGAGAAACAAGTCAGATCCCAAAGCTACCACAACAGCCAGAAAATGTGGGAAATCCTAAACATGAGAAAGCCACAGAGAGGGCACTCCAAAGTCTACATATGAAAGCTGCCCAAATCTCTGACTGACCCAAGCAGACACCAGGCAGCCTACCCAAAACTGAAAACAAAACAAAGCAAACAAATCTGATAAAACTTTAAAACTCAGTGCCTACTACACGGAAGAAAATGGAGAAATTGTGTCCAACCGATACTCTTCCGAAGGAAGAAACATAATCCACAGTCTTCTAAATTACCATGTGTAGGATAAATCTTGATGTACTCAGCATGTTTAGTGCAAACCATATTCAAGGAAAAAGAGAACAGGTGGAGACCAACATTGAGGTGACCCAGATACTGTAGCAGAGTTTAAAGTAGCAGAGTTTAAAGTAGCTAATATAATTATGCTCAAGTATATAAAGAAATATGCTCAAGGCACAGATTTTAAGAAAATCTCAGCAGAGAAAGAGAAACTATAAAAGAGAACCAAATACAAACTTAGAATTGAAAAATAAGTATCTGAAATCTTAAAATCACTGATAGGTTTGATAGCACATGGCAGCTGAAACAGCTAATGTGAAAACAGAACAACAGAAATTATCTGACAGGATGATGGGGGACACCAAGCAAAAATAACAGTTAGCCACCCAGGCAGAATCCTCTGTGATTCCCTCTTACCTGCCACAACCCACACTCCCTCTTGAAGGCCAGCACGTGTCACAGAGGGGGTGTGTGTTGATGGGAACGTGTGCGTGTGTGGGTAGACCCAGGCACAATGGAGATACACATGTGTGCATGCAACTACGTATTCATTTGCAGGTATAAGTATGTGTATGTGGGTAGGAATGGGTGTGGTGTGCTTGTGTGGGTGAGTGTGGGATGGGGAGAGTCACTTCTGCTTTGAAGGTAAAGCCCAGATCCACGCTATGCCCACAGCCCTTGTGCTGCCAGGAGGCTCAGAGGCTGGAGTGATCAGGAGCTTCATAGGCTCTTGGGGAGGGGGCAAGGGCAGATTTCTGCCAGCAAACGCAGGCTTCCTTCGGTGCCTCCCTGGGTTGACCATGACCAGTTCCAGAAGCTGCAGCTAGCAAAGTGCCCCACCTTTGCCAAACGGACCTGGGTGGATCATGTGCTGTTTTCAGTGACCTCTGCCAGTGCTCTGTGATGGGCTGGGAAAAACACTGGATTGGGAACTTCTTCTCTCTAAAATGGGGATTATCATAGCCTCCTTGAAGGACTGCAGATCACATGAGTTAGACTACACACAGGTACTCTGCATAAACGAAAATGAAGGCTGACCAACTGACCAGAGCATTTCTGAGAGAAGCAGTAAAAACCTGCCACGGAGAAGACCCTCCCTCCCACGTTTCTCAGACTTGGCTCTTGGAAATACATCCCCATGCGGTGACCTACAGGACAAAGGTAAACTGTAATCAAGTGTTTCTGAGAAAGGCTGCATGTTCTAACTCCTAGTGGAGAGCCATAAAACACGCTGGCGCAGTAAAGTTTCTGAGAAGTCCTGCACTGAAGGAACATGAACAATTACACAGAACCCAACATTTCCCAAAGCTCCCTTGGTCTAGAAAACTTTGTGCTTATAATCCTTATTAACATCCCTTATTAATAAACTAGTGTTCCCAGGGCTGTAGGAAAGGCTGACTGGATTCTAAAGGAGACCACATCTCTCTTCCAGCTTGTCATGAAGTCTGAGTCAAAGTATGCATTCTCTGTTCTTCATTTCCTCTTATAAATAAATTAGTCTTGCTGGTAACTATGCCACAGGAATGCAAAGAGGATATCAAGACACATGAGCGGCAGGCTTGATTTCAGGGGCTCTCCTTCCAGTCCATGATCCCCATGGACTCAGCTGTGAGTCCTCAGCTGTGCTGCCTGCTGCCCGTCCCCCAGGAGGATGGGCTGCGCTCTGCATTCCATTATTTATTCCTGTAGTATCATGCTTACAAAATGCACTACTTACGAAAAATGGCAGGCATTTCATTGTACACAAACTATGAGAAATCTTAACAAACACAGATTTCCCAGCTGTGTCTACAACTTCAGAAGAAGGTGGTACTGCACAGTGTCAGCGGGGGCTCAGACACCGTGCAGAATGATGGTCCATTGTACATCTCCCTCTGCACAAGACAGCCACTGGCCCAGTGGATCCCCAAGAAAAGAGATGTTTCCTAAGGCAATTGTTAACATCTTTTTTGTTGTGTGCTTCTATGATGAAATATAATTTTGCATCCACGTTCTGGCAAGACACAGTAATAAAGTCTGCAGTGGAAATCTGCATGCTGATTTGCATAAATTGACTCAAGACTCTTCTCAGGAAGAGAAATCTTGAAAAGGAGTGTGTGTGTGTCTTTTTCTAGCGTTGGCCAGGCCTTGGTCCACGGCTGGGGAAGCATCCACAAGTGGCAGAAAGCAGCTGGGCATGACAAGCCCTTGACAATGAAGCTGCTGTCTGTGCTCTGCACCAACCATCAGATGAGAGTATAGGGTAGAGTCATGCAAATTAGCATGCAAATGAGGCTGGCAGAACTACGGATTCAGACTGGCAAGTGGGCGCTGCGGGGGAGGGATGCAGCAGCCTCTGGAAAACATGCTGGTCAGGGTCTGTCCTTGCCAGCAGCTCAGCACTGCACTCTGGGGGAGCAGACACTGACTCAGGAGGCCACGGCACAGGTACCTGGCTTCTTTCAGCCACTTCAGCCTCAGAGTCTGCACAGTCTGGGGGCCACTGTCCTCCCAGTGGAGAGTGGCTTGTGCCTGTAACCACCCAATTTAAGTATCTATATCAATTGGTCTTTTATCTCCCGTGGTCTGAAAGGTCAACCAAACAGTATGTACCTTCTGACTTATATAGGGGTTAAATTTCATCAGAATCAGTCAGTCCCTTCAAAGCCATGCAGATGGCCAGGGATGTGTGGCCTGAGGGCCACAAAAGGGTCCAAGCACAAAAGCCCTCTCCTTAACAGGGCGAAAGATGCTCCAAGTGGAGGACTTTTGAGGGTGTCTAAGAGCCATCTAAGGGTCACCTACAAAGTGAACAGGACAGACTGCTGACATCTGGCAGAGAACGGCATCATGAGCCCCTTTAACTTACAAAGCAGAGCAGGCGCTGTTGGTGGACTCACCAATACTTGCCTAAAGAAGGTCATGGTGATCTTCTGCTCTCCCAGCCTCTCCAGAGGCTAAGGGTGATCGGGTGACCCAATTCTGGCCAATAGGACTTAAGGTGCAGTCTGCTAGAGGGCGAGGGCATTCCAGGGAAGCACTTGCTTTCCTTTTCTGCCCTGAATGCAGAGGTGATGTCTGGAGCAGCAACAGCCAGCCTGCATGCAGATGAGAACCCACAGAGCAGAAGGAGCACCAGAGTGGGAGCCAGAGCCCAGGGACTACAGCACACTTGTGCAGTGGTGTCCCTGAAAGTCCCCCCTGTGACAGCGTGCACCTGGAAAACTTCAACCCCTCTTCTCAAGCCACCATTAGTCAGCGTTCCGTACTAGGAGGGGACTGCATTCCTAATTTGTATATGCTCAACAGAAGAGAGGCAGGAAGAGGAGAGGAGAGCAGGGAAGACAAGAGGTCAGAGACAGGGCAGGTGTGCCCTCAGTCCAGAACCAGATCATTTCCAGATGGAGCACGTGGGTGACTGGTGGCACCCCAGCAGGTCTCTGAAGGCATGGCGTTCAGGGACATTTTGCTGTATAGGACTGTTGCCTCCCATTTTCACCACAGAACTTAATGTTTCCAAAGATGGAACCCTACTCTATGAACATAATAAAATCATCAGGTTGCTAGAGTTAAGTGAGGACTTGAGGTCCAGGTTCTGCCAGAAGCACAGCAGCATCTGGCAGAGCTGCCAATCCCTGCCCGGGGGTAAGCGCAGGGACGGTGGGGACAGGGGCACAATGTCCTAGCCAGACACTCCATTAGGGAGGTGTTGTTAGCGCCATCTTGTCACTATCGACCTAGCTGGAGGTAGAGCCGTTGCTGTTGTTGTTGAGTTTTTGTTCTGTTCTGCTTCCCTACAGAGTATACTGTGACACACATCTATGCCAACGGTACTGTTGGCCTGTGGTTTTCCATCATCTAGACTTTAAGACCCATGTGATGAGCTATGGTCGAAATACAAATGATCCACATTCTTACCACTAAAGTTAGAGGCAACTGGTCTAGGTCATACAGGGGTTAAATCCTATCCAAATAATTTCCAGGTTAAAAGAGAATGCAATACTGAGAAAGCAGGAAGCCAGCCCAGAGTCTCTGAGCTAAGTGACAGAGCTGGGCTCTTACCCCAGACCTCCTCGGCATGCAGCATCATTCTGGAGGAGAAAGAGCGAGCTGAGGTAAGAGGGAACGTGATGCATCTGTCTCCTTGGTGTGTGACCCCACTCGGACCACCTCTACCATGGGCAGAAGATCCTATCCTTGTCTTCCCCAGGTGCTGGGCGGTTACCGGAACACCCCATGTGGATGGGTGGCATCTTAGATTCTGTGAAGAGAGGCCATTCCGTCTGGTCCCCCACCTCCTTTCTACACTCCAACCCACAACTCATCAGTTCTTAGGGCTTCGGGAATCCAGCTTCCATGCAACCATTCAAGGGTCCGCCCCATGTAATGGTCATTTTCAAACACCTTCCCTTGGCTGTTCCATTATTCCTTCCCATTCAACTCTTTGTTTTTCTTGGTGCTAATGGCACTGATGGTTTTCCTGGGTATCTAGATAGAAACCTAGGGTCCATTTCAGCCTCTCCCTCTTCTGCATCCCATAGACCCTCTCTGTTCATTCATTCCTTCCACTGCCCTTGGTGTTTCTGTCCTTGGCCCAGGCCCCTCACTCACCTCCCATGTGGCCCTGCATAACTGCTCCATCACACTCCTCCCTGCTCTGCCCCACATAGTGGCATCCAAGTCTGTGTGAGCCCCACCTGCATCCATCACCCCTGCCCCAGCCCAGTGTTCCGCATCTGTCTCCTGCAAACTCTGAAATCTTTGATCCCATCAGTGCCCACAGTAGGAACCCTCAATAGCTCTGTTTCCTGCCTCCTGAGCCCAAGTCCCTCTGAGCTTCCAGGGCATTCCCCAGGCCCAAGCATCCAGGCACGTGTATCCACGAGGCAGGGCAGGCTCAGATCCTAGGGCCCAGGGTACTTTTAGGGGACCATAAAAATATTTTTTGACTTTTAATTTCTTTGAAAATCAAGAGAAAACTGAACATAATAAAAATCTATAATAATGAATCTAGTTGGGATTATATGTTCTCTTAAAAACAGCTGTAAAATATAATTTCATATATACGTATATATGTGTATATATATATATTTAACAAAGGAAGGAACAAAGTACTCATAAAGGCAAAATTGCATAAGGTCCATGAACATCAAAATGTAGCCTGCCAATAACCCATCCAAAGGCCCCACTCTTATCCTCCACTGCCATAGGCAGACCCCTCCACACACACACACACACACACACACACACACACACACAGTGATGGATCATCACACTTGGGATTTCCACAAGGTCTTCTCCTTCAGCACATAATCATTCCTCCCTCCAGCACAGCTACAGTCAAACTGTCCCACGCTCCCCTGCAGGACCTTCTGTGCCCACCAGAACAGCCACCAACCCCTGCCTTGTCTGAAGCTCCAGATGGTGCCGAGGCCCAGGCCAGAAGGTCTGGTCCCCACTGGGATCAGACTGGGTGGTGCCATAGTGGGCTGAAGAATGTCCCACCCCAAATTTATGTCCACCTGGAACCTCAGAATGGGACCTTATTTGGAAATACGGTCTTTGCAGATGTAAGCAGTTAAGAATCTCAAGATGAAAAACCACTCCGCATTTAGAACAGGCCTCTCAGTCTAATGAGCGGTGTCCTTTTAGGAAGAGGAGAGGACACACAGAGGCCCAGAGAGGAGAAGACTGCATGAAGACGGAGGCAGGGACTGGAGCTTCGCAGCCTGACAACAAGGGTCTGCGGCCTACAGCTGCCAGACGCTGGGGGGAGAACTTCATAGGGAGTGTGGCTCTAGACTTCCGGCCTCCAGGACAGTGAGAAATTAAATTCTGTTGTTTAAAACTACTCAGTTTGTGGTCATTTGCTCTGGCAGCCCTGGAAACAAATCCAGAGCCCAGAGGTGAGAGAAAAGCGTCAGGCAGAGCGGCCGGCAACAACAGTGCAGATGGCTGAGGGGTGAGGGGCTCCTCGGGCATCCCTCGGCCTGTGCCGGCACAGCAGTCACTGCTGTTCTGTTCCTTTCCCAGAGGCTCTGTGGGATCCCCGGAGTGACCCAGCATGGGAAAAGCCTCTCAGTCCTTCAGGAAGGGTCCTGTGCTCCTGGGGCAGCTGAGTAAGCTCCAGCAGGCCGGGACCCTCTCCTAGGAACAGCCGCTTAGGTCAGCCATCTCCTAAGTTGTGCTGTGGTGGGAGGTCTAGGGACAGGCCGCTGGCTCTGGCCTTGGCTAGAAGGTCATCTCAGTCACCTCAGAGATTCAAAACCACTACTGCCTGAGCCAGCCTATGGATCTCCGGGCCATCTCTGCCATAGGTGATGTTAAGGTATAGCCAAGACAGAGAGCCTCTGAGGGACCCATGAGAAACCCCAGAAGAGTACTGTTCCCAAATCCTGGTCTCCCCTCCCAGTGGCCGCCGCAGGGGCGTGAAACCTCTCATCATGGCGCTAGTGCAGGTTTCCAAAAGATGGCCCAAGAACCAGGCCTGCAGGTGTGTTTCTTCGGGCCTAGGCAGAGGGTCAAGTCTTATCACAGTGCAGGCAGCAGCAGGTGTCTTCTACAACAACTTCTGAAAGCAGTTTTTTAGTTGGGGTTCTACACAAGAGAATTACTGCAGAGTTCATCTCACCAGGCTGTAAGTCTTGATTTGGGGCTTAATCAGGTAAGTGGATTTTGATGGGGGGATGGGAAGCGGGTGGTGAGAGGCTGGTTAGCAAACGTGTCAAGAGGAAAACAAGGGGCTATGCCAGGTAGGAGTGGCAGGAGACCCCGTCTCCTGAGGCCCACCAGCTGACCAGGTGGCATCCCCCCAAGGCCTGCCAGGCAGACAGGACCCCTCCAAGGGGTAGAACAAGGAAACCCAGCTCTGCATGCCCCTGGTCCTCACAAGTCCTCAGGTCAGCCCCTCAGGGCCTCAGGCTTGTCCAGCACCAGACTGAGGGAGGGGGAGGGCTCACGCACTGCCACTCAGGATGAGGTTGAACCCCCTACTCCCTGTCCCCCTGCTGAGGGCAGGGCCAGATTCTGCAGCCAGGCCATTGTCTCCCACTGTCCCTCCAGACACAGAGAAGGCACTAGACAAACACCTGCTGTCAGAATGAGTGGATGAGAAACACAGGGGATGAGAGACAGAGCCAGAGGCATATAAAAGGATGGGAGTGAGGGAGGGATGATTCTGTCATGGGAACTGAATGTCTCAGCTAATGGGGAGGTACGGGGCTCTGCCGGCTGATGGAGAGGAAGTTTGAGGGGGTTGGTGGGGAGAGGCCAGGGACAACTAGCAACATTCCCCAGAGCCCTTGGGGATCTTGTCTACTTCCCAGATGTTTCAGCCACCATCTTAAGATAAACAAAATAAACAATACCATTTCCCCCTATTTCTCCAGAGAGTTCATTAAAATGGCCTGTGTATGCACAGAACTGGATCCCTGGCCTCCCAGCCTAATTACCATTTTAAAGAGCATTGGGAAAGAAATTCTATCTGCTGCAATAACAAAGTCAAAAAAGCCTACGGTGGGCAAGGTCTTGCTTCCCTTTGGGCTTTCTCTCCTTCATGCTAAGACATCTGGCCTCTGTGGCCTCCAGGCCTGGTGGGGTCTGAAAACCAAGGCAGAGAGTGCCCCTCCCAGCCGCTCTGGTGCCAGCAGGCACTTGACGCCAGCTATGTCCAGGCCCTGTACTGGGCCTACGAATGCAGGGGCAGATCTGAGGGGTGCTGGCCTCAGCCAAACGCAGAGTCCGTCCAAGGAGCCAGAGCACACAGGAGTTCCTGTGAACTGGGAGACTAAACGAGGCCTGAGGACAACGTGCTGGGGCAGAGGGCTCCAGAGTAGAGGGAAGGGGGAGGGCCCCACCCGCAGAGCAAACAAGTGCTCAGAGTCTTGATGAGCCAGAAGACTTTCTCACAGCAGAGAAGCAGAGGGGGAAGGTCATTCCAGCTGAGGTGACACTATGAGCCAAAGTGTGGAGGCGTGACTGTTGCTCATGTGGGGAGCAGCAAGCAGAGAGGACCATGGGACCAAAGGGCGCAGGCCAAGCAGCAGGCCATAGGAGAGGACACCGGAGGAGGTAGGAGGAGATTCTAAGAAACTCAAAGGACTTGGGGAGGAGTTGAGGCTTGATCCATGCCCACAAGAATCACAGTCACTGCAAAGGCCCCGGGGCCACAGTTGCTGCTACCCAGCGCCAAGAACAGCAGCCAGCCAAGAGTCCTATTGTTTTCAGTGGGACACCAATGAGAGGCATTATAAATAACTTAGAATTTTTAAAAAATCAAATAATCAAAATAATATCTGCCAGGTCATTTGCATACAAACACGCACACACACAAATAAATGCATATCCGGTTAGACTTCAGAACTGAAGTGTGTTAGAACTGTAATCTCAAGGGAAGACTGACGTGGCAGAACTCCCTTATGGGAGGCCTCTGGGAAGCTCTGGCCTGGAGAGAACACAAAGTGTGGCCAAGACAGACGTTCTAAAGCCACTACCCAGGGTTTTGCAGAGAATTCAGGGCCCCCTCTGAGAGCCGCATGTTCTTATCCTCTGTCAACTCTTCCCAAGGCCATTAGTTATCTGGTGTTTCAGACACAGCAGAGGAAAAGCAGGGAATTAAAGCAGGCAGAGAAGAGTGTATTTGAGGCAAAGACGATGACTGGTCCTGAGAGAGACAGACAGACTAAGGAGCAGACACAGACCTGTCATTTGCCTTGAGCTGTGCTCCATATCCTGTGTAAGTCTGGGGAGGCAGAGGGACCTCTTAGCACAGCAGTCCCCAGTTTATGCTATAAATATGTGTCCTCTGAGGACTCGGGAACAAAAGGATCCCATGATCAAACACCACTGGAAGATCCTGCACACTATATCCCTCTTTCAACAAATCAAAACCATCTATCGATGTAGTAAAAGCCTTGAGAAGTCCTGCAGCAGGAACGTCGATTGACTTTTGTTTACCAGCGTTCCCTATATCTGTATAAGCACTGAACCTTCATCTCTACCGTTCCCTCTCAAGTGACACCAGCTAACATCTCTTGGAACTCAAAGCTTACAGAACCCACTGGCTTAGAAAATGATTACTTGCCCTTTTGTTAAGGAAGAAAATATCTTTTTTTCCCCTTAAACATAGTTGAAATATTTTCAATTTTGTGCATTTCACAAAAAGCTATAGTTGCAGGGCAAACTTCCTTTATCTGCATGATCCTCCAGACTCACCAGTAATGCCAGCAAAGTACAATGTTAGTGAGTCCCAGGAGCTCAGTCTTTGGGCTGGTTGGCCCCAGACCACTCTCAAGAGCCAGGAGCTACAGAGGTTACTCTGCCCAGCCTCCCGCCCTCACAGAGCAGTACAAGCCCATCACAACCAGCCTCTCCAGGAAGGAAGTACCTCAGCCACTGTGCATATTCACGCGCACACATGACCCTGTGTGTAGGGGTGAGCCAACATAACCATGCTTGAGGAGCAAGTTCTCTTACTGCTCTAATTTTCATTTCCCTCATTTTACATCTTGCCTATCCACTCTCCTCTACATGATGACACTCCAAGTAACCAAACAGTTTGGTGGTTTAGACCTGCCGATGGGGAGCAAGAGAACAGAGACTGAAACGTGTGCTGTTTCTAGAATTTTCCTCTTGGAAGTGTTTCCTTTATCAAGGTCTGGACTTTCAAAAGGGCTCTGGATCTTTAGTGGGCTGGGCCCAGCGCACAGAGGGGAAGCTCTTCTGAGACAAAACAGATGCTGGCATGGTGTCCAGGTGGTCATCCCGGCTACAGACATGGTGGGGAGGCAGAGGCGCCCAGGACCTCACCTGGTACGTGTTGTCGAAGCTGTCGTACATGAACCGCGTGATCAGAGACGTCTTCCCGACTGCAAAACAAGAAGAAGAGAGGGGTTCAGCTGGAGCAGGTATGCTAGACTCCTCTAAACACGTATCATGTGAAGCAAATGGATAAGGAACCAAAAAAGCCTAGAGGAAGGGAGGAAATGTCCCACGTGGGTGTCCCATGGTGAGGTGGCCAAGGCTCCACCAGGTGGGCTGTAGGGGAGTTCCTGCCAGAACCAAGCAGGAGGCCTCCCCTGCCCGGAGAAGTCTCACCGCCCACACCCAGGTCTTCTTTGACCCCCAGAAGCGATATATGAAGAATCAGAGCAAGCCAGCGCAAGACAAGATGCCCTGCTCACTTAGGCCCGTGCCCACCTGGAAATATATCCTTGCCATTGGCCACAAGCTGGGGTGGAGGCATGCTCTTTCCCCCCATTCACTCAGCCTGGGGACTGATAAGGAGGATGGCTTTCCAAGGAACTGGAGGGGGGCAGCGGAAGTAAATGGACTACCCCCTAGTGGCTCAAGGGCAGGACTGGTTTTTGTAGTGTGTGCCTGAGGGTCTAGCTCCTCACAGGATGTTTAACATCCTTGGAGCCTGCCAGGTAAATTCTGGCAGGATTCCTAGTCACGTGTCAATCCAGGACCCCCCCTCCCACATTTACAGAAGCCCTCTGAGGGGCAGTAACACCCCCCAAACAAGAACCACTGGCACGGCTGAGAGAAATCAGGTGAGGCTCTTGGGAATTCCACAAATGCTGCTAATTGCCCAAACTGCAGGGCTGGGCTTCTGACCTAACCCTGTGCAGGTCCCCTGGGGCCTGGCAGTGGCAGAAATACCTATGGCTGCGTTTCTCATTATCTGGGAGGGGAGGAAGGGTGACAAAGGAACAGCTGTTGGGTCAGACCCAGCACAGACTCCTTCTCTACACTGTCCCATCACATCTCTGCCATGGGGCTGGGAGGCTCGGAGGGGAGACTAGCCCAGCTGAGCTTGGCTCAGAGCCCCTCCTGCTCTGGGCTGCTGGAGATAGATGACCCTGGCAGGGAAAGCAAGAGAGTCAGCTCCTAAAGGTTCTCTATTCTGCCTCTCCCTGATTCTTTGGTGGGATGTCCTTGGGCTGGGCCTGGTCGGGGGCTGCTCACTGCCTAGATGGAGCAGGGCAACCCAACTCGGCTCCTCTGGGAAGGGTCCTTTGCCAGTTTTGAAGCCTTAGTACTACACCATGTAAGAGACAAGCAACCATCTTCCAACAGCCAACATTTCTAAGGGAAAGGCATCATCTTCTAGCCAGAAGGCACATCTGACAGACTGGGGCAGATTTAGATGGCCCCATCTTTGACCCAGAAGTGATTAGCTGGATTCAAATCCTAGCTGGGGTGCTATTTAGCTGTGTCATTTTGAAGTGGCCACAGCTCCTATGGACCTCAGTTCCTCATTTCAAAGTGGGTACAATAACAGCAAAGACTTCAAAGAGCAGTGTTAAGAATTAAATAAAACAGAGGAGTGCTGGGCACATAAGAAATGCTTAAAAGTAGAAGGAGGCAGAAGGCAACAGATATATTGAGATAATTTCCAGAATATCAGATAAAAAAAAACACTATCACAGCCACTGGCTTGACCTTGCCCATCATACGTCTCTTCGTTTGGCTGTTTCTGATTTGCATCCTTTATTTAATCAAACTATAATCATAAGTAGAACTCTTTCCGGAGTTCTGTGAGTTGCTCTGATAAATTATGGAACCTGAGGAGGCTCTGCAGCCAGCTGGTCAGTGTGGTGTCCTTGGGAAGCCCACTTGTGGCTGGCGTCTGAAGCGGGGAGCAGTCTCACAGGGCCATGCCCTTGAACGGGGGATCTGAGGCCAGCCCTAGTTGGTAGTGTCAGCTCATATCCCAGCTGGAGTCACAAGAGCCACATTTCTATCCCAAATATCTCTGGCATGAGCAGTAAAAGACCCATGATGTCTTCTAATCTAACTTGGAACCTGAAAGGTATGAATCTGTTAGGTGCTTCCTAGTTGCTTTAAATCTCCCCTTACCTTTCACATGAAGGTGAGAAATGGAGGTTTCCCGCACAGAAAGGCCTGGCTGGAGAGGGCTAAGGGACCACAGAGTAAAACCCGGAGCCAGCGAGAGGCAGACAAAATCAAAGAGAACACAGCAGCCACCTTTTCTAAGAGACAGTGGAAAGTTACCACCTCCTCAGGAAGAGGGGGGTCTCAGGGCTTACTAGTAATCTCCCCAGGTGGTGACACACCACATCTCGCATCTCGGGGGAAAGGGGTGAGAGCATCAGGGAGCAGGACGGGGAGAAGGAAGGATGACACCAACTCTCTTCCTGCGCTGGGTTTTCCCTGGGGCAGCCAAGCAGGCAGGGAGGAGAGCATGCAATAGCAGAAAGTCACTAGAAGAGCGGGAGGTTCCATGGAGTGGCTGGGAACTTAGAAATCCCTGCTAGGGCTCCAAAGGCCAAGTTACCCATCTCGAGACAACAGCCACAGGCGGTGGGGGAGCACCGGCTGGCTGGGTGACTGCCAGGTGGCAGAAGAATGCCCCAAGACAATAAGTTGTTCCCTGGGGTTGTGCAGGAGGAAATTTCAGGTGTGGAGTCCTGCCAGAGCTTCCTGGCATTCCCCCGATAACCGTAACGGGCAGCCCCTCCCGTATTTGGAGTGTGCTCCAGGCACGCGTCTGGCACAGATTTACCTGACGGCAGTGAGCAGAGGACGCGAGACCCCTCCCCACTGGAAGCTTGCAGGAATTCTGTGCCTGCAGCAACCCCACACCAAGTCCTTAACATGGTTTAGGCCTCAACTCCGAAGCAGGTGCTCATATCAACCTCATTTTCACACGTGTGGAAATGAGTTGACAGCTACTTGCCCAGAGCCAGACTGAGTGGGGCCAGGCTGGGGTGGCCTCGCCAGGATACAAGCTCCTCTCCCTTCTGCCTCAGCATCTTGGGGTCACACTGGCTCTCAGGATTTTTCCAGGTCACTGCTACCACCACCATGGATGTCACAGGATTCTGGAAATGGCCCCACCAAGCCAAGGCTCCTTTTCCCTAGGACCAGATAGAGGTGGGGAGCTTTGCCCCCCTGGGGTCTTGCTTGACCCAATCTGGAAGGTCAGAAACTGGGAAGTGAGAAGCACGAGGTGGGCTCAGCATGTGAGGGTGAGTGAGCTTGAACACCTGGGACCCAGCACTCCGCCTCAGGCCTGGACTGAATGACAGGTTCATTTCTAATTTATTGCCAAAGGGAATAATTTCCTTCTGTTCCTCCAGGCCCATCTTTCTCATTTCTCAGAGCAGAGACCACCCTCTTCACCGCCTCAGAGCTCACCCCAGACCACCCGTACTCTGCCCACAGCTGCCAGGATAATGTGGCTCAGACCCTCCACCCCTGCCCTGGGTGGAAGTTTCGGGACCCTGCAAACGGAGAGCTTGCACTACCCACCTCCTCAGCAGCCTATTCTCTCACTCTCCCCGGGAAGGGTGGCAGGACAGCCGCAGCCGTCACCTGACTGGGCACTACCACTGCGCCAAAGGCGGGGGAGGCCTGCAAGGGGCAGCCACATCGGGCCTCCAACCAGCTCCTGCCGCCTCTGGGAGCTGTCCTCCCCTCGCAGCTCTGTTCTCAAGGTCACACTGTCCCACATGCCTCCCAACAGTAGCTCATGGACACCACTGCAGCAACGCAGAGCTGATTCTGAGGACAAAGATTCAGCTCCACTGGCAGGATTATATTCAATAACCAGGCATATCGTTACTGAGCTCTTCTCTCTGCTCATGGCTCGACAGTATCTTCTGGTAGTTTAGTCCCACATGATTAAGCAGGGAGATGCATTTTTCCTCTTTCAACCAAATGAGGGTGAGAAAATTCATTACTGAGCATTTGCCAGGAGTCTTTACAAAGGAGACCGACTCTCTAACTAGGCTTCTACTCAGTGCCAGACAAGAAAGGTGCTGCCTAACTTAGGTTCCCTCAGTGAACCCCGATCATGGTCCAGTGGGTTAGTTACTGCCACAAGGTCACAGAGCAGGTAAACACTGGAGCTGGGGTATAAACCCAGATCTGCTGCCACCGTCCACACCCCATGCACGACGTTGTGCTGGTTTATGGAAAGGCCTGACTGGCAGCAAAGCAGGAGATCGCTAAAAACGGGCCCAGGTGGCTGGGCAGTCAGGAAGGCCACAACGTGGAGGCAGGGCAGTTGCCGAGCTGTAGGAGGGTGAGGGAGAATGGGTGTTCCAGGCGGAGAGAACAGTGTGAGGCAAGGCAGAGAGGCAGAGACACAAAACTCATGTGACAAGGGAGGCAATAGATCAAGGGGAGCAGAAATGTGTCTAGGAGCCATGGGGGACACACTGGGAGGTCTCCACATCTGAGTTTTATCTCAGGGAAAATGGAGCCTGACCCTGGGTGAGGAGAGGCAGAAGTGACAAATACTGTTTAAGGAAGCTCCTTGTGGCCAGTGGGTTGATTTAAACCAAAATCAATCTCTGGGCCCAGCTGTGGAGGGAAGGAAGGAAGGGAAGGCAGAGAGCGGCAAGACCGGCAGGGCAGGGACATACCAAGAGGATGGATTCTCTCCCAAGGGTGGCGGCAGCTTCTGAAGAGTCTCAAGTAGAGAGGTGGTGGGAACAGGGGTGGCCGTTCCTAACTTCCATGATGGCTCACCAAATATTCCCCATCCCCATGCTCTTTGTACAATGTGCCACTGACGCTCTGTCTAGGGGTGAACTTGGGTGGGCCTGTGACTACGGCAGAAATGGCACTGTGACTCTCCAGGCTGGCTTAGGAAAAGTGGCACAGCCTCTGTCTGGAATGCTTCTGCTCCCTCATGCTCTGGAAGCTGTCCCTTCAACACAGCCACCATGCTGTGAGGAAGTCCAAGGCAGCCTACCTGAGGGAGGACCACACAGAGACGTCCACCTGGCAAGAAATGGAGGCCCCCACCAGCAGCAGATCTGTGGGTAAGGGAGCCATCCAGTGACACCAGCCCACAGCCTCAGAGCCATCAGCTGATGGCCAGTGAAACAGAAACACACCTTCCCTGCCAGGATCTGCCCAAACGATACAGATTCCTGAGCAAAGTAAATGTCCATATTGTCTTATGGTATAAGTTTTGGGGTGTTTATATAAAACAGCATTATGTAATCAGAGCAAAAGAGCTGTGCTTTAGGAAGAAAACTTACAGCACTTTGGGTAGAATGGCTTACAGGGGCCAGACTGGGGACAGCAGTCCAGCAAAAGACAGCAGATCTCAGTGAAAGCAGAGACAGCTGGGCTGGGGAGAACAGAGTTGGGACAGCAGGACCTAGTGACAGGTCAGATGCACAGGAGAGACTGGGACATTTCTCTGTCACCTGGCTCTGTGACCAGCAGACAATGGAGCCATTCTTTAAGCCTAAGTAAACTGGATGAGGAGCAAACACCAAGTAAGTCAAGTCACCTGGATTCAGGTCACCCATTAAAGTTTTTTTTTTTTAATTGTCAGGCCAAAGCACAAATGACAGCATTAATCCAGAAAGAAAACCATTAACAAAGGATTAGTAATAATTTTTCAGTCACATGAGCTGAGAATCTGAACTTATTATTCATGATTGTCATTATCATAAAATAGTTCTTTTCTCACCCGAGTGTGTACTGTGGACCCAGAAGTTTTGCAAACCTGTCCAGATGAGCTCAGTCCCACATGCCCTGAAATTCCACCAGTGCAATGTGGACTGAATGCTGGCCTTTCACAATCAGCTACCAGCACACACCTGGACCTCACTTCACCAGCCTCCCATAGGCCCTGGTCCCCATGTCAGTGGCAGGTCCCAGATAAGTAGACCTTCGTACATTTGGGTGGCTTCTAAGTAGCTGCAGAGGCCTCTCTACGCACTCAACACACATGCATTGGGGGCTTACTCTGCCAGGTCCATGGGTGGCACAGAATTCCCAGCGAGAAAGCAGGTGCACCTCTGCTCTCTCCCGTGTCCTGCTCCAGTGGGGGAACTGTTCAGGTGCAGATTCCTAATGGGCCAAGCAGCTTCGGAGGGACGGTTGAGAGCCGACCAGAAGACAAGGCCGCTCAGCTGGAGAACTGCAGTTTTCTCCTGAAGGAGGAGGCCATTTGAGCTGGGAATTAATTGGTGGGGACAGGGCATCAGGTGGAACGGGGTCCTCAGGGGAGGGGCTGGATGGAGCTGGGGATGTGAGGCTGAGGTATCCTTTGCATACAGCTGCCCCCACACTTCTCCATGGCCACCATGTGAAAGCCCAAACCTCCCAGGACCTTGGGGTCAATAGCAATGAGGACCCCGGGCTTGGTTTGTGCCCCGGTCATAGGCTGATAAGTTGAGTGGGTCTTGAACCCCCAGACTTTTGCTCTAACACCGTCTCCCTCCATGAAGGACCCCTGTTATCTCTACCTGCTATCTCCATGGCAGGTGTGGATGTGGTGGAGAGATTGTTGTGAGGGCCAGAAATGGGGCAGAACACGAGGGAGAGCACAGGAAATTAGCTGGAGACTTCGTGGAAGGTCTGACAAGACCTGGCAGAGCAGGAACTGCCCTCAGGTTAGCCCTTTCACTGAGCCAGAAGCTCAGCCCATAATCTGTCCTAGGCCACACACTCACATTTACCACCCACATCAGCTACGGGATGCTGCTGGATGGTGGGGTTCTGCCTGGTATTCCATGGGGCCACAGAGCTAGGCCGAGTAGGGGGCAGGAAAGACCTGGAAGAGCCCCCTGCCATTTCTAGGCCACCCTGGCAGGCTGCCCATCTCTTTGATACCTGTGTTTTTAGCAGAGCAGTCCACACGCCAGGGAAAGGGTCTCTGCATCCTTGGCCCACAGCCAGGCCCAGGTTAGAGAATGTCTGTAGCTGTCAGAAGGCGGCCCTCGGGACTGAAAAGGCAAATCTACTTCCCCACAGCTGAGGCCCAGGTGACTCAGGTATTCCATCAGCTCAGTTTCCAGAACACAAGCAGGAAAAGCTGTATGTGTGCTGGGGAGGGCCTGTCTGCTGAAAGGCTCAGTCCTTGCCCTGCAGCTAGGAAGGAGACCAGGCCATCCTGGGCCAGTATCTCTGTTCTGCAGGGGCCTGGAGAGAGGACTCCATTGTTCCCCTGCACCTCCATGCCCACAAAGTACCCCCATTTGGCCTGCCCATGGGTGCACAACCCCTGCGTCCTACAGTGATGAGAGGAACCAGTGAGACACCAAGCTACATCTGTCTGACCCTCATTTCCTTTTGTGCTGTTTTCACAAAACAGAAAAGTCTACTCTAACCTCCCCGCAAGGTTGACAAGCCTGGAGGGCTAGGGGCCAGAATCCCCATGCCATATCCACCCTGACACTCCACGCTCAGAAAGGCAGCTCTAGACCAGGGTTTTGCTGGCTCCTACCTGAGCCCTGAGGGGCCAGCTGGCTCACTGTAGGCTAAATGAGGAAATATGAAAAATCCCATTTCAAACTGTCCCCCCAAAGACTCAGACAGTAATTAAGAAATATGCAAAGCTCTTCATTGGACACTTTAATTAAGTGTGTTAATTCCCTCTGACAGAGGACGCTCAGCCACCTGGGCCTCACTGAGGGACCCAGGGAAGACAGAACAGAGGAGGGAGAAGGGAGTGGGAGGAGGGGTCGGCAGGACAATGATTGGGCCTGGCTTGGCTGAGGTCTTCTCTCTTCTTCCAATTGGGATCAGGACCTGTTCCTGCCCCTCTTTCTTTCCCAGTGTCCTCCACCCATCCCTGTCTCATATGTGCAAGCGCAGGGATCCTAGGAGAGCCTACGCTGCCTCAGGGGCATGGGGTGCCATCCCCTCCCTTGGCCCCCTACCAACATACATCTCAGCTCTGCCATTCACTAGGCTAAGAGGTCATTATTCCAGGGAGGTCGGGCTAGATGGTCTTACAGGTCTGCTTCTGCTCTGGGGCTGGTGACAAATGCTTACCAAGCCTGAAATACAGCTTGACGAAAGCACCAACATGAGCTCCTCTCCTGTTAGGCCAGAGTCTCTCTGACCTTGGGTTTTGCCAACCTTCAAACATTTCATCCCGTCCCCACTGCTGCCCCAACTGGCCTAGAGCCCTGAAAGCCCAAAAAGGGGCTGTTCTCTGGCTGTCTCATCTGGAGAGAGGGCTGGGGCACTGGAGCCAGGGAGGGGGCACTGGCACAAAGGGAGAGGCTGTGCTATCTGCATGTGACTGCTGCGTCTGAGAAGTGCCTATGCTTATTGGGTAGCCTGGCTTAACCCCTTCTCCCTTTTTTCCTCCAAAAGGGTTATTGGTTACTTTTGAAAATATATCTGCTTAAAATAGTATCAGGATATAGTAGTTACATATCAGTAACAATACTGAAAAGCCTCCCAATCTTTTTGAATACCCCTCTTACACCTAAGGAGGTCCAAAGCCATCCTCCCCAGTAGAGGGCCTTTCTTGGAGCCATATTATAGGCACCTGACTTGGCTCTCCTATGGGACCTTCACATGAGACCTCACTAGAAACGGCCAACATGAATCTCTGGGGGTGGGGGAGACTCCCTCCTGGTTCTGCATATAGAGGCAGCCCTGCTGTGGGTTTCAGCATCAGCTTACACCAGTACCCAGCACAGGAACGAGCCTCCTCCTGGATTAGTCCTGGTGTGACTCAGACTGCTGCTCTAGGCCTGGTCCTTTGACCCATCCCAGTGACTCTGAACTTCCCAATCAGTGCTCACATTCATTGTCTGCTCTGCTCAAATCAGCTGGATAGTAAAAGCAGATGTCTCTTACTTGCAACTGAGAATTCTGAGAGGGATATAAGGCAAAAGACAAGTAAGCTATAAAGAGAAGGCTGGAGCAAAGAGTTTGTTTACAGAAGTACATATTATAACATCAGACTAAGAAATTATCTGAGCTCCCTGGCAGGCAGAGGAAAGAAAGAAAGAAAGAAAAAAAGAAAGAAAGAGAGGGAAGGAATTGGAGGGAGGGAGGGAGGAAGGAAGGAAAGAAAGAAAATCTCAAAAACCAAAAAAATAAAAACAAACGAAAATCATGACCAACTGTAACATTCATGATATTCATGAGATTAACCAAACTAGTTGTTAATACTATGCTTTTTATACAAGCTGGACAACAGAAAGTTCTTGAAAAGAGTCAGAAGGGCAGAAATCATGTGGCCCGTTGAATTACATGCTAATATAATCAACACGATGAACATCACTGATGGAAAGCAAGGGTGCTACCAGCCCCAATAACACCACCTGCCCAAGTCACTGTTCACAGTCATGAGTCCAAACCACTGTTTCCTATGAATAAATGATTAAATGAAAAACCAAGGGCCCAGGACTTTGGCTTGTGGTCAAGATGGCATAAAAGGGACCAGATTTATCATCTCACTTGAAACAAGAAAACAGACAATATATATGAAACAATGATTTCCAAGACCCTGCAATGAAGAATAGTAAAACCTGAAAAACACAGAACAAATGACACGAGTCCCACAACTGCCCTCAAATTGTTGTTCTGAGGACATTTCAGGCCATAGCACAGGAAGGATGGAGCCAGGTGGACTCCTTGAGTTGAGGAGATCGTGCTCAAAAGTCCAGAGAAAATAAGGCAGCTAGAGTTGATAGGACAGAGTGCTAGAGAGAAGGGAGATGCACAGAGAGAAAGAGAATTCCAGGACGTCCTCAGTCTTCAGCTAAGGATGGATCCGCAAATGCGTATAAGGAAACTACTCAAGGTTGGGGAAAGAACCACTCAAATGAATTAAAGGAAATTGGCTGGCATCCACGCAGGCCTGGGGTAGTACCTGTTTCTACCAGCTAGAGTGCAAAGCCTCATCATTTACAGGATACTGGGCTGTGCCTCAGAAGTAGGCAATAATTAGCCCCACTCTGGTGAGCACCCCTCTAGTCCCAGCTAACAAATCTTAAGAATATTTATAGGAATACAAAAACTATCCAATACACACCAGGGCAAAACTCATAATATCTGAAACCTAATTAAAAATTACTAGGAATGCAAAGAACCAATAAAATAGATCTCTAATGAGGAAGAAAAAAACAATCAAAACCAGGCCCAAACTGACACAGATGTTAGAATCAGCAGACAAAGACACTAAAAAATTGCTATAACTCTATTTCATATGTTCAAAAGGTTAAGTAAAGATATAGAAGACATTTATTGACACAAATCAAAATTCTAGAGGTATGAGATTTAAAAACACACCAGCTAGGATTAACAAGAGATTATTCCCAGATTAACTGCAGAATGGATCAATGAATTTGAAGACATGGTGATATCTAAAATGAAACAAAGACAAAAAAAAAAAATAGAAATAAAGGGTTGGAACCCCAGTGAGCTGTGGAATGATGTCAGGTGGACGAATATGTGTAACCAAAATCCACAAAGGACTGGTTGTAGGGGAGCAGTGACAGAGAAAAATATTTGAAGAAATAATTACTGAAAATATATAAAATTTGAGGAAAACTATAAACACACAGATCCAAAAATTTCAATGAGTTCCAGGCAAAGGAAACACGAAAGAAACCACACCAACGCACATAATAACCCATTTGCCAGAACCAGTGATAAGGAGAAAATCATAAACGTAGTAAGAGAAAAAAGATACATTATGTACATAGAAACAAAGAAACAAAGATGAGAAGACAGCAATTTCTCCTCAGAAACAATGCAAGCAGGAAGACAATGGAGCAATATCCGTAAAGTACTGAAAAAGAAAATCCTGTCAACCTAAAACACCATAACTCTCAAATATATATTATCTAACATCTGTCAAAACCAAAGATAAAATAAAAATTTTTTCAAACAAACACTGACAGATTTCATCACCTGCAGACCCTC
The DNA here is from genome assembly GCF_002288905.1 of Enhydra lutris kenyoni. Lineage (NCBI taxonomy): Eukaryota > Metazoa > Chordata > Mammalia > Carnivora > Mustelidae > Enhydra > Enhydra lutris. Next base: position 17,057,073 of record NW_019154123.1, read on the forward strand.
ACAATGAGGAACGTTAAAAGAAGTCCTCCAGGAGAAACTGAAATGACACCAGATGGAAATGTGGATCTATACTAAAGAATGATGAACATGAGGAATCGTTAAAATACATGGTTAAATATTTATTTCATATTATTTAAATTAAATATTTCTTTCATATTATTTAAAAAGTCTTTGGGGGCACCTGGTTGGCTCAGTTGGAGCATGTGACTCTTGATCTTGGGGTTGTGCGTTGGGTGTAGAGATTACTTAAAAATAAAATTTAAAAAAAAAAATAAAAATCTTTAAGAGATCATTGACTTTGTAAACAAAAGTAACAATATGTTGGATCACAGACCTGAGAAAACATGGAAGAAAAAAATTTATGTTTCCTTCTCAAAAACCACACAAGCAGGAAGAAAATGAAGTGACATTTTTCAAGTACTGAAAGAAAAGTATTGTCAACACCGAATTCCATACCCAGCAAAAATCTTTTTAAAAATGAAGGTGACAAAAAGGAATCAAATGCCAAAACAATTTCTGCTAGGAGACCGGTAACACAAGAAAGTAAGTTCTCTGGGCAGAGGAACAGGACACCTGCACACTCATGCTTACATCACACATATTACATGCACTTAAAGTCTGGCAGACCTGGATTTGAGTCCTGGCTCTGCCACTTCTTTGCTATGTGATCTTAGGTTAGTTACTATTCTCTGGGGCTCAGCTTCCTCATATGTACAATGTAGGTAGAAATGCCTATCCTCACCTCTCATACTACGAATTCTATGAGAGCAGTGAAAAGTTAACATTCTGAGTGAAACACACATGGAAGTCTTTGCACTATTCTGGTAACTTTTCTAAAGGCCTAAAATTATTTCAAGATAAAAAGTTAAAGGAAGAAAGAAATATGGTGATTTTTTTTAAACAACGCACACACGTGCACACATCTGTGTCTTTCAGATTCCTGGCACATTCAGGAAATGGCTTGTTCTGATTTATTAAACATTCTGGTAAACATGAAGTTTTCCTAAGAAACCAGAATATACCTGGACTTGGCATCAACTTAGTCTTTTACAGAAAACCAGGACCTAGCTGGGCACTGGGAAGCTGCTGGGAGCCTTTCTAACCATGGGTAAGGGGACTGAGCAAGCCTGGACAGATCAGCTCAGTGGGGAGAGCCTGTGTGAAACCACCACGTGTGCATGTGCATGGAGATGCATGCAAATACGCACACACGCGCATGCGTGCGCGCGCACACAGACACACACACACACACACACACAACACACACAGCCATGCTCAATCCAGCAGGCACCAGAAGCCTTAGTGTGCATCGGAACTCCCTGATCCTCTTGGTGTCTTAGCTGTGAAACTGAGACAGCATCTGTGGGACCTTCCTGACAGCCACTTGAGACCTGACCACACAGCTTTTGTGGACTATAGAGATCGTCTCAACCACAACTAGTGCACATACTGTCTGTACCTTCTCTGCCTCACTGAGTCATCTCAGACACTCCTGTCAGCTTCAAAAAAGGTGCAGTCTCCCCTCCAGGTCCCAACAGCAGCACCAGCACCTGCTAGCTTTGAGTACTAGCCACCCTCCACTCCCTGTTCAGATCAGGAGCCCCCACCACAGCACACAGTTACCCTCTGCCATGGCTTCCCTGGAGAGCCAGCCCAGGGTGGGCAGAATGACCTGAGGCTCAGTCCAACTCCATTCAGACCCTACACAGGGTCTGTGTCCTCATGCCTGGGTAGCTGCACTCATGCTGTGAAAAACTGATTTATAGTGAGGATATGTATGTTTGTTTGAGAGAAGGAGGGAGCACAAGCTCAATTCCCACCACCAGACAATCTTTTGACAAGGCCGGTGTTAAAGCAATCTGGTCGTTTATTGAACTGATAGGAACTCTTGGCCCATCTGCGGCACGGAGTTTGGCAAAGCTGTATTTGTGCTCATGTTTATCCCTTCTTCTCGAAGCAAACTGCTGGTGTCATTGACAGTAAAAGCCTCACTAACAGAGAGAGAAGAGTGGGGCAGTGAGAATGAGCAGGCAGTGCTGAGAGGCATGGCTTATGCTTCCAAGGCTGTCAGCTGAGGTGCAGTCAGAGCGGCCCTGTGACGGTGGACCCACACCTACCCATCCATGGGAGCACTGCTATGGTCTGGCCAAGAGAGCAAGCTCACTCAGGAGGTGAGGGTGGTGTCTAGATTGCAGGCTAATGTGAGCAGGGCACCTTCCCAGATGCCCAGACCCCTCAGAGGACCCTGGGCTGACATCCATGGGTGTCCATGAGCACAGAGAACTATTCTTGGCACTCTTTTTGGCCCCAGCTTCTCCTCCTCTCCTGTGTACACTCTCACACAGCCTCACATAGTGGCTCACCTTGCTGCTTTGATAAGGAGGCAACAGGCAGAATCTCAGCCCCTGCACCTCTAGAGCCAGCTGGAAAGGGAAGAATGGATATACAGAACTCGCCCTTCAGTCAACAGAAAGATCTTGTGAGGAACTCAAGGTCACCTGCTCAGGGTTCACTTGGGGAGTAGGGCTGGCCTTCCTCGTGAAGTTGAGAGATCGGCATCATTGTTACTGAGGTAGAGAAGGTGCTCTAGATCTCCAGGACCCTGGGCCTGGGACTGGACACAGGGCCACCCAGTAGGGAGAGAAGAACACTATGTCTCCAGCCCCTGTGAACCAGGGACAACTGCTGACTGGGCCCTGGGGTGACCTGAGGGCCAGGGAGAGGGAGGGAGGGAGCGGAGTTAATCCTGAGGTGTGCCCTCTGGACTTGGATGTCTGGGTCCCAGAACAAGGAGTTGGTAGCCAGGCTCATCCAGTTCCTATCACACAAGCTCTAGTTCCCTAATAAGCCCTCTCAAAAGCTGCACCAGAAGTGCCATGAGCCATCAAGGACTCTAGAGTTAATCTTGCCCAAGTCCCTCATTGAGCTGAGGAGATGTGAGGTTAGAAAAGAGGGGCCACTTGCTCAGAATCACATAGCACCAGGGCCATGGTCAGACATTTTCTCTCCTGGTTCACAGCCAGATCTCTTCTTCAAAGGTTTCTCTGAGCCTGTAAGGCTTATGGAAGTGTGCTCAGGACAAGGAGATCCTGCCTCCTGAAGTCCCAGTGGAAACACGCAACACAGAAAGTGCCAAGGAGCAGCAGGGAGTAAACTGCATGAAGATGAAAAAGCCTGGTTCCAGAAGGCTTACAGATCAGAGTGGCTACAAAGTACCACGTCAGGGTAAGAGGGCAGGTAGAGAAAGTCTGACCCAGCCCTGACATGTGACATGATCCAGCATGTGGTGGGGAAAATGGAGGTTCAGGGAGCAGGAGGGTTTGTTCAAGGACACATGAAGAAAGCAACAGTAGAGCAAGAACCAGGGCCCCAGTCCCAGGGGCCTGCCTCACTCCCTTTGGGTAGCCTGAGCCAGCGGCTTAACCTGGAGCAGGTCCTGGCCCCACCCTGGATGCTCCAAATCCTTGTCTGCAAAACAAGGGCATCTCTAAGGTGTCTCCTTCCTGGAAAAACGTCACCCCATTGTATTAGGTATTGGTTATTGTGTAATACCACAACCTTAGTGGCTTAAAACAACAACCACTGATTATCTCACAGTTTTTGTGGCCACAAGTCTGGACACGGCTTATGTGGGTCCTCTGCTCAGGTTCTTACAAGGCTGCAATCGTGGTATCAGCGTGGTAGCAGCACTTTTTTCTGGCACTTGGCGTCCAAGTTCTTCCAAGCCCCTGTGACTGCTGACAGAATTCAGTTCCTTGTGGCTGGAGGGCTTAGGCCCCCATTTTGTTGGGGCTGCCGGCCAGAGGCTACTCTTAACTGCTAGAGGCCCACTCACTGTTCCACGCCACAAAACCCCTTCCAGGCCCTCTCACACGAGACAGCTTGCTTCTTCAAGGCCAGCAAGAGGACTCTTCTACAGGAACAACCATGGGAGGGACATCCACCAGCTCTACCATACCATACTGGGTAGAAGCAAGTCTCAGTTTCCACGTGCGCTCGAGGGGAGGGGCTATGCCGGTCATGACTCACTCGGGGTCACCTGAGGAGGCATGTGACACACTATCTCACATTCACATATTCCTAAGAGATACCATCTCTACCCTTCACTCAGCCTCTGCTTCCTCTCCCACAGTGGTGACAGGCTGGTTGTCTACAACAGAACCTCACGGGCCTCCCTGCCTCAGGACAGAAGCTACCAGCCCCGGAGAGAGGCTTGGGGGTGGGGGGGAGGAAGGCTGGACCCCCTGTGTGTCTAACTCACTTGGGATTTGCACGCTGCTCTGCCCGGTTCTCACACACCACATCCAGCCCTCCCAAGCCAAGGTGGACAGACGTGCTGACACCATCCAGACTAGAACCCTGGTTTAGAGTAACCCTTCTGCGGTACGATGGAGGCAGAAGGGAGCTGGGTTCTGGCCCCGCCTGGGGAATTCTGCCCTCTTCTGATGTAGGTGGGAGAGAACCAAGGCGGGTGGTTGGCCTGGCACTTCTTCAGGCCTGCATTTCAGACTCTGATCTGGGCAGCAGCCTGCAGCACACTGGCTGGGTGTGGGAGAGGAAAGGAGGGACCTAATGAATCAGAATCAGAGAACTTCGGGCTCCTGGTGCTACAGGTAGGATCTGTTAATATTCTAAAAATTCAGCTAATTTGGGGGGAGGGGGGCCTTTTTTCCTTCCTAAAAAGAAGCCCTTCTCAGAGGTGCTCTACGCAGGGAAGAGCAGAACTAAACAAAGACTCCTGCTCCCAAAACTTGACCCTGCTCACAGCCACCTCAGGGTCCCAGTGGGGCAGAGCCAACCCGCCTCAGAGAGGGAGGGACAAGGCTGACACTGCTCATCAAAGCACAGCACTGGGGCAGGACTGCTCTCTCATTGTCCCGGACAAGGTGAGGGCCCCTCTCTCCACCCCTGCTCTGCCATGCTGGAGGTCAGCAGCCCTCCACAGCTGCAGTCCCCGCTGCTCACCTCGTCCTCTACCCAAACACAGGTCCCCACACTCCTGTGCCAGTACACATCAGTGCCTCCATGGGAACCTCCAGCCTTTCATTCTGTGCCATCCAGCACCTGGGCTGGAAGGCGCCGTCACCTAGAGCAAACCACCCTGGTTCTCCCATTGCCTCGGTGCTGCTCCAGGAGCCCTGTGACCGCACACCTAAGTCTGTCCGTGTCTGGGGGAGTGCCACCCCCCCCACCCCCCGTCTCAATGCTTCCACGGCTCTCCCTTCTCCATTCTTCCCCCCTAGCCCGCTCCCTTCACCGGATGCAGAAACAAACAAGAAACACTTGTTCGAAATGCTTCGCTTTACGCCCTTCGGTCTGCCCAGTGTTTACTCCCCACTCATCAACAGGGTCAGAACAGAACATTCTCTCCATGTCTCTGTGAATTAGCACACCATTCTCAGAGGGACCTGTTTCTCACTCAAAGGGCACAGTCAGAGCTCTCCAGTCCTAAACCGGCGGGGATGGGTCTCCAGGTCCCACCTCTGTCCCTGGGGCTGGAGCAATGAGGAGAGAACACAGGGGGGTCAAACGGTCAGAGCTGCACTGAGCTGCATGTGGCCAGCTTCTGGGCCCATTCATCTCCAGACCCACAACTCCAGGTGGAGGAGACACCTCTGCTGAGCACCAAGCAGGGGAACAGGTCTCCTTACCCATCCTGACCGCACAGACAAGAACTCCGGCATGGCTCCCAAGGGCCATGGACAGTGATTGCAATGTGCTTGATTACTGATAATGAGGACATTCTTCACTCACCAGCCACACTAACAAACAATACCCAGGGGGTGCTTAGGAACTTGCACGGGTACTGCCTGGGCAGAAGACAGTAGGGACAGGGAGCGGGGTGAGGTTCTAGTCCTTGAGAATAGACCATGAGCGGCCTATGGGCAGGGGACGGCACCAACTGGCCTGAACAGGCCACCCTCTCTGGGCTACTCCCCTGCCTCTACTCTGGCTCCCTGGCTCTGGCCCTCCACTTTTGGGCAGCCAGACAGCTTGAGATTGGGTTTTTGTCTCCAGGTCAGGGAGTGGGGCTCTCCCTTATACAATGCTGCCCCCCCTCAAGTTCTCAGGGACCCCTAAGCTTGTTGGGGAGCTAGAATTCAGCAAAGAAGAACAAGGGAATTCATGGGAGAAAGCAAAGACAGTGGGTCAAGCATCCATTGGAAGAGGAGCCCAGCAAGGGAAGAAGTGACCAGAAGTGGCATAAAGGGCCTGGGGAGCTCACAAACCCAACGACCAGCAGGCTGGGGGTGCAGACACCTAAGAACCAACATCACACCAGGTGGTACGTCCTGTCTTGAGCAGGTAGCAGAGGGGAAGATTCTGGAAGGGATGCCAGCAGCCCTGGAGCACCCCTTTGGCAGGAGAGAAGCAGTGAGGGGACCCAGGGCATCATGGAGGCAGGAAGGACAAAGGACTCAAGGTGGCTGGTTCTGGCGTATCCAAGTACAGTGTAGCCATGGAGAGAAGCACAAGAGCCCTGCCCGTACATGCCTTCATTACCCTGGAGTTCTCACCCTAGAAAGAACCAGGAAAATTTATCCGCCCAGAGGCCTAAATCTCAGAGCTGGAAGGAACCTCAGGCTCACAAACCCTCCTCTAGATTCTAGCCTCTAACTGTTCCCTGCTTGGCCTGATTCAGGCTGCCTGCATCTCTTGCTTCCAATGAGGCCATACTCCACCTTTGTCTTCTAATCCATGAGCATGTCCCTCCTTGGTCAAAAACCCCCAGTTGTCCCCACTACCTGCAGGGAAGACCCAAACCCTGTGTGTGGAAGCAAGGTTCCCTGGGGCCTGACCCTCCTCACTTCCCCAGGCTCAATGCTTTTTCCAACTATGCTCTTTACCTCAACCCCTACACCTGTGCTAGAGTCCAGCCACCCTGAACTACGCCCAATTCTCCCAGAAGCTCCAATCCTCTCCCAGTCCCCTAGCCTTAGTATAGTCAGGCCCTCTGCTCAAGATACCTCCCTTGTGTGCCTCTGAATTCCTGCTCACTGTGCAAAACCTCCTCTGGGAAGACTTCCCTGACTTCCCCCAGCAGACCCCCCCCCCAGCAGACCACGCCCATAGCCTTGTCTATGTGCTTAATAGTCATGTTACCACGGGCTGAGATTTATTACCTGCTGAATCACAACATGGCAAAGCCTCGGCCCCTGTCGTCTACCCAGGCGGCACTCCTTGTCTTTGGGGTATTTATAAAGCCATGAATATGGGGCTTCCTGTAAGCAGCTATGGGGGCCCAGCAGAGTAAGGCTGGGTGAATCTGTTCCACTTCCTGCGGGGATGGGCTGTGGAAAATGCCAACTAGGGAGTCTGAGGCCTGGGAGCTCTTTCCAGATCAGCAGTAACCGGTCTGAGCCCTTCAATCTGTGAAAAAGCTGTCCCCTCTCAGAGACACACTTTCTTCATCTATAAAATGGGTATGCAGCTCCACTCATCAGATCACAAGAGTGTGGGCTCTGCAGCTCACTACACAAAAATGACCCATCAGTGGTTCTCAAAACCTCCACCCCTACTTCTTTCTCCCTCATTCATCTACAAAAGGGGGGACTGTGGTCACTGTTTCATTAACAAAATTACCTATGACTTGAGTATTTACCATGAGCCATGCGTTGATGTATTTGATCTTCTTGCAACCCCTGCTGTCTGGTGAGGAAAATGAGCTCGGTGGTCCTATTACATCCCAGCCCCACCCAGAGAGTGAGGAGCAGAGCTGGGGCGGAAGTGCAGGGAACAGGAGCAGGGAGTATGTAGGTGATGGGGCTGGAGCAGGCGCTGGGGCTGGCCTGGTAGGGACACTGCATATACCCCACTTGGCGCTAGCCATTTCCCAGCCCTCCCTGCTTATCACCCACCCACTGGCTGCAGAAAGAGGTGTCCTGGAGTAGGAGTACCTGAGAGCTGTCCCCTTTTCTGCTATCTCAATAAAAGGTCCTCTCTGTAAGGTTAGGAATAACCGCATGCCAGCGGGAAGGGCAGGACAGCCCCATCCCTGTTGCCTGGCAACCTGAGTCAAACACACCATCAGAGGGGATGAGCCACAGCACCCTGGGGGCACACGAGGGAGGAGGGCCAGGAAGGCCTCCCAGGAGAGGAGGTAGCAGGCTGGAGAGGACCCTGCCCTGGGGCCTGGCCAGGGAAGTTCTGGGGGAGACAGCAGCGGCGTGATTACATGCCTTCCTCTCTGCAGTCCCTCTCACCTTTCTAGCCAGCAGTGCTGTCTCCCAGCTGGGAGTGTTACTGGCTTGGCATCATACTCCATGCTGGCGCTGAATTCCAGGACCCGAGTTAGAGCTCCATAGGCCTGAGTGGTCACCCAGCCCAGTACCCTCTGAGGATATATCAAGAAAGCCAGAGAATGGCTGGGGCTTATCCAATTACAGAGGCTGCTGGTGGCTGACCCCCAAACAGGATCAGTCTCCAGGGCCCTGATATCTCCAGGCCTAGGGGAGAATGAGGCCAGGAGAGGGGTGACCCCAGACCAGGGGGGAACCAGCCGCTTGGTATGGTTGGTTCTTCCCTGCGTAGGAATTCTCCGCTAGAACGGGGATGGCATCTACCTCCATACGGCAATGCAGGGCTGACCTGGGAAGGCCTTAGCCGCCCCACACTCTCTACAACTAACTCCTTTCAAACCACCCCAAATCAGCAGTTCATTCTGTGTAAGAATGGAGGGTCTGATATGCAATCCAGCTCCAGCAGACTCCCACACCAAGATCCTATTTACTTTTAGAGCAATCCCCCTGTCCTCCTCCCTGCCCCAGTGTCTCTCTCCAGCCAAGGGGAATCAGAGGCCTCTTCCCACTCACTGTGATCCACTGGCCAATCCTCAGCAAAGATCTTGGCATGTAATTCCCCAGGACACACTTACAGCAGACTTCAAGTCTCTAAGGCCTCGGTGTTCTTCTGTCCTCTCTTCTTCACAACAGGGTCTGAACCTGCCTTTGAGGCATGAGGTCCAACACACCACTATGTGTTTCTCATAGTGACTTGGGTTCAACTTCAATGCTGCCACACTAGCAGTGAGTCTGGGGCCATGACCAGCTCGCTCTCAGCCTCTGTCTCCTGACCTGCAAATCAGGGAAAACTTCACATCTATCATAAGATACTAGGGAGAAAGTGCCCTGTGTGGAGCCTAGGGCATAGCGGGTATTCCTAACTGCTACCAGGAGGAAGAACACAGAAACCCCGCAGAGTCAGCTCCATTTACCAGGAAAGGCAGACTTGTTCTGGACCCCTTCCCATCCATCATCCTCTCTAAGCTGTAAGAATGAAGAATCCTTCCTAGGTGTAGATGTGACTGTGACACTTACCAGCTGAGGACCCTCCACCAGCTCCCCACTTCCCTCAGAATCAAGTCCCAGTTCATGGCCAACCTCTGTGACTTGCCCTCACCTCATCTGCAGCCACGGGGGAACCTGGGTGAGCCGGTTAACCCAATACTGGAAGGCCCCTTCTCTGGGGAAATCCTAGTAAGCCATCATGCCCCTTCACCAATTGTCCACCCAGGCGCTAGAAGAAATCTGTGGTCTCTAGCACAGAATGCACACAACTCAAGTCTTCCTCTCTCCCTGGCTCACTACCCACAGCACCAGCCGGGGCATCAGACTGCCAGTCCTCCAGTGCATTTCTGGAAGTAACCATGGCTTTTAAACCCTCAGGTGCAGGGTATCATCTGTTTTCTCCTGTAGCCTGGCCTGTCCCTTGGGCCTGCCCAGGACACGTGGTCAAGTCACCTGGGCTCCCACTGGTCTTGTTACCAAGAGCCCAGGATAAATATGCTTTTTTACTAAAAATAAATCACTTCGCTAAAATGACAAAGTATTCACAGCAGTGAACATTTACTTTTTAGAAAGATTCCACTTAGTTTAGGCCAATAGTTATGGAAACAAATAGGAAAATTGGAAGCTTCAAGCCCTAAGATAGAGTAAGGAACTTCTCCTAGGAGTCCATAGACACTATGAATCTTTATCCTCTCCTTCCCTGTCCCATGAAGCAGAGACTCTGCCTGGTGCCTGTCTTTTTGGCTCTAACCAAAGCTGCCCATCTCAGGGTGTGTCTGGTACTTCTCCCTGACAACCTCCCCCATCTTCTCTATTCTGTGCTGATAAATGGAAAAGGAGGACAGACAGACAATTGAGAAAATGCCCAGCACAGTTTTTCAAGCAGTCCACTCTGGATGTCTATGGATTTTGCTGTTCACCCTACTTCTCTCACCTTGATCAATGGTTCTGCCCAACAATTTCTCTAAGTGATTTACACTGAGACCAAATAGCCTTGCACATTCAATGGTTCATTCATTCAGCAACAGCGGAAGACACAAAGGGTGGGGGATGGAGAGACGCTGCAGCCTGGATGGACACAGAAATTAGCACTCTCAGGTCTGCCCCATGTGAGTCTGCAAGGTCAGGGTAACACCTATAAGGGTAAATATTCATGGACTGACTTCAGGGATGTTATAATTAACAAAAGAATGATAAGGTTATTTTGCTGTATTTTAATTTGGGTGCTAAAAATGATCAGGATAATCAGATCAGGCACAGGATGGTACTATTACATTTGCAGAACCAGAACACATGCCAACACTCTCATTTTTCTCTTCTGGTTAGTTCTCTTGTCTCTGACTCTCAGCATCGAGGGTACCATGCTTGTCTTATGCCCAATACAGGTTAATTCTCACCTTGGGGTCTCATCTGACTCTCTCTCATCTCATGCACAGCTCTTTAAAGAAACATAGCCAACATTCTGGGTCCATACACAACACCCAAGTTTCTCCCCATCATTCTAGCCACTGAAGAGGGGAGGAAAAAAACTGGGAGGAGAGAAAACAAGACCAAAAAGCTGAAGCACAGAACCACCTGGTGATTTACCCCAGATCTCCAAGTGAACTCTGGCAACCTCTGGTTTGGACATGTCCCTTCCTTCCCACCTTGGCGGTCTTGCTGCCTTCTCATATTTCTTTAGAGAAGGTGGTGGGGATGGGGGTACCCTGAGAAGTTCAGCTTTTGTGAGATGAACTGTGGATTGGGCACAACCAAGGCTAAATGCTCCAAACCCCAGTGAAAGATTGGTAAGTGTTGCTAGTAAAGATCTCTAGGCTTGAGAAAGCAGCAGGTGTCAGGATGAAGAATCCTGTTTCAAAGCTGTCTTGACTCCCCTCACTTTTAATGGACTATCAGTACCTATCACATAGTGAGGATAATCTCATCATTTTTAAATGCAGATATTTAATGAGCACAAGCCCTCTGCAGATGGGAAGAGGGGAAAGGAGCTAAGACCTGGTCCTCTTAGATGTTTAAGATCACCTTTAAGGGGCTTAAAATTCAGTTAGAGGTTTTGTATCTGAAAGAAAGCTAATAAACATTTGAAAATCCAGAGTGACTGAGACAACAGAGAGGTCATGGGGCAGGATGTAATAGTTTTTTTAAAAATGCTCAGAAAGAAACCAAAGCTATGCCACGGTGTGTGCCCAGGTCTGCTGGCCACAGCAGAGTGAGCGGGTCTGGGAGGTGGCGGGGAGCAGACTTCTGAGATGGGCCTCAGGTACAATGCCCAGGCCAGCAAAGGGCTCCCTGTGTGATTAGGAGTGGTGTGTGGTGGATGGTAATGGACAGGCTGGGCCATGCCTTGGGTGGGGCAGGGGGAACCCTCTGGGCGGGAGGTGGGGGAGAGGACGACTGACCACTCCTTAACCTGCAGGACTGAGATGACTGTGCGGGAAAGCCCCCACTCAGCACTAACAAGCCAGACACCCTCGTCCTCCTGCTCCCCACCCCAGCCCTTTTTTCTCCACAGCAGGGAGAAGACAGACAAAGCCCCCTGGAGAGGGTGGGCCCCTTGTAAGACCTACTCCCTGCACTCAGCCCACCGAATTAGTAGCAGCTGGCTGCCTACAGAAGCATCTCCTCTGAAGCCTTGGAAGCCATCTCTGACACCTGCCCACAAAGGTGGGTGGGATGCCCCGCCAGGCTCTTCCATGGCAGCTGTTCTTCCTGTCAGAGCATGCCGAGACCTTTACTGTAATTACAGCCACAGATGTCTGCACTCCCCAGTGGACCATAAGTCCTGGGAGGCAGGGATATACTCAAAGACCTGACTAAATGAATAAATGGATGATGGAAGGAGCAAGGGAGAGAGGGAGGCGGGGAGGGAGAGAGGGATGAGTGAAAAAATGACTGAGTGGCCAAAGGCAGCCATGTGCAGAGTCACTGTGTTGCACAACTCTGGGGACACCATTTACATTGTGTTCCCTGTGATGGCCCCTCCAGCAGCACAACTGTCAGGGACAGGACAAGGAGGACGCATGTCAGAGGGAGACTCAGTCATGTGGCCTCAGCCTGGAAAACCAGACCGAACTTGTGGTGGTCCCTCAATCTTCCTGCTTTGGCTGGAGGAGTCTCAGGGAAGGGAGGTCAGAAGGGGCCGGAACACCCACAGGTCTGTCCACATCCTTAGTCTCCACGACACATTCACATGCACTGAGGGAAGCCTAACCCCCCACAGAACACCATCAGAACTTCGGAGGAAGACGTGTGTCCCCCAGGCCTCCTCTCCTTCCTCATACACCGGCCCATCTGGTCTGGATGTTATCAAGTGTCACCATGGGTATCAGAGTGCCTGCCCTACTACTGCCATCAGCACAAGAGCATGGCCAGCAGACCCAGGGACAGCCATCTGAACACCAGCAGGACTGCACAGCCTTCCTACTGGAAGGAGTCCCCTCATTCTGGGTCCACAGCCCTCTCCACAATCCCACCCCTGCTAGCCTGACATTGCCAGCCAGCAAGCCTGTATTCCACGGTCTAGGAGACAGCAGTCATTCTGCTGTCAGGAGGGGGGCCTTCTCACAGGCTAGAGGTGTTCTCTCTAGAGTGGTCCTTAAAGGCTTCCCACTCAAACCAGGCCCTGGTATTTCTGAAGGTTTCATGGCCTCCTGGGATTATCTATTTCAGGGTGTCCTCTGTATCACTGGGCTTCAGCTCAGGGACACCTTTTTGGAGTCCAGCTATCTTTACCTACTAGCCTAGGGAGGTGTCACCACTATACCAGGCACAAGAAACATCAGAAGGCCACATCCCTCCAGGCCCTTCCCCTGGCTTCTATCCAGGGAAGTCAGCACTTATATCCAGACCCATGTGGCTCTAGAAGGCTCGGTCAAGTTCAGCTGGCCCATGTGTCCCAGATACAGAAGGTGACAGACCTTCAAGGTCACATAGGGAGGGAGAGCCAGGGTAGAGGGTGGATCAGACTTCAGAAGCTCCCTGCAATACACAGGCTACAGTGACACAAAGGACCAACACACACAAAACTTAAGTGCAGACAAAACAGAAGCAGTGTCTACAAAGGCAGTTCCCCAATCCCCCCCAGGCTCAGGCATATGTCCCCCACCTAACTCAGGGGCCCCAAAAGACTACAAGGTATACAACCCACTACACACTCAAGTAGGAGGAGGCTTCTCAGGGCCCTAGGGCTCCCAGTCAGAAGGGACCAGGTCCAATAACCAATCACACTGATGGCAGAGCATTTGTCTCTAATGACTTGTGTTCCAAGGGCCCACAAACCCTGCCCCCAACCCAAATAGTCCAGCATTCCCACCAGGTCACAGCCACAAGTCTGGCCAGAGAGTGACCTTGATTCAGGAAGACTTCCCCATTCTTCGTTTCCCTGATTCAAGGTCATCTTAATTCCCAATGACATATTAATGATTGGAAACAGGAGATGGGGTTCCAGCCCCAGAAGTGCTGGCAACTCACAGTGGGACTCTCCACAAATCCTCCCCATCCCTGTGCCTCAGACCTCTAATCTACACATGCAAGGTGGGAGCTCCATCTCTGAGGCCTTAAGCTCTCATTTCTGTGATTTAGGAACAGAGAGGTTGGCATGGCTCCTCAGGGGCCTCAGCCTATCAGAGATTATGAGGGAGTCCAGAGTTTTCACTCAAACTCACAAGAGATATTCTCCTCATCAAAGCCCTGGTGCTTTACTGAAGCATGTTCAGACTTAGAATAAACGAATGTTTCCTGAGACCCTAGGGCCAAGGCCCTTTGAGAGGCATTGGGGAAACATAAAGGAGTACAAGAACCTCAAACAACCATTTCACAGAGACAGAAACTGAGGCTCAGAAAGGCCTGGAAATCTGCTCAAGGAAACACTGATAGGAATTCAACTCCCAGGCTGCCTGATTAGGCTTCTAGCCCAGGGCTCCAGGCCAGGTAATATTAGCATTGAAATGCAAAGACTCCTGAAATCCTTTCAGGCATGGGAAATAGTGAGCTCTGAAGCTGGACTCTATAAAAATCAGAAGCTCAGAGTCCAGGACACAGGGCTGGCTGGCTGAATTGATCTTGTTCTGAAATACCCAGCCTGGTCCCAGGATCCATCCCCCTGTTAGGACCTGACCTTCTGACATCCTTCTCTGATCCATCCATCCCAGGGAATGAGCAGCAACACAGGAGACTGCCATGTGAACTTCACAACCCGCTTGTACCCACACCAGGTGAGCACTGTTCCCTGAGCCCATCAGGTCCTCCTAAGGTTGCTTGTGTCTTGGCCCCTAGTACAGATAGGCACCAAACCAGGTGAACTGGACTGGTCTGCAGAGCTAGAGCTGGGGATCCCATCCCCAGTAGCCACCTTCTTCCTGAGGAGAGCTGGCAAGGCCCAGGAGGTCTCTCTGCAGCCCCAGGTGAGAGGCCTCTGGAGAGATGCTCTGAGAACCACTCCTTCCTACAGGTGTCAGAGGGGTCCACACTCTTCAATCTGGTCCTCCCGCCTTGGGGCCATCCCGGGTTTCAGAGATGCTTTCCCCAGGGAGGCTGCTGGGCGGCAAGGAAGCCGTCTGTCTCCCCCTCCCCCCGCCCCTGGCCGGCTGCCACGCTGACCTCCCCTCCCCCAAGACGGGCGGTGAGCTGGGTGGTGGGGGTGGGAAGACTCCTCTGCCATCAGCGCTCTCAGGAGGGGTGCTGGGAAGCCAGGCAGGGCGTGTCGCCTGGTCCTTTCTCTGCCCAGCTCCAGGCTTCGCCGCCTCTTGGTGCGAGGCACCCCTGTACCATCCCCCAAATCTGCCTCGCACCAAGGAACCCTCGCCGTCCTCGCCCAGACCCTGAGCCCGAGAGACGCTCGCACACGCTGGCACCGGGCAGCGTCTAGAACCTTCCGTGCCCAATTCGACGTAGGCCAGGGGAGGTAGGCACCCTGTTCCCCTGCAGCCTGCGCCCGCTCTTTCCACAGGAGACAGGTGCCGGCCTTCCCCCACGGCCCTCTGCTCAAGGGCCTGGACGTGCCTGTCATTCAACATGGGTCCGGGCAGGGTCCGCAGGGAGCCCTCCGGCTAGACGCCGGCCCCGCCTCATTCTCCGAAGAGGGGCGCCCGTCCTCCCCCGGCCCCCGCCGGCTCCTGGCCACCTGCGCGGTCGCCCGCAGCCGGTGCCGCATTGCGAGCGAGCGGGCGAGCCCAGCTCCTTCACGCCCCGGCCGGCGCGGCTGAGCGAGCCGCCGCCCTCCGGCCTCCCCGCCGCGCCGGCCCCGCAGCGGCTCTAGCCCCGCACCCCACCTCCCACCCTCACCCCCACCTCGGGCCCAGCGCCCCCTCCATCCCTCCCCCGGCACCCCCCACTCCGGCCCGGCCCCGCCCGAGCTGGTCCCGACCCCCACATCCCCGTCCCTCCCCTCCACCGGGGCTTGGAGGGGCCTTTCCGGGCCGGGGCCGGGGCCCCGGCGGGGCGGAGGATGTGTCGGCGGGGGTCGACTCGGCGCCAAGCCAAGAGAATAAGCGGGGTACTTACCGCTCTGCTCCCCCAGGAACACCAACTTGAATTTTCTCAGTGGGTTCCCAAAATCTCCCCCTGCGGACATGGTGCTGGCAGCCGGGCCGTGCAGGAGGAGGAGGAGAAGCGAAGGAGCAGGGAGGGAGGAGGAGGGCGAGGGGAGGCGGCCGGCGGTGCGGGAGCCGGAGGGGGAAGGGCTGGCTGCGCGCGTCCCTGACTCCCCAGCTGCGTCCCGGCCCCGGCCTGCGGCTGCGTGTCCGGCGGCGGCGGCGGAGGAGAAGGCTGGGGCTGGGCTGCTGCGGGCGGCGCTCGCTGCGGTGCGAGGGGCGCGCTCTGGACGCCCGAGGCGCGGCACGGACAGCGAGGCGCGGGCGGAGCGGGGCGCAGGGACGGCGCGCGGGGCGGAGGAGCGCTCTCTCGAGCCGCGCGCCGCGGCCCCCCTCCCGTCTCCTTCTTCGCCGGCGCCTGCGCTCTGCGCGCTCCCCAGCCTCTGATGTCATGCGGGGCCCGCGCCGCTGCGGGGCAGGGGGCGTCCGCCCGCCCACCCGGAACCCGCACTCGGCGGGAGAGAAGCGCCTGGCCGGGCCTCCGAGAGACCCCCGGACCGGGCCGTCTCTCGCTGCCCGTCTACGTCTGTCTTGCCTACTCCCTCGACCCCTCCTTTGAATCCAGAGAAATGACACGAAATTGTCAGAGGACATTTGTTTCTGGTCTTTTAAAACCTAGATGCCGGTCTCTTCCTCCACCTCCCGTGACGCCTATGCACGCTCCCCCACCCAGAAGACCGAAAGGAAGGGAGGATGGGGGAGACCAAGGGTGTGGTGGATCATGTGGGGGATAGACTGAATTGACTGTGACCCCATGGCTCCTCTAACCATCCCTCCCTTCTCTAGATCCAGGTCCCTCCTCTGGGGGCCTCTGTGAGGTCATAGGTGTCCCGTTAGACCTCGCCAGCAAGAGAGGAGGACCAGCAAAGGTGCACCAATCTCAAGCCAACCGCCTCCACAGATAATTTTGTCCTAAATCTGCTGTCCCTTGGATACCTGAATATCAGCGTGGCCATCTCTGGACAGTGCTCTGGAGTTCCTGACTCTGGGTCCACCAGGCTGACAAGGCCACTGCTTGCCCTGGCAATTAGTTGTGTCTGAACAATTAGCTCCCAGAGGACGGCAGGGTTGCTTCCCACTCCCCTCTGCATTCGAAGGCTGGCCCACTGAGGCACATGGGACGAGTTGTGAGTGGGTGAGAGCAAGAAGCTCAAGTGTTATGAGCACTCCCAGGACAGCCCAACGGTAAGGCATTCCCATTGAATTCCCATTGATGGAGGTTTCACAAAACTACCTCTTACCGTCCTAGTGCCACATGGTCTCCTTCTTTATAGCGGTTCGAGGAACATTTATTTATTTGGGAACAAGCTGTGTGTGTGTGTGTGTGTGTGTGTGTATGTACATGTACACAGAAAGAGAAGAGTGAGTAGCAAACTCAACCCCCAGAGATTACCAAAGGACAGTGGTTATCCTCTGCCGTCCGTGGCTTGACTGGGGTATCTCCCTGTCTATCTCCCTGGTTTATCTTAAGTCCCTCTCTCACTGCTTGTTTGAAAACTAGAAGGTGAGTTCCATGACAGCAGCTGTTGAAGGTCCACTGCACGATCTCAAGGACCTGAGAACTTAGTAAATAGTTGTTGAATGTTTGAGTGAATGTCTAAAATGCAAATCAAAATAACTGTTCTATTTCTCAGAGCCACCCTTGCTTGGGAGCCCCAGGGATTGGAGGCCAGCACTCTGGGATATCTACCCCACTGTGCCTGGCATCAGGCTCGGGGGCACCCTCGAAACTCCCACTCTCCTGCTCCAGGGGTTCTTGCCCTCTCTGGTGACTGCATCCAGCTTGGAGCTGAAGGAAGCTCTAGAAGGAGAGGAGGCTCCCATGCTGCCCCCCCTTCATCCCCTGAGCTGTCTCTCCACTGAAATTCCAGAGGAGTTACAGGCAAGCTGCGATCTGGGGCTGTCTTCCTGCACCCTCACATCCTGTGCCGAGGACATTGTCAGTGTCAAGACAAAGCCATTGAAATGTGACAGGAAAAGGGCCATCGTTTAGGTAAGCCTGGGCAAGTCCTATACCCTCTCTGATCACCTGGTCCTGGTGGTATGCCAGGAGGCGAGGGATAGATGGGACCCACGCCCCTCTGCACACCTAGAAGCCTCAAAGTCAGACCCAGCTGGGCTGACTATGGGCCAGGATACCTCTGGGACTCTCAGGATTCTTCCAGTTCAAACAATGAAAACCCAGCTCCACCCACTTTAAGCACAGGAGACAGGTTGGCTCTTGTCGCTAGAGCTGATACTGGTGTTATTCACAGAATGTGGTCATTGTGCTTGAAAGTCCGAGTCTGCTCTGCCCCATGTCCCCCTCCTTCTCCATCTTTTATCATTATTTGTCTCCCCTTATTTGGGGTTTTGTCCTTAACCTGCCCTAGAGGAGACAGGCTTTCTTCCAGTGGTAAAACATTGTGGAACGTGGCCACTCTGGCACTCAGTTTGGCAATCCTACCAGAATGAGTTACTTCCACATAGTATCTTTGTGTTCCTTTATTTTTTAAGTTAGTTAAAGTTTTTTATTGCATATGTACAATGTATATGTAAGTTATAAAGAAAACCTATCATTGTGAATGCCCATTGGGCATTCCACCCAGCCGGAGAAATGAAATGCTACAATACTTCTGAGGTCTCTAGCTATTTCCCTCCCCTGTGTCCTTTTCCCTTCCTCCCTCCTCAAGGCAGAAATGCACAACTCTGGCTTTTCTTTGGGCATTATTGCATTTGGATATGTCCTTCAACAATACTTTGTTTTGTTTGCGTCCTTTGAACTTCATGTAAGGTATCAAACTATATAGTCTCTCTTATGACTTGCATTTTTCTTAACATTATGTTCCTAAGATGAGTCTTTTGACACATACAGCAGAGGTTCTTTTGTCTTCACTGCTATTTTGTGAACATTAGAGTGTATGCTCCAGTTTTTGTACCATTTCCAGTAAAATGTGTCCAGATAAAATTTTTTTATTTAAAATAATTTTAGATTCACAGTGATACCATCTCCTGTTGCCATCATACATTAGGGAAACCAGGAAATGAACATCAGAAAATGCCCAGAGTTTTCTTTGTGCTACTGCAAATGCTGCTGTGAACATTCTTTATGTCCTTCCTGATGCACCTGGGAGAAGTTTTTTCAAGATATGTATCAAGTAGATGCATTGAGGTATAGAACCAAGTATGTTTGATTTTAAGACAAACTGTTTTCCAAAGATTGTCCTCAGGTCACCTGCTTCTCCTTCTTCCCCTATATTTGTTATTTCTTTGAGAAAGTCTTGGCTAGTCTTAGCCCTTTGCTATTATATATACATTTTTAAAATTAAACTTTTTATTTTGAGGTCGTTCTAGATTCACAAGTAGTTGTAAGAAAGAAGAGAGATCCTGAGTATCATTTATCCAGATTCCTCCAGTAGTAACATCTTGCAAAACCGTAGTACAATGACATAGCTAGGGTGTTGTCACCGATCCATCTCCGTTGCCACAAGGGTCCCTCACAAGGTCTTTTTATACCCACACCAACTCTCCTCCTGCTCCACTGTGCGCCCAGGGTGTTGAACATCGAAGCTGACTCATTTTACTGCCGTGCACTATTGCACTGTGTGAATGTATCGGAAGTTATCCCTCTATTGGAAAGGGACATTTTGGTTGTTTCGAGTGTTTGCTTATTACAAATATTGCTGACTTGTCCAGAATCAGTAAATGCTCCCAGGGCAGAAGCAGTCTAAATGCTGAGCATACTTTCCTGAATTCCCATTTTCTCTGAGATCTCCAAGCTCCCCTGCTACTTCTTTACTACCTTGCTCTCTCTCCATTATCTTTAAGTATGTTTTAAAAACTGTGCCTGTTTGTCTTGCTGTCCTGAATGAATTTCCTATTCTTCTATCAGAAGAGGCACACGTTTGTCTTCTTTGATTGCTTCTTGTTCTTCTCGTTCCTTCTTTTCTTATTTTTTAAGGTTTGTTTGTTTGTTTATTTACTTATTTATGAGAGAGAATGAGCCATAGGGAGGAGCAGAGGCAGAGGGAGAAGCAGGCTCCCCGCTGGGCATAGAGTCCGATGAGGGGCTCCATCCCTGAGATCACGACCTGAGCCGAAACTGAGAGTTGGACATTTAACCAGCTGCGCCTCCCAGGCACCCCTTCTTCCTTCTTAATTTTAGCAATATTCTCTCATGTCTCTGAATATCTTTGTTATATTTTGTATACTTATCTTGGGCTGTTGATCTGTCTGTGGTCTGCATTGTGTTGTTTGTTGTGTATCTTTTTAGTGGTTTTACTCCTCAGGTCTCCACTGACTCTGACTTGTGAACTCAGGTTTCTCTTGTGGTTATCAGCTGCCCAGTCAGATAATGGGGGGGGGGGAGTACGATTGAGGTCTGCTTTTGTCCCTCCAGTGAGTATGAAGGAGAGTGAGGATGAGCCCTAGGATGGAGAGCCTCAGGTACTCCAGAGTCACTACTTAGATCCCTTTTGCTTTCTTTTCACAGAGAAAGTTCTCTAGTCAGGATTCCTCTTTAAATTATTGGAAAAAAGCAGCACTGAAAGAAGACAAGCTCTTTTGACCCGTCAGTCACCATTCACAAGGAGATCATCCACTGACCTTGAAATGGTCATCTGCCATCCATGAGGATTTTGGGGACATTGGGACAGAAGAGTAAATGCCCAGCCATCTAGTCAGCCTGTGTGTGTTTTGTCAGAATCTCACCTTGGGCGTGGCTCTGATATTACTTTGACATTCCCAGGCAGCCAAGCTATTCCCACTGATCTCTTTCTTCCAGTGGCAGAGGCCACCAGTCACTTTCCCTGGGAAATACGGGAGAGAGGAATGAGCAGAAAGGAGAGTCCCCCGTCCACAGTCTTCTCTCCCCATCTCTGTACCTGCCACCCCCACCTGAGACTGCTGTCAACTTTTCACACGAGTTCACCCTAGCTTTACTCTCCCCAGCAACCAGTCACGGTCCTTATGTTGTTTCTTTGTCTCATCTCTGTCATTTCTCTATTGCTAATTGTTTTGGAAGCAACCAGAAGCTAAGGCTAGTTCTCTAGATTGTAGGACACTACTATCTCTCTCTCTTTCTCCCTCCTCCTCCTCCTGGAACTCCTTGTCACTGTCATTAATGCCCTCTTCTTCCTCCTGCTCCTTTTTCTTTTTCTACTCTGAGTTTGGTTACAGTTTCTTTATCTCTGCTTTTCAAAACACTCTGCAAGAGAGCCTTTAGAATTTGTTTTTATTTCTGTACTCTTTTCTCTTGATTTGTTTTGACTCGTCTTTGTCACGAATGGCCTCAGTCTAATCATGCTAACTGTGAATCACTCATCTGAGGCACTGAGCTCCTCTCATGTTCAGTTCTTACTGAGGTCCACCAAACGGTGCATCCAGGCTGCTGCACCGACAGGGGTGGGGAAAGTGAGGTTGAACTAGGTAGAAAGAAATTGGCAAGTTGCGTTCAGTGACTGCACGTGGATGGCGAGGGAGCTGTGCAGTGGGTGGACCGATGGAAGGTTGAGACAGTGATAAAAATGTCAGGACAATGATAGAGGAGATCTAAAGGATTCCAAATATGGGCAAAAATTCTGCCTCATGGTCTGAGGTTGTAATCTTCGCTGAGGACTCTTCAATAAAGAGAGGATTCGTTACTGTATGAACATTAGAAGTTTCAGTTATTGGGGTGATTACTGAAGGGCTCCATATTTAATAGGGTACCATAAGACCCACAGTGTCTGTTGCAAGGATTTTCGTACGCGTGAGAAAGAGTTAGGGACCCACAGGCCTCCTTATTGGGCTGGTAGAATGCTGTGGTCTTCTCTTGATGGCTGGGAAATGGAACAAGAGCAAAAGAGAATCTTAGAAGGAGACAACTCCCTATTCTATGGATATGGATATAGATACACTGGTTGGATGAGCAGATGAATTAATACAAAGGATAAAAGGATCCATGGGAGATGGAATGGACTGATTTGAGAAAGGGTGGCTCCATGGGTGAGTAGAGAGATAGAAGAATGTCTGGACCAATGGATGTATCTATTTATGTATCCATGTATGGGTGGATGGATGGATATTGGAGTAAATTAGTATGGATAAATGGATAGATAGGTGAATGGGAGGATGATGTGTTGATTGAAAGATGAAGTCAGTGGAATGTCTGGATAGATGAATGGCTATGTATATATGTATGTAAGTTTGTATCATGTATGTGTGAGTGAAATAATGGATAAATGGATAAATGGATACAGGGCTACACAGGTGAGTAATGATGGAAAATGAGCAAATGTATAACTGAACGGGAGCAGTGAATAATGGATAGATGACAACAGGGTGAGATTTGAAATTGGGCCTTCATTTGCATTCTGACTTTGCACACTAGCTGTGTTACATTGGGTAAAATCTTTTACTTTCTCTAAGCCTTGGGAAAAATTTTAAATTTTCAAGAAAACATAAGTTACAATTTAGAGTAAAAAATTTAAGGGGAAGTATTGTTGAATAAAAGTATTTTTGAAAATAAAAACATTTGAGAAATATCACTAGCTGAGAGGGGATAAAGATTTTAATTGAAGTTAAATTTCTGTAAGTCAAAAGGAAGATTTCAGGAGTAGAGAAGCTGTGGTGAGATTTGGAAACATTTAACTATGAAGTAATATTAATAGAAAACATTTTACAAATTATAGTTATAAACTAAAATATAAGCGCTATTTATGTGAGAATATTAATGTCACAATAAGTGAAGATGTGGGGGAGGGGAAAGGAAGGCTCTGGATCTGACGTCCTCATTTTTCATTGCGGGGAGTCAAAGGATGATGCCTAAATCGAAGTACAGAATGTAAAAACAATTACTGAAGTTTCAATGTGTTTTTCCCCTAAATCTCTTTTTGTGATTATAAAAAGATCTTTAAAAAATATCTCATATCTAATATAACTAAGAAAAATATATCTAATATCTAAAACCATACCTAGTAAAAAACTCCAGTATCTAATATAGCTAATATGTATATAATTATTGTATGTTATATATAATTATATGATAATTTTATCTATTAGATATTATTAACATAATAATTAGAGTTAGATATAATCTTTTAGATTCCTTTTGATTTCTTCTTCCAGTTTTAAATACAAATGAAGTTAAATGTAATAATATTGCAAGTAGCATATATAAAGTAATCACATATTTATCAGAACCTTTCAGTATATCTATTTAGCCTTTCTGGAACACCCACATGAAAAGATCCTCCTAATGTAAATGCTAATTATTTATGAACAGTGGCATTTGAATTTTTTTAACCCCCATGTGGTGCTTGAATAATTTATAATAAGTGTGCATTCTTTTTACAAAACTCATACTGGTTTTCTTTCGTATAGAAAGGAAAAATTTTTAGGGGTGCCTGGGTGGCTCAGTGGGTTAAAGCCTCTGCCTTCGGCTCAGGTCATGATCCCAGGGTCCTGGGATCGAGCCCCACATTGGGCTCTCTGCTCAGTGGGGAGCCTGCTTCCTCCTCCTCTCTCTCTCTCTCTCTGCCTGCCTCTCTGCCTACTTGTGATCTGTCAAAATTAAAAAAAAATTTAAAAAATCTTTAAAAAAGAAAAAAGAAAAATTTTTAAAAATCACTTGCTTATTCTAATCTTGTCATCATTACCTTAAGTAGTTTATTTGCAGGAGCGCACTGTAATCTTCAGCCGTCTACCTCTAGAATTACCATTAATTTTCTTTGGAATGTAACCTCTCCTCTCAAGGCCTTAGAAACTGCAATTCTTATTCTGTGTATTTGGTAGGGAAAAGTGTTATTTTTTTGTATGTTCAGTAGAGAAAAGTAGTTATCAAGATGCTTGTAAAAAATTATGAATGTTTGCCTCAAGTTGCAAACTATATTGGTGGTAGGAAATTGATTTGCTCACAACCACTTGATAAGTAATTCTTGACTATGTCCCCTCCAACCTTGTTTATAATTAATCTGAGAGTTTATAAACTAACGAGAGCCCCCTGGGGAATACAAAATTAAAGGTAAGATTTCTTCCTTAAAAATATTTAGGCAAGAATTTGTAGCATATGTATTTTAAAATAAAACATAGAGTCCCTTTTTAAAGATTTTATTTATTGGTCAGAAAGAATGAGAGCACAAGCCGAGGGAGAAGCAGGCTTCGCACTGAGCAGGGAGCCAGAGGCACGGCTCGATCCCAGGACCTGGGGATCATGAACTGAGCCAAAGGCAGACGCTTAACCGACCGAGCCACCCAGGCACCCCACAGAGTCTCTTTTAGGGCAGTTATGGAATCACAGCCAGATGGACAGGACGCCTGGCCTCCCTGGCATGGAGCTTTATCTCGTGGGATGTCGAGGATACACTTCCCTGCCAGCTCACAGCTAGGAGGGGCTGATTTTGCTGTATAATCATTTAATCACATATAGAAAGGAAATGCCAGCTCGCCAGCCAGTTGGGTTGAGGACCAAAATTTTAGAAACTTGGTCCCAAGGTGAATTTAAGGTTCTAGCTGAGAGGTCTTATACTAGCTTCCTACGGCTGCTGTAACAAATGACCACCACTTTGGTCAGGCTTTGTTCTGATGAACAGAGAACAGAAAATTATTCTTACAGTTCTAGACGCCAGAAGTCTGAAAGTAGGATCACTGGGTTGACATGAAGACCTTGGTAGGGCTATGCTATCTCTGAAGATTCTAGGGGAGAGTGGTTCCTTCTTCCCATTGCCTTTTCTTCTGTGTGTGATCTTCTGCCTCCCTCTTATATGGACTTGTGATGGTATTTAGGGTCTCCCAAGATTATCCAGGATAATCTCCCCATTTTAAGATCCTTAAATGACACTTGGAAAGTCTTTGCCATATAAAGTAACATTCACACCTTCCAGGGGACTGGGGTATGGACATATCCTTGGGGGCCAACATTCAGCTTACCATAGGTGGTAAGATTAAGAAAGCTAGGAAAGTTTCTCTTCCCTCAAACAGGTTTCCATCTCAAAGCTGGGAATGCGCCACCGTACTCAGATCTGAATTGTGAATCCCCCACCTGGGAGGTTTCCATCGCTATCCCAGGCCAAGGCGGAGGGTCTGGCTTTCCTCAGGCCTCCCTTTGTGAGGCCTCTCTGCAGAGAGGATAAAGCCTCAGTCAGAGAAGACACCTGTGCTGGCTGGCTTGAGTTTTTGCCGTTTGGGATCCTTGGTAAGGACAGGAAGGCAGAAGGGGCTGTGCTGATCCACAAATGGCCAGTCTAGGGCTCTCATGCTTCTGGCTCCAACTTGTTTCAACAGGAGTCAGTTCCGACCACATTGTCTCTTTCCTTTTCTTCACTGTGCACAGGGCATTTGTATGGGGGCATCATTCACGTTTCAATGATAAGACCCACAATATAGGAGCCAGAATGAAAAGGAGGGGCTTACGTGTAACCCCCTCTCTGGAAGTCACCTTTGCCTTTCCACCCCTGAAGGTCTCCCTGCTTGACTAAGTCATGTGGGTTGAGAGGCCCTTCTGGCACTGGGTTGGGTTGTTCCATTGTTTAAGTGGGAAAGATGTTCCCCACCAACACGGTGAAGTGGGAGGTGACAGGAGGGTGTGTCTCTAGGGATTCTCACTCAGCACATATGAATCACGGCCATATGAGGTTATCTACCCAGAGATGATGAATAATATTCCAAGGGTATTCAAATAAACAGTACGGCAATCTGTGGATTCCTGACTCATTATCTTAACAACCAAAGGCTTGATGAACATTTTGTTCTTCCTGCCTGTCCCCCAAGTGTCCTTATATCCCCAGGGGGCCCTTTTTTGCAATCCTATAGAAAGCCAAGGGAAAGAGTGTGATTTTAAAACTCCAAGATGTGTGTAAGCATATTAAATAAGTTTTAAAAATTCATGGGTAGAGAACGGACTTTATATAAAAAGCAACTTTGCTTTTGAAATAGGTAGCTTGTGGGTATAAAATTAAACTATTAATAATTAAGCTTCCATTTAACAAGTAAATATTGTGCTCTGACAAGAGAGAACAAATATATGCAGATATTTTGGGGGTAGAAAGCTATTTATTATAACATTTTAAGTTCCAGATGAATTTCAAATAAAGATTAAAATGTTATTACAATTTATGCTGAATGTTAAAACTGATAATCCTATTTCTTCTCACATAATTTTTTTGCCCTATCAGACAGTGCAGACTGAGCAAGTGGGGAATAAGAAAAAATCATTTCTTTTATTTTACTAAGTGAAAAAAATCAGACTTTGGCTCAAAGCCATCTCCGTTTCAAATAAATCACAGGGCAGGTGGTAACTTGCAACATGGTACTACCGGCCCTCGTTAAAAAAAATCATAAATATAAAAGTAAATTGGTAAAAGTTTTATAATGAAAAAGGCTTTCCATTTTAGGGCATTTTAATACAAAGACCATTTACTTAAAAAGATGGTTAAATGTTATTTTACAATAAAACCATGCGTGTAAATCTAAAATGTACTCAGAACCACCAATTCAAGCAACCTTGGGAAAATCAAATCTGAAGTGTGAGTTTGACTTTAAGGACGACTCTGTGTCCTCCCCCCACCCCCATCTCCCCACCGGGGTTGATGGTGGGACTACGGCGGTGCCCGACTGAGATACATGCGTGACCTGTAGGCACTTCATTCTGCAAACTGGAAGACACGAAGTACAGAAAGCTCAATGAATTCTCCCCAAACCATGGACCCACCATGATTCCAGAAGCAGGACATGGCTGCAACCCCAGACCCCTCTCCTCGTGCCTCCACAGTGCCTAAGCTTTCCCCCTTTATTTTCTTCTGTCTCCAAACCTTGGCTCGGATCAGCCAGAAGGCCGGGGTGCCATGAAGTGCGGTGGGATAGTCAGGGAGAAAAGGTCCGGCCAGAGCGACGGGGAGTTCAGTTCGGACGCCGCTCTCTAGCGCCCCCAGCCGGCAGTCCTCCGCCGGCTCCTTATTTCTCAAGCACCTCCCTTCAGGCCTTTTCCAACAGGCTCCTGGATTTTCAGTGGCTCCGCTGGACTCTTCCAGGGCGTGTGTATGCGTGGAAATTGAAATACTCACAGCCGGTGATGTGGGCCCCACAGCCACCCTAGGAGTACAGGGACCATCTAAAGGAGTGCTCTGTACTCAACTCCAACCCCTTGTCATCTGGCAGGAGTGCTGGCGCCCAGGGGTTTTTTTCAAGAGAAAATCCAAAATTCAAACACTCCCCACGTTCGCAGCAAACTTGAAAACGGGAATGTCCTGTGGGCCTATCAGAACCCAGACACCGTCGGTTCCCAACATCTACTTTCTAACAAGGCGCATTCTGGCCCCGGCATCAGTTCCAGCCCTGGGGTCAGCACACAGCGGGGTTGCTGCAAGCCTGTGGGGCCTAGGGTGCTCTGCTGCTCACAGGCCCTTCCCTCAACTCTGGACCCACGAGAGCATCCCAGCTCTGATCTTTCCAGCGCCGGTTCCCCCAGCAGCCATAATGACAAGAAGGAGGCCTCCTTCCGTAGAATCCACCTTGTCAGCCAGGCTCCCCTTTCCAAGTACACCTGCAGCCCCAGCGGCCTTTTATTAAATAACCCAGAAACCTGGTTGCATCTTGCCTCCGTTAACAAGCTGTCAATGCCTTCCCATTACCCACAGACAGCATCCAGTTGCTAAAGGAGGTGTGCGTGGTACAATGACCACCCATTATGCTCCGGCAACTTGTAATGTGCACTCCCTGCCCCTGCTTTCCAGGCAAACATACCCCAGCTTTCTTACCTGTGAACCTTCACTCCTGCAGCCCACTCTGCCCAGAATAGCCCCGTTCTGAGGCCTTGCTCAACAAACTTGCCCTAGCCTTCAAGGTTCAGCTGGAGTTCACGGCCTCTACTCTTGCCCCCTACCCCCCCACACCGCAACTGGCCTCTCTGAGCTTTGTGGGAGCCCCATGGACCTGCTCTTCCCCCTGCATTCCAATGGAGGTATCCATCTGTCTGTACTTCTTCACGGCACTGCTGCACCTGTAACAGATTATTAGCAATTGCCATGCAATTTCCGTGCCTTCTTGGTTATGTCTCTCTTGCTTCCTGAATTGTAAATTCCACGGGGGGAAGGGGTTCTGTTTGTCTTGTTCACACCACAGGCTGGTGCCCAGTGCTTGCTGGATGTCTGATTCCATAGGATGGGCAATTGGATTACTCCCCAGGTGGCGATGGCCAGGACACAGACACAGCTTTCTCTCTGATGCCCGCTCCCATTTCAGGGCCAGGCCCTCGAATGTGCTCTGGGGACCCGAGCAAACAGGGTTCAGGGGGGACCTGAGCCCCCTGCAGCCGCGGAATGTGGTCCCCAGAGGGCGACGCTATGGAGAGGCTGTGAGGACTCCACATTGCAGGCTGGGTGGCCGCTCTGCTCACAACAGGTCAGAGAGCGTCAGGAAGCTGCCTGCGCCCTTTGGTGCTTCCCGGCATCTTTCCCTTTGCTTTCCGTGTTCTTTAATGTGTTCACTACACATTCGTGCTGAAAATACAGATGAACAGACTAAATGGTGCTTTGTCGCCGAGCGGGAGAGAGGGACATCTCCTTAAGGCCATGAGCTGTGAGCTGGTGCCCAGATCCCGGGCCGCTCCGGGGCGCCAGGGTAGGCGGTGCGGGACTGGGGTGGGCGTGAGGACCAAGGGTGCCCGGGCGGGGGCAGCTGCGCGGCCAGAAGCCGGGCGGAGTGCCGGATCGCCGCGCGGAGCCGTCCCGGCCGCGCGTCCCCTGCGTCCACCCGGCGTGGTGCCTCCACGGGGCTCCTGGGCACGGCCCGGGCCCAGGGACGGGCGCGCCCTCTGGTGGCCGACCGCTTCTCTGCGGGCTCGCACGGTCCCGCTCTCCGCGGACCCCAGCGCCTGTCTGCCCAGCGCGCGCCCCCTCACGGCAAAGGAGAGAAATGCAACCGAGACCGCTGTGCGTCGTGCCTCAGGCTCCTCGTCTGTGAAACGGCAGAATGGTGTCATACTCCAGCGCTGCAGTGATGATTCAGGGTGCTCGCCTGTCTACCGCACTTGGGACGGCGTCTGAGCTGTCGGAGCCCTGAGGTTCAAGAGTCCTTCTGAAATCTCAGTGTGTCTGGAGAGGCTCCTTGGGTCAAGGAGCCAGACAGAAACAGTGTGAAATTGGCCTGGGTCCTTTCCCAGTGTGGACACAAAGGAGAGCTTCTGTCACATCCAGCCATCTCTGTTCCTCTTCTGTAAACTAGGGGTAGTGAGGTGTAATGAGGACCAAGGTTTAAACAAATGTTAGTCCCTATCTGGGACCTCTGAGGTCACTTCTAAGGATTGGATGTCTGTAAAAGGGGATACCTCCTGTATCTCACACTGATGGACAGCAGAGTAAAGAGAAAGGGGTTGGCAACAATGGGGGACTTAAATTAGTTGCATTTGGCCCGGAGATGAAACCTCTCAAATCCCAGGTCCAAGCCTGGGGCTCCAGGGCCCAGATGGTCAGAGGGAGGAGGTGGGAGGGAAAGGATGGACACAGAGCAGCTTTCACCTCACCCTCAGCTGGGGCAGCTTTGGAGCATTGACCAAGGGTGAGGCTGCAAATGGGTGGCTCCTTCAAGCGCACGAGGTAGGGGCTCCCTGAGTGTGTGGGGCAGGGCTGGTGTGTGCTGGGAGTACGGTAAGGCAGCCCCCTGAGGGTATTGCATGGCCCACTCAGGCGCCCCTTTCCAGTGTAGACTCCAGAAGGAGACCCCGAGCTAGGAGCACCTTCCTGGGATTGGTTGGCTGGGGCTCTGAGGCTCTTCTCCCAGGCCCTGACCAAGGAGCCAGGACTTGGCTGGCCCCACCACTCACAGCCTGCCATAAGCCAGCCTCCAAGACCCTCCAAGGGCCTCTAAGCCTGGATCCAGCTGCCTCTCCAGGTATTATGTCTGATCTCCTTCATGGGTCCCGTGGTCCATGGTTTCTCAGAGCTTGCACAGGTTTTCCTGCTTCCTTCCCGTTGCCTGGAAGGTCTTTGCACCTTATAGTCTCTTGAGATCCAGTCCATCCTTCAAGACCTGGATCAACCCCCTTCTCTGATCTCTCAACCAAATAAGCTCATAGCACTTGAACTCTGCCCTCTGTTACGTCTTATTCTGGCTCCTAATAAGCCCCTGAAGGCTAGGGACCATGTGTTTGTCATCTCTGGTTCTCATCTGCATTAGGTACTAAGTGAACAAATGGAGGCACAAGTGACAGCTAGAAGGGGGCCTCATTTTTTCCATTCCGAGGATAGGATTAGCCATACTGGCCTTCCAGGGCCGGTGGAAGTTCGGGCTGAGGTTCCTCCAGGGCGCGTCAGCTCACCCCTCTTCCTTCCCAGCGTTGCTCAGACAGCTGTACTTCTCTTTGGCTTCTCAGCCTCCCCAGGAAATCTCTCCCATCTCAAGAGAACCTTCCTGGGACCTGCCTCTCTCTCAGCTGCCGCCCCAGCTCCCCTTCCTCTGCTTCCTTCCCCACCTCCCCACCTCTGTGCAAACTGCCTGTGGGCTGGGCCTTGCCTAGAAATCATCCCATCCCCTTTCAGAGCCAGCATGGAAGCTGCCTCCTTTGGAAAACACTTCCTCCTTCCCAACAGCCTGACGAAGCTGGCTTAAAGGTGCAAGAGCACCATGTCCCCCAGGTTCACCCCTGGTGGTAGAGGTTTCTAGCACTGTCCGTACCTGCTTTCTGTTTCTCTTGAGCTCACGGAATTATCTTTCCCCACTCCTGTCACAGCCAACACGCTGGGGACAGAGGTGGAGCGTGTCACCTTGGGGCCAGACTTGACTTACCAGTGCGGGACCTCTGAGGACTTTCTGGGCCTGCCTGGTCAGTGCTGGTGGCACGGTGTGACATGGAGGGACCCCGGCATCCAGGCAGATGGCGTTGCGGAGCTACTGCCCTGGAGAGCCAGCTGGACCCACAGGAGACTTTGGGTGAGCAAAAGAAGGGCTCCTGTTATGTCCTGTGACAGACAGGGACGGTGACCATGGCTGGTCCTGCCTATCCTGACTGAATTCCAGTTAGAGGAGCTGGCTGGATGAGTGGCTGGGCAGCAAAATCCCTGTGCATTTTAGTCACTGTTACTGACTTCAAGATGTGGCAGCACCTGGGGTGGGGTGGGGGGGTTGCAGGGGCCTTAGCAAGCTGGGTTGACCCCTGTGTTGTGTGGGGATGAATGGCAGGGTGTGTCATGGGAGAAAAACTTTCTCTTGCAATTTGCCAAGGGCTTGGCTGGGGCCTGTTTACATTTTTAATCTCTGAGGAAAGGTTATAATGAATCGGGTGCTATTGGCAGGAGATGGACCTTTTCCCCAGGTATGTAGTTCCTATGGTTGGAAAAGAGGATTTCTCCTTTGGATTTGCAGTTTCTCTGTCTGTCTGTCTCTCTTTCTCTATGTCTCTCTCTCTCTCTCTCTCTCTCACACACACACACACACACATACACACACGCACACACACAGCCCCTGCCAGTCTCATCACTTCGGGAATCTGTAATATGATATTTTAGTAACAATCTGAGACAGCCGGATTCAGCCCCCAGCTTAGCTGTATATCTCCACCTCTGCGAGGGCTTGGAGAAGATCACAATGTGGCTTTGTTTCCTAAGCGAGAATCTGCTAACCTGTCACCAGGTGGGGGTGTTCCCTTGAAGGTCTGTCTGTGTGTAGCTCTCTCTAGGGCCTTTTTGTCTTGAAAGCCTTTTCTTCTTTGTCCATTTTCTCTGTGACTCTCCTTTAACTCATGGTGCTATGGGGCGAAACCGGCCCTGTGGGATGAGCACGGTAATGTTCTTGCTACTTGAATGGAAGGTGGGGGTGAAGGACGTTGTACCTGGTCCTCCCCGCCTCCCTTCCCCCTTTCATAGCCCTCAACAGATTCCTCCACCTCCCTCCATGGGCCAGTGAATTTCAGTGGGAATAGAGGGGCCTCCCCCTATTTCAGAATCTCTCAGTAGGGAGGCTGCGGCTGCCTCTGAGTCTGGAGGAGAAAGAGCTGGCAGCGTGATTTAAGTCCAGACCCAGCTATGTGTCATTTGGGTAAAGTAGGCCACAATGATTTCCCCAATTTCAGTTTCCTTATCTTCGAAAGGGGCCTTCGGACCAGTGTGGCCTCCCTCATGGGGCTATGATGAGGATCACCCCCAGAGGGCCTGAGACCCAAGGATAAATCGTGAAGATAAGGTATTTGATTTTCACTGCATCTCCCCACTTCTGTGCTAAGAAATTCCAGGAAGGATGAGGTAAAAAGTTCCTACAGACCCTTTCTTCCCTGGCTTTTTTTGTTCAGCCCTTGAGGTGCTGGATTATGCTGGCAGAGGGAGTGGAGCCAAGAGGTGGGCTTCCTGGGGCTGGGCAGGGGGAGGGCCTAGGCCTGCATCTAGCCTCTGCATGGTTTCCAGGCGAGGGGGGAAGCAGGGCAGGTTGGGAACCTCAGCCTGGGAAGGGACCAAGGACCCATACTGGCAGGACCCAAGGGACTGTGGATGTCTTTGGGGACCAGACCATTGAGGAGGGTCGATGCTAACCTTCCAGCCAGCTGGCTGGATGACAGCTAGAAACCAAACCTAACTGATTCAGAGAATAATTGTGCCATTGTCTGTGCACACTCAAGCTGGGAGAGTAAGATTCCCACTCTCAGTACATGGTACGCACTTAACACAGCCCAGTGAGCTCTGTTCTTCATGCCCACTGGCTCCGGGTTGCGGCAGCCCAGGGAATCCGATTAACAGGCACCCCTCCCCTGTCAGGGGCCTACAGAGTCTGAATTCTCAGCGGCCCAAGCACAGGTGGGGGTCACCAAGGTTCTGCTGCACTCAAGACCCACCACCCAGGTGTAGGGACTCCCCACGTTGGCCTCACAGGAGGGGCCTGGGACAGGAGCCACTCCCATAGACCCAGGGTCTGGCTGGAGGGGTTGGGAAACTGGGTTTTAACCACATCCTCTGTGAGTGTCCAGCCCTCCAGGAAGTTTGCTTAGCCTTAGAAGTGTTTGCTCTAGAAGTGAAATGAAGGTGGCCCCATTATAGTCTCTGCTGGCTGTCAGGGGAAAAGCTTTGCCGTGGGGAGGGGTAGGATGGCTGTGACCAAGGGACCAGTGACGATTAGGATATGAATGCTGATCTGTCTCATGGACTGAGCTATTGGTGCTCCACTCCACCTGCAGATATGAACTCAAGGCACCGTGGGCCTTTGATGGTAGTCTGCAGAACTTCACCGAAGGACCAGCAAGCACCTGCTGCTGGCTCTGAACCAGGCTGATGGGTGGGGAGTCATGCTACCTCCGATCCCCATGGCCAGGCGCCCCTGTGGTTGTGGCATGGGCACCTCCTCCGGCCAGAAAGTGCAGGTTCTATTGGCTTTCTGACGGATACAGATGACATTACAAATTCACAACCAAGTTATATCAATAGCAAAATTATAATATATTAATAGCAACATCATAATAGAATAAAGCCTTGGGAGGGCAACCAGTCTTCCAGAATCTGCAGGTTGGCATTCATTGTTCATGAGCTTGGCTGAAGGCAGTGCCTCCAGAATTTGGTTACATCACAGAGAGGAGGACCAGGACGACTAGCAGGGAACCATTTTCCAAGCGGAACCATCTTAAAATGCTGTCACTGTCCCTGGAGGTTGCATGGAGCCTCCCTTCCTGAGTGAGATCTTTGGAAATAAGGCCACGTGTAGCAGTGTGACTTTCACAAAGACTTCAGTCTCACAGCAGTTTGGCCACTGGCATCCAAGTTTGGCTTACCACCACAGGAGTCTTTTCCAGAGACGGCTTCTGGTAGGGTTCTGGAGGGTTCTTCCAAGAAGAGTGACACTCAAGAGGGCCATGGATGGCAATAACCAGTTCCAGCTGCTCCAGAGGATGCGGTGAGCCAGGTCTCTGTCTGGCAAAGGGCCCTCTGGTGGGACACAGATGGTCAAGATCCTATTGACAGTCTCTGGGTTTGTGCTGGGTCTCCCCTGCTGCTGCCCACCGAGCACACTCTGGGAGAAGGCCCCGTGTGGATGGAGGGAGGAAAGGGGAGCTCCTAGGAAGGCCCGGCGGAAAGCCATGTTTGGCGCTACCTTGCAGAAAGCTGGTCTGCAATAAATATAATACTTGTTGATGAAAGGCCTCCGTTGTGGACATCTGATTCTGAACCATCACCACACAGCAGTGGGGTTGCTCGACCCCGGGCCCTGGAGGGGCAGTGAGGAGAGGCTGAGAACACGTTGACGAACACAGGCATGTCTGGAGCCAGAGAAGCCGACCACCCTGGCTTCTGTTTCACGGACTCACCATCTAGCTTGGTAGCCCTTGACACACACCCCCGCCCCAAGCTTCACTGCCTGCTCTGCTGACATCTCGGACTGCCTGTCTGTACTCTTCGGCACACAGGGTGAGGTCCAGCAGGGAAGCCCATGAGCGGCCACCTCATCCGCTCCCAGGGAAACTCGGGAAGGGTCTTCCCGTCACTCTGAGTTGAGCAGTCTCGTCCTCACAGAGAGGGTGGGGGAGGCTGCGCTACTGACCACTTCACAGCCCTCCTTGGGTCTTCACCATGGTGTGGCTTTCTTAGCACTGAAGGAGCTAGTTAAGAGGAACAGCATGTGGATGACCCACCCTCGGGGTATCTTGGTCTCTACTCTGGTACCCAAGTGTGTGGTACCTGAGAGGGAATCGGCTGGCCATACTCCCCAACTTGGCAGCTTCCAAAATGGCCTTTTGGGGAAGGAAGCAAAGATCTGAGGGGAAGGAGGCCAGTCCCTCCTGGGTTCTGTGCTGATGCTGAACCAAGACACAAAGGGGGTTACAGCCAAGCCCCTCCCTCCTCTAGCCTGCCTCTGGCTGTTAACCATAACCTAGCCCTCTCCCTTTCGCTCTGGGGAGATAATGCTTTGCTCTCTCCACTTAGGAAACCAAGCCTTCCCCACAACACTGGGGTGGGGGGCAGGGGCTGCATCCTTGCTGGGAGATCCAGCACCGAGGAGATCCTGGGCACAGGGCTGCCTCCCAAGGAGCTGAGAAGTCCTGGCCCTCCAGTCCAGTGCCCATCCAGCCCAGGTACACAATGGACCTGAGGAATCCTGCCAGGGGAGAGGGGTGGAGGGGAGGCAGAGAGGGCAAATGGTGACTGGGGTTTTCTCTTATTTAAAAAAAACGGAAACAATATGTTAACATTAGTAAATACAGACAGTTGTGGAGGGGCAGGGTCCACTTTCTGGAGCAGGCAGTGGCTGGGCCAAGGGTCAAGGGTCAGATGAGGCCCGCAGCCTTCTCCTGCACGTTGTACTCCTTGTTCTTCTTCACCCGCCAGCTGATGAACAAGAGCAGCAGCACACCCAGTGCCTTGTAGCCCACCTGCAGGCCCAGGTACCTGGGGGGCAGGAGGAGATGAACCGGTGAGGGGGTGCAGCGGCTCCGCTGCCCATGTCCCAGGGTCAGGGCCATCAGGAAGGGCAGCGGCCCAGGGACAATGCTGTCACCACTCAGGGAAGGATCCATTACCACCTGGGCCATGGGGGCATGCGGGGCCCTCACCTGTCTCGGAGAGCATCGTTGTCATAGTACGCACAGGCCCCACGCCTCCCTGAGCACTGCGAGCTCCATCGGATGCACGAGTGGTCGATGGTGAGGCCGTAGAGGGCTGGAGAGGGCAGCCAGGCTGGTGTCCATGGGAAGAGAGTTCAGAAAGCCCAGGTTACATAGAGCTGTAGGTGGAGGTGCCTGGCAGGGTGGGGGGTGGTCCTTGCCCCCAGTACCCCTGCATGGTTCCCATGAATGAGAGTGGCTCCGCCCCACCCCTGGGAACTGCAGTGCCTTTGCACAGCCAAACAGCTTTCTGGGAAGCCTGAATTTCTCTTTCCCTAGAGGCTTAGGAGAGAAAAGAGACCTGAGCCATCCTTTCAGGGCAGTGAGTCACAGAGGTCACCTAGCTGCCAGCTCAGACCGACAACACGGTTCTCACACTGGATTGGCCTCAGAGAGATGTTGACTTCCACAGTGTGGCAGGGGTCTCTGGAGGGCAATGACTCCTCATGTCCTGACAGGGCCTGGAGGTGGGTGGGTGCCCTCGTTCTAAGGAGGAGGAAGGTGGGCATAGCTAGCTCACACTCTCAGAACCAAGAGGGTCGGGGCTGGACTTTGAACCCTTGTTTCCTCGAAGCCCATGCTCTTCCAGGACACCAGGCTGCCTGCTGCCTTAGACAATGCTCCCGGAAGACCCCGGACACCCTGGCTGCTCAGAGTCTCTCCCCCCAGCCCCCTGAACTTCCCCACAGTTGAATGGTGAGATGACCCCTGTATTGTTAGCTACAGATCTAGGCAGTCACTGGACTAGGGAGGAATTTGTCCAGGATCCACATCCTGAACCACTGTGCTCAGAACAGGCTGGCCAGCCCTGTGGAGGATCCTGAGAGAAGCTGCTTCAGGAGGAAAGAAAGAGGAGATCTGCCTGTGGCTCCACCCCTAAATGGGAACGTTTGAGAACCAGCCTCACTACTCAGACCCTGCTCACTTCAGAGTCTCCGGCTAAGCAGGGCATGGAAACTGGCCATGGGGATTGTCCACCAACATAGTAAATAATAGTAGTAAACTAATAGTAATAATATAATATAATAAAATAATAGTAATAAAGTAATAGTAATAAAAATTCCTATGTATTAAACGAAGTCCAGAAACATTACTGGCCAAGTCCTGGTGGGTAATTTTAAACTTGCTGGGTTTTATCCATGGGAAATCCTGCCTTCTACCCCAGAGTGTGATTGCGTTCTTGGGTGATGAATGGAAGGCCTCCAGCCTGGATTTTCTAACTGTGATCCCATATCGAGTTGTCTGAGCTCAAGGGACAAAAAAAGGCGGCAGGTGCCATGAGTGCTGGGACAGTGGTTGTTTCCCAGGTGGCTGGGAGAAGCTCTTTCAGGGCCCATCCGGGCCACTGGCTGTGCTGGGTGCAATGCGGGGCTTCCTTCCCAGCACAGGTCTCAGAGCGAGTTACACATGAGTGCTGTTTGGTAAGAAGGAGCCGTGATGATGGCCATACCTCAGCCACCAGGACATGGCAGAGCCCGCTGCCCTGTGTCCTCCACGCTGGTAATACAGGCCTGAGCAACAGGCTCTGAAGTGGCGGTGCTGGCATGAGGGCAGCCAGGAGCCCGAGGCTGAGAAATCCCGTGGAAAAGACTAGTTTAATCATCATCTGTATGCCCCACCCAACCTCCGTGGGAGATGGCCCTGCAAAGGTTCTGGCTCAGCAGGCCCCAGGAGGGACATCACCAACACAGCCCAGAACCATCAGGGAAGCTGCTGGAGGGCCAAGTGCAGCCTGGCTCCCAGATAAGGCATGGCGGGCTCTGCAGGGAGGGATTTCAGCACTGGAGTCCAGCCAGGACCCTCTAACAGTGACTGAAGTCCTTCCCGGGCGGCTGCCATGCTCCCCGCTGCTGTGTGCACCCGTTGGATCCTGAATCAATGCTCTGTTCCACGTAGTCCCTTTACTTGGCTTACCAGGCCCTGCAAGGGTCTGCATGCCATGGCCTGGATGGGACTGCGAAGGTATGGTCCAGCCTGAGCCTCTGAGATAGGGTGGGCGAGGGGCATACATGAACCACCCCCCAGCCACGCCGCCAGGGAGAGGGCCAGGTGTTCCCAGCTCTCCCAGGCAGGGCTCTGTTTCACCGTGGTCTCTGGGCTGCTTGAGTGTAGGCTGGGTTTGCCGGCAGAGGGCCCCACTGGGAAACACTTGCTGAATAGAGGCAGGAGTGAGTTCTGTAAAGTGGGAAGGAAGCCAGGGCTGGCTCAACTGCTGTTCTGGCTGGGACAGGAATGCAGAGGTTTGTTCCTACAGCCAGTTCTTGGAAAAAGATGAAAAAAATACCTGCGTTCAATTCTTTATTAGGTATCCTCAGCTGTGTCCACTTTTCACTTTTCTTACATAGTTTTGTTTGGAATTAATGCCATAGATGGAATCTTTCCTAACCTCAAGTAACAGGGAAACCGCCCATATAGGGTCTTGGCCTTTGCTGACGTTGATGATGCACTGCCTCTCCTTACAGCAGAGATGAGACAGGGTTTCCCCCACGCCTGCCCCTGGCAATCCCGCCCTCCCATGCCCTGGAGCCCCTCCTCAGGAAGGAAGGGGGCATCTCAGACGCTTACCCAGCAGGCGCATCAGCAAGAACTGTACCCCGATGGCAAATGACTTTTCGTCCTGGTTCACCACACTGAAAAGGAAAATAGGAAGAGTCAGGAGCCAAAGGACTCAGGGATGTGCCTTGGGTCAGTCAGGGGCAGCCTGCCACAGAGCCAGCCAGAATCTCCCCTCAAATGGCCCGACAGCCACCTGGCTGGTTGGGTTCACCCCGGCCGAGTGCTCCTGTTGTCAGAATTGGTGGTTCTCAAAGCGTGGTTGCTGTGCCAGTAGCATGAGCCCCCTGGGAACTCATTAGGAATGCAGATTCTCGGGCCCTACCTTAGACCTAAGAATCATGTCTCCTGGGGTGGTGCCCAGCCATCTGTGCTTTAGGAAGCCCTTCAGGAGATTCTGTTGCACAATCAAATTTGAGAGCCTCTGGTCTTGTGGTTTTTAGGGTTGCCCCTGCCTCCTTCAAGAGGCAGAGGGCAGAAGAGGCTGGGAATGGAGAGAAGGATGGGAAAGGGTGTGTTCACAGCAGCAGGTCTGAACAACTCCTGTGAAGTGTGAATAGCAATAAAGACAGCCCTGATGAAAGTGTAATTAAGGCTCCTGGGCCCTAGGCTTCTGTGTGCAACTGAAAAAATCCTTTACCTAGGGCCAGCTTTGTGGGCGTGTGGCCTGTGCTGCCTCCCAGGGCCCTGTCCTCAGAAAGGCCCCAGGCTGGATTTAATGTTCTGCTGTGGCTGTATTGAAATTCTTAATAATTTTGGAACTAGGAGCCTCTCATTTTCAATTTGCACTGGGTCCTGCAAATGAAAGAGCTGGTCTTGTCCCTACCCTTCTTCCCTCAAGAGAGGACAAGTGTTCAGCTGAGGAAGGAGATTCAAAGAGAGACAGGGAAGCTATCTGGCGGTGGTATTGCCAGGCCCTGCCATCCCAGCTGGACAGGGGGCAGAGAGGGAAACCCCATCCACAAGGTGGGGAGCCAGGAGGTGGCCTGCAGAGGCACCAGGCTTCTCGTGCTCTGAACACCCACACTCCTGGGGGGTGGGTGCCATGGGGGAAGGGCTTTTGGGGTGGAAGGGACATCAAGGAAGGGAACTCAGAAGTAATGTCCAGGTCTCTGCACACATTTTGTTCTGGCCCCACACTCCTGCTAGCAACATGGAAGAGGGCCCTCTTCCAGGTCCTCTGAAGGATGGCCCAGTGAAACAAATACTCATGGGCTTGAGCCACCCATTTGGGACCCCCCACCTGTGAAAGGTGCCTCAAATCTCAATCTAGTGGATACTCCCTTTATGCCCACAGTTTCCTCCAGTGGCCCAAGTTCCATAATAGTCCTGGTCATTGTCCCTGAGCAGACTCCCCTAGATTCTGGACTGAACGTGGCTTGGGTACCCCAGTTTGGCTTCTGATGAACGGCTTGAGCCCCTTCCGGTGTTTGCCCTCATCGGCTGTGAACTAACTCTGGCATTTGGCCCGCTGTCTCCTTCCAAATTTCTCCCAGCCTGTATTTCCACACCTGGTTAGGGACCAGGGTACAAATAACACTTGGGTTACCTACAAGGTCCTCTTTAAGCCTCACCTTCTTCACACTAAATAGCATCCATTCTCTCATCTTTCCCAGTGGGATCTATCTTTAAACCATTTTGGGATCCTGGGGCCTCTTCCGTTTCGCTCCACCCCTGATCAGACTTAGAAGAGAGAGGTTTTCTAGGAAAGCCCATCCTGTGGTTGAAAGGATGCTCTTCCTCCACAGCTTCCCTAGCCCTGGGGAAGGCTGACTTCCTGGGAGGCTGACTGACAGGTACTGCCCCTTACCTGCTGCTCAGGAACTTCCCTGTGAAATGTCCTTATCCTGTTCCCTCTCCTCGTCATGGCCACCCATGATATTTCTTGGGGTTACAGGGTCCATCATGGCCCATCTGGCCCAGGTGTAAGAAGTAACTCCACTCAAGGTCTTGGATGAAAGCACTGGTGCTTGGAATGCACAGGGTGAGGAGGGACAGAAAGAGGGTGCTGATGGTGTCGGGAAGGGCAACATGCTAGGGCTCTGAGCAGCCCCACCCGTTCCCGTGGAATGTGCTAAGAACACAAAATTCTGACTACTATTTTCCTGGGCCACTTCTCAGGCGTGTGGTTGCAGTAAGCCACCCGGAGGCATGGGGTGAACCCTTACGCTAGACCAAGAGCAGGCTTGGTCTACGTAGGTGGTGGCTTTCCCAAGCTCAGTGTTCCTTACTATGACAGGAGCTCACTGTGTGGGAAGCATACACCTGGGTCCTCCAGGTCACCCCGTGGGATGTGGGGCACAAGGATGAATGATGCAAGGTTCCTGCCCTTTGCATGGACCTGTGAGTAATAGACCTTTGTCTTGGAACCACGAGTCTCCTATCTCCTGCCTGCATTCTTGAAATAGTAACAAGAACAGGAGCTTGGTAGTTTGCAAGCTAACTTGTCAACAGGGTAAAATCCCAGGCCCCAACAGATGGCTGCTTCTGTTCTTCATCTCCTAGCCTTTTGGGAAAAATAGGCCATTGGCACCTAGCTAGCTGTTAATAATTCTTAGAATTTGGTTAACAGTGATAATTAACCAATACATAGAGTACCTTATATTTACAAAGCAGTTTATCAGATAATCCTGACACCAGTCCCTTGTGGTCAATATCACGAACCTCTTTTCATAAATGAGGAAACTGAGACTCAGTGAGGTCAGCAACATCCCAGGACATCCGACCAGTGCATGGCTGAGCTGGGTCTTTGACCCTAGCACTAGTCATCCAGGTCCTGTGTTTTTCCCTCTCTGCTCTCAAGGAGGGTGAGGACAGAAAAAAGGCAGGCAAGGGTGGGTTAGGTGAACTTGGTTGAATTGTTGTTTTCTCTTTGGCAGAGGGTGAGGTGAAGGAAGGGTCAATTCCCTCTCAAAAGCTCAGAAGCATTCCACCGCCACCGTAATGGGACACCTCTGCTCTCCCCTCCCACCTTGGCCAGCCTCTCCCTTCTGACCTGAGAACTTGGTCCTGGCTCCTAGCACACTGGGCTTTTCTTATTTTCAGCCTTTCTCAAAGCCCTCATTCTGTCTCTGGAACTTTCCACATTTTTTTTGTTTGTTTGTTTCATCTTGATTTTGTGCATCTACCTGAATTCTCTTCCTTCCTCTCAGTTCTTTCAGGATTTAAACATAAGTGAATCTTCAGGTATGTCCACAGTATGGAGCCAGGCAGCCTGGCTTCCTCGAGGCCCAGCCCTTTGTGGCTCTGCCCTCCTGGGGATGGGGTCTCTGTTGGTGTCAGGAAAGGAGGAGAGACAGAATCCGGCAGGCAGGGCAGGCAGCGCGGGGGAAGGAGAGGCGCACTCACCGCAGAACCATCATGTAGAGCGGGTTGTGAGAGATGCAGGCTATGAGGGCCACGAAGGAGATGAGGAAGATTACTGGGAGCAGGAAGTGGGCACAGGGGATGGGGCACGATCCTGTCTTGGCTGAAGCAGACGCCCCGGTCACACAGCTGCAGTTCAGATACATCTTGGAAAGGAGAGGGAGAGGGAGATCTGCAGTCATCATTGCATAGCCACACACTTCAAAGGCCGGCAGAGAGTCCCCTGGGTCTGGGGAGCTGGGCGATGATGCATGTGGAGGCCGGAGAGCAGACCTGGTGAGGTTTCTGAGGCGCCCCACGGATGCCACCTCTGACCGCTGTTTGGGCCATCAAAACCGTCTTCACGGAAACCGGTCATGGAGCATGGGCGGGGCCCCTCCCCAGTTCCACCCCTACCAGGACAGGCAGGATCCCATGGCCAGGCAGGGCCTACCCAGCAGGGGACTGGGGTGGGGAGGGGAGGGCTCTCTCCTGCTGCCCTGTGCCCAGCCACTGTGGTTTTATGGGTGCTTGTTTTTGCTGTCTGTGTGCTTCTTACAGGGAAAGCAAGAACGGTACAAATAGGAGACATCAGTGGGAACCCAGCAGAATCCACTAAGCTCTCCATCAGTCAGGCCTTTGCCAGAGCTTCCTGCCTGAGCGGAGCTCCTGGCCATGAAGGACTCTAGGGAAAGAGTTCCTGGCTCTGGTCTGTTCATACGGTTCAGCACTCTTATACAACTGGCTTTGGGAGCCACTGCCCACATCAGGTGGTGTTTGCCTTTCTTCTCACAGCATCTGATGGACTAGCCTGTGACCACTTCAATGTCCCAGCAGTTACAAGGCTAGGACTGGAATTAACCAGCTAGCAGGCTTCCTTCCGGCAGATGGCAGAAACTATGCACCCTCTTTATTTTGGCTGCTGGGAAGCTCAGAAATAAGTCATATACAATATAGCTGTTATTTCTCTCAGTCTGCGTTTTTTTAACATACGTTTTTTCTGTTTATAATCTACTGTCTTTCCTTGAGAATGGATTTGTGCTGTTTTTGGAAACCTGTCAAGATAACTTCTGGAAGTAGATGAGTCAGACGTAAGTAAATAAAGATTAGAAAACCACAAAAGCTACCACAGACTCCTCTGACTAGAAGACAATGGAGAGACCATCTTGTTTGCCCTCTTTGTCCTCCCTCTGCCCATGAAAGTGGCTGTGAGAACAGCCCTGCCCAGTCCTCTTGGAGGAGGATGCTAAAGTGGCGGCCAGCCTTGTCCATGGCCTCCACACGGGCTTAAGGGAATGAGGCATGTTCTTCTCCCTAGGGCGTTTCTAGCAGAACTGCACAGACTTCCCACTGCTCTCAGGAAAAGGCACATCCAGCTCCTAGGCCCAGCCTGCCCAGCCTTGGCCTGGGTGTGGCATGGCTCTCAGCACCAACCCTGGTCTTCTCAGCTTTCTCCTGTGCCCGGCTCTGTCATGTCCTTGTGCCCTGCACTTGCCATTCCTTTACCTGGAAGGCTTCACTTCCAGGCCTTCCTAGGGTTTTCTTCTTCAGGTTGTTCAGTTCTAATGTGTCACCTCCTCAGGGAGGCCTCCAGCAACTAGAGAGGCTAGTCATTAAGTCTCTCCGCAGCATGGGTTACATTCTAAGATTACCTTGTACATTTATTTGCTAGAATGAAAACTCGACGAGAGTGGGGACCTTGTTTGATGGGTTCACCACTGAGACCTCACACCTGTGGCTGTGCTGGCTGGTCACTAAGTATTTGTTGAATAACTGAATATGTGTCTCGACTTGATTTGCTTCTGGCTGACCCTAGAAGCCAGGAGCCTTAGCCCTTGGAGGGCTGGTAGAACCTCACCTTGTGGACCCAGTGAATGTGGGCTGTACAAGTCCAGTCTGGTGGCCAGGAGTTCCATGACCTTGAACCGATGTGCCCCAGACTGAGGCAGGGTCCTGGGTTCTAGTCTCACATCTGCCCCCAAGTAGCTGCATGACCTCAGACCAGTCGTAAGGCTATATACACGTCAGGGCTGAGAGTTTCGACCAAATGCCCTAGATCGCGCTTCCAGGTTCTGATCATAGAAGACCCCCTGCTCTCAATTCCTCTGGGCCTGTTCTTGTGGCTTCCCACACAGCCAGGATGCAGGATCCAGCACTGCCCCTTAGGATCCGCCAGGATGAGACTCAAAGGCGTCAGCTGAAGGAGTGCTTTGGCTCATTTCTGCTCTGAGCATTGTTGGGCCTCAAGAATGTGAATTTTTTTGAACATTGGCCAATCTTTAATTGACTTTGGGCTGCAGGCATCTGGTCATGACCTTAGGGAAGGGGAGGTGGAGAGAGGGCGGGTGTGGCACAGAGGCCATGAGGCTGGGAACGAGTGTGGCTTGGGTGGCATTCTGCCCGTCCTGGTGCCGAGGAGCAGTCTGCGAGGGCCTGCGCTGAGCACAGAGACCCCCGTGGGGCCTCTCCTGCCCTTACCACCTGCTTGGAGGTCACGGAGCTGATGTTGATGCCAGTGCAGCCGGCGTGGCACGGTGAGAGGTACTCAACGCCGTTGTCTCCGCACACTGGGTGGAAGATGG
The DNA here is from genome assembly GCF_002288905.1 of Enhydra lutris kenyoni. Lineage (NCBI taxonomy): Eukaryota > Metazoa > Chordata > Mammalia > Carnivora > Mustelidae > Enhydra > Enhydra lutris. Next base: position 17,100,955 of record NW_019154123.1, read on the forward strand.
AATCTGGGCACGAGCAGTGCCTGTAGCAGGAGGGAAACTGCAGATGTATAGAACTTGATGTCCTGCCAGCAAAACAGGAAATGGGGAATCAAACAAAGCAAGACCAAAAGAAAAACCTCCCCACACCAGCCCAGTGTGAGTTCCCTGCCTGGTTAGTGTGCCTGTGTGTCTCTGTTTATCTCGGGCCAGCGCCACCCTGGGATCTGAATTATGCCTTTTGGAGCCAATGGTGAATTGACGGCTTAGTCAGTGCTCACAGCACCACCGACTGCTGCCAGGAGGACGTGGTCAGCAAACCCCACACCGCAGAGGGGCATTAAGACAACCAACCAACCAACCAATCAGGACTCCAGTGAAAGAGATGGCAGATGCTACCTCAAAGTCACAGGCAATACTTCCCTTCACTCCTCCTCCACCCGGGCTTGGGGTGAGGGAAGACTGGGGCCCCTGGTCCCTGCATTCCTCCTGCACTACAATCCAGGGGGTTTCACCGGCTGATCTCACCATTCCCACCATTCTTCCTCATCTGACATTCATGATTGTTCTCGGAGTGGGGGGTTTGGGATAGGCTGACAAATCACAGATCAGGGCTCTGCTGAAAGAATTACACTGCTGATGGTTAACATTAATGGGGTATCTCTTATGTGCCAGGCACAGTGCCCAAGACTTTTCATGCTGCCATCATGGCAATTCGACAATTAATCATATTCCTTTCGTGATGAGAACACTGAAGATTAGAAAAGTAACTTTCACCAGCTACAAAGCACTGTGCTAGAACTCACCCCAGTCTGAGGACAAAGCCCTGTGCTAAAAACTCCCCACAGGGTTGGGGCGTGCCTGGGTGGCTCAGTCAGTTAGGCATCTGACTCGTGATTTCAGCTCAGGTCATGATCTCAGGGTCTTGGGATCCAGCCCTGAGTTGGGCTCTGCGCTCACAAAGAGATTCCTTCTCCATCTCCTTCCCCCTTCCCCCTGCTTGCTCTCCCTCAAATAAATAAATGAAATCTTAAAAAAAATTTTTTTTTAATCTTTAAAAAAGACTTCATTTATTTATTTGAGAGAGAGAGCAGAAGCAGGGGGAGGGGTGAAGGGAGAAGCAGGCTTCCCACTGAGCAGGGAGACCAATGCGGGGCTCGATCCCAGGACCCTGGGATCATGGCCTGAGCTGAAGGCAGATGCTTCACTGGCTGAGCCACCCAGGCGCCCCTAAATAAATAAATCTTTGAAAAAATAAAAAGGCTCCTAGTGAGAACCACCTGAAGGCTCAAAGTCTTCTCAGCTTCTCTCAATCCATAGTCAGCTTGCAGAACAATACAAACCAGGTGGGGGTTTGCCCTGAGCAATCCTCCCTTCCCTCATACCCCTCCTCTCCTTCACCCACCAAAGACAAAAGAGGGTATCTCAAAGAAAAAGAGAAAACACGAGCACTGAAAGGTAGTTTCTCCAAGTGTTGCAATCTCATTAGGCAAGACCTAAAAGAAGAGGTGGTTGGAAGGGGCACCCAGGAGAAAGTACATACTCCTTGCTCGGCACCCTCCCCTCATGGGCCCCTAAAGCTCTTGCTGAACATGAAGCCAGACTTCAAACTTGGGGCCAGGTTGCTTTATGCCGTCTGACAGGTATACTTTACCTGCCCTCTTCCTCACCTGCCCTAATCTTTGGTTTCTGCCATTGTTTTCATTGTTCTTTCCCAGATCTTTTCAAGCCCCTTCTCTCATCTTTCTTCAGCAGCTCAAGAAGACTTTGTAATTGTAGCCGGCACAGAGCGGATGCTAAACATAGCTTATTTCCTGGTTCCTGAGGCTTGCGGCCCTACAGATTCACCCTGAAACCAAACTAATTAGTTTTTGGTGCTCCTTAAAAAAACAGAGCCCTGATCCCAATGGCTGGTGGCCCACTAGAACCCTCTCATTTCTTCCTATAACTGAGCGTATGATTCAAGACCTCATTTTCTACGTTGCCACATAAACGATTAGATCAAAGAGTGAAAAGGAGAGCAGAGAGTGGAAGAAGCAGGAAGGAAGAAAATGGCAGCCAGATCCAGGCTCTGGCCTCAGCAAAGGGGATCTTCTCACCTCTCGTTCCCATTACCTGGGGGGATAGACACCCTCTACAATGGGGGTGGAGCATCCCATGAAAAAGAGCGGGGCACAGAGGACCATGGAGATGGTGATGATGGTGGCAGCCACTCGGGGAATGGTTTGTAGAGAGAAAACAAAACGCTTCATGAGGATTCCTCCAAACAGCATTCCCAGCGCTGCAGCAGGAAGGTTCACAGCACCTACAGAAAAAGAGAAGCTGTCTGGGTGCACAGGACTGGGAGTGGGGGCAGGACCAAGAAACTGGGCTGAACTATGGACAAGGGGCATGGCTCCTTGAAGGAACATTTGATACATTCAGTTGCAATGGTACCAGCTAACATTAAATGAGCGCTTACTGTTTGCCAGGCACATCTAGCACATTGCCCTGCTTATGCAAAGAATAAAGAAACAAGTGAGTCCTTGCAGCCAGAGGGAGGTGGGTTGACGGTGCATTTATTAAGCACCTTTCATTACCTGGCCCCTCATTGCATTCTCACTGTGACCACATGGGTCACACGGTGGTGCCCCTGTCTAATGTGCTAGCTGGGAACTGAAGGCTAAAGGGATGAGGTCACGGCCAAGGCCTTGACCACCTTGCCACATCCACATGGCCAGGCTCACCTGCAGACTGGGCTCAGTAGTTCGCTTTGGTGCTTAGTGGGACCACATCAGTACTTCTCAACCTCAGCTGCACAAAACACCAGTGCTGGGCCCCACCCCAGAGACTCTGCTTTCAGGGACTGAGCATGGAGCCTGGCCATCTGTATTTTTTTAAAGTTGTCCAGGGGATCCCAAAGTGCAGCCAGGGTGGAGAATCACCGGGCCGCATATTCCTTACCCAGGTGAACGTATTCAGTTCCTTGGTGAAGAAGGAAAAAAAAACGCAAGGCATTTTGCCTAACCTCAAATTCTAGCTTCTCTCTTTCCTCTGTTGCCCCTGATGATGTCAGGGCCTTTGGGAGGCTGTCAGACTTCCAGTCCCTCTGATGGGGAGGAAGGCAGACCCTAGCCTCCACCCATCCCTGCCTGGAATGATGGGGGCCCCAGAGATCTGCCAAGAACATTCTAGATCACTAACCAGGAAAAATGTCCTTAAAATTCTTTCCTCTGGCTCTTGTCTGTGTCTGGTCTGACCTCGCCCCTCCCTGGATGAGTGGAGGAGGGTCCAGCTGCTCCCGGAGGCAGGGCCCAGGCAGGGTCCCCCAGTTCCTGTAGCACCCCCACCCTCCAGGACTCACCAATGAGGAAGTTGGCATAGGCCGCGGAGGCACCATACTGCTTCTCTAGGAACTTGCTGAGGAATGTGGAGAGGCCTGCAATGACTGAGGAGAAGGTGCACTGGGCCAGGACCACCAGCATGAAGAGTGGGTTCATCAGCAGCCTCAGGAAGATACGGGGGAAGCCTGCAAACAGACACTGTCAGGGCCGGGCCCTCATGGCAGTCATCACAGGGCTACCTTGGGACTAGTCACTGCCCTTCCTCCTCCTCTAGGTAGCCCTCCTGTCTTCCTCAGGGCAGATCTAAGGCACCAAGATGTTCAGTGGCCGGGGGCACGCAGCTGCCCAACTCCCACTCGACATGCTCACAGGCTAAGGAAAGTGAGGGTGTGCCTAGAAGATACCAGGCAAAGCCTGGCTAGAAATAGAGCTAATGCCAGGAAACTCCTCCCTACATGACAGCCACCTCTGTGTGAAAGGAGGGGAGAGAACACTGGGGCCGGGGCCGGGAGGTGCGGCCGACTCTGCTTACATCTGAATCTCTTGGAACCTGCACAGAAGCAGGCACCAGGACCTCTGGCAGAGCCCCTCCTGAGAGATGGGACCACCTGCTCTTACTGCCACTTACCACACACCACATCACATGAGCTGGGGCACCCCCTGACCCTCAGCTCAAGCCAGCAGTCCCCCACCCCGCCCCAGGGCTTTGTGGGGTCCATTGGTTACGTTTAATGAAATCCATCAGGGAACTTCTTGGCTTGGCATCGTCCATCTTCCTTGCTTCATCCACTATGGCAGGAGACCTCTGTGGGCAGTGAAGGGGGAGAATGTTAAGGCCCAGGTTCCCCGTAGTGACCCTTCCCTGTGCCCTCGCCCCTTCTGGTCTGGTCTCGCTGGCTCAGAGACAGGCAGCACTGAGCATCCCCAGGTGTGTGGGAGGGTGCGCAGAGAATGCTCTCTCCAAGCAAATGCCACCTACATGTCCATGGGCCCTGTGCTATGGCTGCCGGCCAGGACACGTCCATGCCAAATCCTCCGGAGACTCCTCTGGGCATGTTATTCGTGTCTAACTTTCCCTTGCCTGATGCCAAAAGGTGTCCGATCAGATCTCACCCCTTGTCTGTCTGTCATGGCTACACCTCTTCCCCATCCTCAGATTCCAGGGGCCATAGGCTTCTGGGATACACTGGTCTAGAAGGACCTCTGTTTCCAGCTCTTTCTTACTGTCTCCTCTATAGAGTCTCTGCTTCCTTCTGGGCCCAAAGCTGAGTCCTGCTCAAGGCTCCATCCTGGACCCTGGCCCACACTTTCTACCCATACCACCTCAGTGAGCTTGCCTATCTTTTGGAACTCATCAGCAGCAGCTTTGAACCCCTACCCACGGTGTGCAAGGCTCCCGAGTTCTGACGCCATTAGAGCTCCCTGGGGGAACCCACCACCAGGCATGGGAGTCCCCGCGCACTGAGTGCTTACTCCATGCTGGGCGCCGCGCCCAGCCTTCCACACATACCAGCTCTCCTCACAGCCTCCGCTGAGACAGGTGCTCTATCTCCAGTATGTTAGAGGAAACTTAGAAACAAGGGAACTTGCCCAAGATCACTTAGCATCTGGACCCAGATGCAGGTGTGCCTGACCCCCAAACCACCACGATGCACTGACAACCTCTGAAATTCTTTCCCAAGCCAAGCGGAGGCCCTCCCACCCCTGCCCCTCTTCCCGCTGCTCCGCCTAGATCTCACACACCTCACTGCCAAATGTTGAGCTCTGGCTCTGGCTCAAAACCTTGGTGCTAACTTCGGCCCTCTTCTCCTCCAATCTGCCCACTGCTGAGTCCTCAGCACCCTCTCCAAGAACATAGCCCCTGCCCTTGCCTTGGCTGCCCCGCAACCCCTGCTCTGGTGCTCAGCCCCATCCCACATGTTTACACAGGCCTCTTCAGATGGCCAGCCTTCCCTCCTTCCTGACTCCCCAACCTCGACCCAGCTGCCATGGTGTCGCATGGTCACCCAGTCTGGTCACCCACTGCAGCACCCCCGAACCTTATGGGATCAAACCCTATGCCTAACATCAAGGCCCCACTGAGACTTCTTGTCTCTATTTTCCCTTCTCATCCTTTTCTGACTTCCTTCCCAGCAGACAGGGCTGGTAAGACACACCGAAGGTCCCTCTGCCCACAGTTGGCTTGCTCTCAGCCCACCCTCACACTCTTCAGCTCCAAGGGTCTCCTTCCGAGTCAGTCCTGTGGGTTCACACATGATGGGCCAACTGTGCCAAGTCATATATTCAGCTTTTCCTGACTCTTAACTGTGAACTTGTTGTTTCCCAAACTGCGTTCCCTGGAACCCCCCAGATGCCTGAGATGATGATGCGGTAAGGGGAGGCTGGTGAGAGACCATCTCTTGGAAATTCACCAGCACTCTTACTTCTCCAAGCCTCTGAGGAGTCCTACACCTTATAACTTCTCTAGATTTCACCCAGAACTTGCTTCACTTGCGGAAGCTTCTCAGTTCATTTTTTCCCACACCTCCCTTTCTTGAACTCTAATAGGCAGAGTCATGGGCTCTCAGAACCTTACCTCTCCTTCCCTGAGCATTGTTCGAGGAAAGAAAAAAAAAGGGAAAGAGGTGAGAACCAAGGAGCCTGAGGAGATGAGCAGGCCCAGCCACCAGGCTCCAATCCACCGGGGGTCTCCGGGGCTCAGGTTAATGGCAGCTGGAAAGACAGCAAAGGGAACAAGTGTTTTCTGGATGAATGTGGGATCTCATTTTGCTGGAAAGAGGGCCTCTGATCAGGAGGACTTTCTTCCCATGATGCAGAAGAGGTAAGACATGAGCTAGAGTCTGATTCAAGACAACATTCCCTCTCCAGGCCGGCTGGTCTGCAGAGCATGACAGCCGGAATCAGAGAATCCCCAGGCTGAAGGAATCAGAAACTTGAACTCACTTTATTTTATTCCCAACCCTTGGTAGGAATAACAGTGAAGGCGGCTCCATCCACCCACCTCCAACCAATCAGAAAACTGAGGATCAGAGATGTTAGCTTTGCCCTGGTCCAAGGTCAAGGCTGGTAAGTATGATCTCCTTGGTTAATTTTAAACCCATGTCTCCCTGGTGTCCAAACCTGCACTCTTAACCACTGAATGCTACTGCCTCCCAATTTTATTGATCCCTAAGAAAGGAAGCCCCATAGTTCTTTGGAGCCTGAGGGAACAACCGTCATCAGATTGGGTTGCTGAGCCTCCAAAGGAGATACTTCCAGCAACGTCTCCCACCTGCAGCTGCAAGTCTGCCATTGTGTCTCTCTGTAAAGAAACTATGTAGGTGTGGAGGGAGGGAGATGGTAGCAGAATGGCCCTCAGCCAAACAATGCCAGGCATCACTGGGCACTCTCCCTGGTACTGGGAGCTCAGCTTCTAGTCTCTTTGGGCAACTAAGAGGCAGGAATCAAGTGCCAGTGAAAGTGCCAGTGAAAGGGCAAAGATGGCTTGACCCTGAGGCAGAAAGCTCCCCCCGGCTTTTCCCTGTCATGTGAAGTAAAGGCAGGGGACACCTCAAGGAAGACATCGTGGTCTGACGGCCCCCAGGAGCAGCAGTTTTGGACTCCGGCAGCACGGTGGCTCTAACGCCTGTCCAAATTCTTCGTGTGATGGGAAAGCTCCGATCTGCGTGCCAGGAACTGGTGGGAGTATCATTCCTGCAAGTCTGGCTCAGACCTGCCTTCTAGCCACATCTTCCGGCTGGTGGGAGGGAGCTTTCTCTATCACCCCCACACTCCACGCAGGTTCCCTCTCTTGGCCTTGTCCAAGTATTCTTCTCCATCTGGAAGGCAGAAATCCTCCCCCACCCCCCGCCCCGATGGGGCCCAATGCAGCTGTCAGCGGCCTGGGACGCCCTCCCTGAACACCTCAGGCAGGAGCCCTGTCTCCTGCCTTGGAGCTTCCAAAGCACTTCACCTGCCCCTCTGTGAGGCTGGCTCTCCCTGCCCTCTGAGAGGCGGGCTGGCATCAGAGCTTACAAAGGCCATGAGCTCTTGTAGGATTCCCTGGGGGGCTGCCTCCGTGAGGAGTTACCTGGCCTATAGAGCCTATGGCCTCCTCATTCTAAGATACACAGTGATTTCGTCCATACCATTTTGTGAAGTATAAGAGCTCATTCCTGTAAACCTCTTCATATAGATCAGGCATGTTCTAATCCTGACAACAACTCTATTGTACTACCTTAGGCCCATTTTACAGATGAGGAAACTGAGGCACAGAAAGATGTAGAAACTTGCTCATGATCACTCAGCTGGTGAGAGGCAGAAGAAGGATTAGACACAGCCCATTTACTGCCAGTGCCCATGGAGTCCCACATGATGCGAATCGTATTCCATGTCTGTATTTTATGTAGTGCCTCTTTTTTATCCTCAAAAGAGCTCTTATTAAATCTTTTTTTAAAAATAATCAAACACCATCTTAGAATCCAAGGACTATAAAACTATTTTTAATACCACCACCAAAATAGGCAGCTATGGTGGCAACCGCTGAGGTCCTGCCCCAAGTCTCAAGGTTTCCTGCTCCAGACTTCCCAAGGACAGACAGGGACCTGTGCAAGAGGCAGCACGAGGCCCGGTCCCGGCTGTCTGAGGCTCGGCAGGGGTGACTGAGTGAGGGCAGGAGGAGGCCCAAGCATGTGGATTTAAAGCTTCATTTTCTGCCCTGCCTGGCTGGGGCCTGGGGAGGTTGTTTCATGGAACCAGCAGTAGACTGGGCATCCTTGCCCACACTCACCTGTGTCCACTCTGCCGTAGTCCACGAAGATCTGTAGCATGACAGAGCCCAGCAGGTACCCGAAAGCCGGTCCGAATACAGAGATGGCAAATAAGATGGCTGGAGGGGAGATTAGGAAAAGGAGGCTGAGGGACCTTGAGGGAGTGGGTCAGCCCCAGGTTCGCCCCCTAGCTGAGGGATTCCTGAGCTGTCACCGTCTGTCCTCTGGCCCTCACAAGTCCACACCCAGGGCATTTCCCATAGACAAGACCAGGATCACTCAAGATCCTGAGATGTGCAGAACCAAAGCTGCTTCTCTTGCAGCCAGCTGCCAGAGAGACCCACTCGCCAGGAGGGAAAGCCTCCCCAGCATTTAGCGATTCCTGCTGGGCATGCTGGTGGCCAAAACTCCCTGCAAGTACAATGCTGAGGGCCCTGGCAGCAGCTGTGGGGCTACTGAGCCAGTGCATGTGCTCTGTCTGGTATGGGGCGTGGGCCTCGAGAATGCTCAGCGAGGTTTGTTCTAAGGGAAGGATGGCAGCAATAGATGATCATTTGTTATCTGCCTTGTTTGTCCTTCCTTGAGGCCGTCTGGTCCCTAAGTGGATGGTTTGGGAAGAAGCAAGTACCCCGGCCTGTGCCTAGAGGATTGGACAACAGCAGTTCCAGGAGCTGGTAAAGGAGCTCCCTGGTGCCCCGTGTGGGGCTACGAGGTTACATACATTGCATATTTAATGCCACGGCTGCCCAGGGCACAGATACTATCAGCCCTGTTTTGCAGGTGAGGACCCTGGGGCCCTGGGGGCCAGCCACCTGCCCAGGATCACAAAGTTGGTAGGTAACAGAGCTGGCCTTGCAACCAGATCTGTCTGCACCACCCCCTCCCCAAAACCTCGGCACTCCTCTGCTATGTTGTGGGGCAACGAGGGTCTGACCTCGATTCAGCCCCTTAGGGCCTCACCAAGTGCCACTTCGAGAATGGGCCCCCTCCCTGAGGCTTCCCCAAGCCTGTGACTCACAGATGTACAGGGGTGAGTTGTTGGGCTCAGAGAAATCGTCTACATAGGAGATTCCGAACGGCTGAATGGGCACCGTCCCAATGCCTGCCAGCAGCTGGGCCACCACCATGAGACCCCACATGCTGCTGGTCTCCTTCCGGGAGTCCTGGGTGGTGCTATGGCACTTGCTGGGGGGCTGGTCCTTCCAATGCTTCTGACAGAGCTCGGCTTGGAAGTGGCTGCTGTTCCCTGCAATGAGAGGGCGTGCTAGTCACCACTTGGTCTTCTGGTTCCACCAGCAGGCTTCCAAACCTGCCTTTCCTCTCATGCCTTTGGGAAGTGACTGTAGACACAGAGGTCGGAGTGTGGCCTTCCTGTTCTGGGAGCAGCCCTTCTTGGGTGGGAGAGGACTCTTCCGCCCATGGCTATCCATTCCGCCCATGGCTGTCCTCTATGGGTACAGGTGGGGAGCTGAGCATGGAGGCTGAAACCGTCATTCCCGGAAGAAAGGGTCACTCAGTTGAAAAAGGGGGATCCAGGATCAAAACCCAGGCTTGTTGGCCTGAAGCGCCCTGTGCTCAGCCTCAGGCTTGGGGTTCCCAGGGTGTGGCTCTCTTTAGCAGGACAAAGGCCATTCTGTCTCACAGAAGACAGTGTCAGCCCCACCTGGGATGTATCCCTCCTGTGTCAGGACCCTTGGAGCCTGACTCTTGGATAAGCCTGGCACTGTGTCACACAAAGGCATTTAATGTCCTTACGGAAAGTGGGCAGCAACCAAGGATCCTACAACTTGGGGAGTTGGAAAGGACTTGAGACCATCTAGTTCAAGCCCTCCTATTACAAACAGGGAGATGAGGCTGCACCCACAGGAGCCAGCTGCACCTTGAGACCCTTCTGTGAGGTTCCCAGAGAGTCCCATCATGCCGCGAGCACCATGCGGTTTGTGGCTGTGGGCACCGGGCTTGGCTGTACTGTCACTTCCATGCGGCTGTTTTTAACTTGGCCCACACTAGCCAATCAGCACTGTCACCTCTCCAAGGCTTCGCGAGCTCTCGAGGGCTCCCTTGCATAAAATCCCTTTTTCTCTTACCTTGTCCAAGCCAATGGATACCACTGACATCCCTGATCTTGCTCTATTTTTCTTTTCACACTAACAAAATCCCCTTTAATTCTCATTTGGGATGCTCCCAGAGAGGGTATAAGCCCTGATCTATTGGGCCTCAAACCCCACAGAAAGGAAATTCGAAGGCTGCAGACTGGATTTGTCCCTCTTGCTCCACTCTGCCCCAGGTTGCCCTGGATGGTGGGGTGGGCGGGCCTGCCCTCCTCATCCCCCAGGATGAGGGGATTCTCTCTGTCCCCCAGGCATGCATGCTCTGTCCAGCCTAGCCCGACCCTTACCCCTTCCACACTGGTGTTTGTTTCACAGGACACATTTGAAAACTGCTGGGGCATACGGGGCTCTCCCACTGAACGGGAGGCCTGTCCCAGGAACAGCAAGGAAGGGCAAGATGTCTTCTTGTCAGGGTCATCCAGACTGGGGGAAAGTTTGAATGCTGAGTCCTGGAAAAATTCCTGAGCCAAATTTCATCTATCCTCAGTTGGTCAGTCATTTGGGAATAGTGACCGTGGGCAGGCACTCTGCTGGGGTGGGGGACAAGGAGGTGACCGAGACAGGCACAGGTACTGCCTTTATAAACGCCTTGGCCCACTTGCTACACAGCTCACTGAAGAAGCAACCACAGTGTCGCCTGGTCCAATCCAAACCACAACGAGATACCCTCTCACGCCCATCAGGATGGTCATTATCAACAACAACAGCAACAACAACAAACAGGAAACATCAAGGGTTGTTCATATAAGATGGGGGAAAAGTTAGAGCCCTTGTACATTGCTGGAAGGAATGCAAAATGGTGCGGCCACTATGGAAAACAGTACAGCAGTTCCCCCCAAAACTTTAAATATAACTACCATATGATTCAGCATTTATACCTCTGGGTATATACCCAGAAGAATTTAAAGCAGGACTTAACAGATACTTGTACACCAGTGCTCATAGCAGGGTTATTCACAAGAGCCAAAAAGGTGGAAACAATCCAACGTCAATCAACAAATGAATGGATAAACAAAATGTGATAGATACATATGATAGAATACTACTGAGCCTTAAAAAGGAAGGGAATTCTGACACGCTCCGTACAAAATGGAAGAACCCTGAAGACACTATGCTAACTGAAATAAGCCAGACACAAAAGTACAAACATTGCAGATTCTACTCACACAAAGAAACGCAAATAGGCAAATTCAGAGAGACAGAAAGTAGAATGGTGGTTATCAGGGGCTGGGCGGGCAGGGGAATGGGGAGTTAGAGGTATAGTTTCAGTTGGGAAAGATGAAAAGTTCTGGAGATGGATGGTGTTGATGGTTGTACAATAGCGTACAAGTGGTTGTACAATAGTGTGAATGTGTTAATGCCATTGAACTCTACACTTCAAAAGAGTTAGAATGGCAAATGTTATGTTATATATACATATATATTACCACAATAAATAATGATGTAGCCTGCTCCACACTGAGTCGGCAGAGGACAGGGAGTAGGTGGGAGAAGCGCAAACCCAGTGTTGCTGGGAGAGGGTGTAGGAAAAGATTCCTGGAGAAAGTGGCCCTGAGCTAAGAAGAAGCAAAGGGAGTAGATGAAGATCAGCCTCAGGAGGACTGGGGAACAGCAACGTGGAGGGGCTCAGAGATGTGGGTGACACTCCATGGCACAAAATGCAGCTCGGTACGAGCTGCCCTCAAGTAGAAGCAGAGTGAGTCACGGTCGCTCCTGGATGACTTGTGGGTGCTGGGAAAGGGCACAGACTGTGTCAAGAAGGGTCAAGGGTCTGTGACTGTGTCACAGAAGGGTCAAGATCCTGATGGGAGCGGTGCAACGAACACATTGGAGGCATTAGACCCGTTTGCAAGGCCCATGTGTAGGGAGTGGAATTGACCCCAAAAAGAGCTATTTTGGTGGGAAAATAGGTGAGGCCGTGCATTGCACGCAGGACAGCGAGGGCTGGCCAGCTCTGCGGATGTGCAGACCGGATACAGAGCCCAGAGGCGTGCGTGTGAGACACACAAGGCCAGGCTGGCTGCGGGAGCGTGTAACAAATGAAGGCCTGGAAAATAAGTGTTTTCTTTTAAGAGTTCTAGTCCTCGATCTCTCTGATTCTTACTATTTTACTATACACACACTTATGAGAACACTGTTGCCGGCTTGAAGGGCAACATTATTTTCTGTGGGACATGTGTGGTCACTGAAGATCATAAAAATGTCAACTGGCTTATTCAGCCTTTGCATGGCACAATGCAGCGTATGCCAGCACCACAGAAATCCTCAGGAAATTCCATCTGATGAAACGTCCAGGAGGCAAAACCCTCTGGGGGTCGTGGGCTGTCATTATCTTTTAGAATGTCACACTCCGTGTCAGGAACTGCCTTTATTAAAACGTGTACTTTAAAATATAGGCCATTGGCCCCAACTCCCAAGTGTGTGGAGTTCCTCTTTGGCTCTTCCACATTCTGAATTGATTCAAGATCTCCTAATCAACTGTCTTTTCCTTATGCCAGCCCTGAATGGGGCCATGTCCACCCTGGCCCAGTCTGTGACTCATGCAAAATTCACCTGCAGAAGAGCAGGCTTCGTTCCCCAGGAGCGCTGCCCACAGGGAAGCCGCAGCTAGCTGTCCTGGGGGCAGGGAGCCCCAGGGCCAGGAAGAGCAGAGGGCGGTGGTGGCTAGGACCTGCCGCTCCCTGCCTTGATGTGAGCACAGGTGTTTATACCAGAGATAGGCACAGTGTGGGCTTCCCAAGAACTCATGCCTGGGACTCTGGCAGTGGGGGGCTACGGCCGGCTTCCTCTGGTGAGAGTGGAGTTGTCTAGAATTTAGACCCTTAGGCTCTTCTCTTAAAAATCTAGGGGACAGGGATTGGTGAGCCCAAGGGCTAGAAGAAAGGGGAGGAGAAGACCTTGTGTTGGAAGACCTTGGCAAAACTGGTGATGGGTTGGGGGACTCAACTTTCTTTGGTCCACTCCACCCCTCTCCTCCCTGGAGTGGATTTCTCAGCTTCCTTTAGGAGCTCAGGCCCATGTGAAGGGAACAGAGCCACTTCCCTCCATTTTTCAAGCATTCCAGCAAAGGCCCTGTACCTAGATACTCTCCATTGACTTACGGAAGCATATCACCCTCCTCTTCTGATGTTGCTAGTTCTGACCTTCCCACCATGTCAAATCCTGTGGTGAGGTCAGAGAAATGCCTGCCTATTCCAGCCACCACAGACTCCAAAGGCTGCCTGCCCACCCAAGGTCCCTTTCCTCCATCTTGGAGAGCCCTGAGAATGGGAGGGAGGGGAGTCTGTTCATCAGAGGGATGTCAGTCTGTTTCTCATCTTCCCTGAGGTCGACTTCTGGAAGGCTCAAGTTCATCAGAGCACATTCTTTTCCCACAAGACACCAGAAGTCTGGCTGTGCCAGTTTTCACAGGGCTGTGAAATGCTAACTAGAAACAGGCTGGGACCTCTCTCCTCCTCCAGCTACCCCAGCACCACCCCAGCTGCACGTGAGTCAACCCTCTGACTCATTCCACAATTTAAAATCAGTTTCAGTTCTAATTTCTGGACCCCTCAGTGGGTTTGGAAAGATAGGAGATTCTGTGGCAGGAAGGTCTATTTCCCCAGAGTGGGATCTACAGAGACAGGGCAAATCTGGGCAGACCAAAGTCTAGCCATTCCATTGTTCAAGGACTTACATTCCAGGGGCAGCCAGGCTGAGGCCAGCTGGGGGGCTGCCAAGGGTATAGGAGGTCTCTGCACAGAGATCTGAAACTGGGTCTGAGAGAGGACCCTAGAAGGAACAAGCAACATAGGAAGTCCATGGCAAATGGGCTTTCCTTTGACTAGTCATGCTCATCATTCTGGTAGAGGAAAGAGAGTTCTTCTAGGGAACAGAAGGGCAGCAGTGAGTTCTCCTTCAAGTCATGTTCCTTGAAAGCCACACATACCTCCCTGTTCAGAAGGGGGCATGGTTTGCAGATGAGTAGGGTCAAGTGAAGCAAAATCCAAGCCTCAGAAGCAATCCATAAGAGAATAATAGGAAAAAGCCAGGGGGTTCTTCTGGAGAGTCTTCTGGAAACATGTTCAAGGTGCCAAGCCCTTAGGCTATCAGCAAACCCCTGGAACCTCATTCAGAATGTTCCACTCTGAAAGACCTGTTTCCTAAATTCAGCTACTCAACAGTTCTTCCCGAAAACTCTGGTAACACCCACTAGCAGGCCTGGAACAGACTGTCCCAAACTCAGACATGATTTGAGGTCTCAAAGTGGTTTGCAAAGTGGGTTGTTCACACATCAGAAGTAATTGGGTTCCCAGGGCAGTTCACAAAGCCTTGTTATTCCCTAATGCCTCGATAATAATATGTGGTCTCTTCCAACTAGACCAAGTCTCCACTTACAAAATAATTTCTATGGGCATGCATTCCAAGTTTCATTCTGGAACACTAGGAAACTGTTCTCCTCCTTCTGCACCAGCAGAAACCAAAAGAGTTAGGTTTGACAGCCTGAGACACATCATAAGGTAGTGAAAGCGATTCACAGTTTGAAACCAGACAAATCAAGTTCAAATTTCATTCTACCACTCATTGGTTGGGGGCCTCTCAGAACCTCAATGTCTTCATCTCCAAAACAGATATCATAATACCTACCTTTCAATATTCTTATTAGGATTAAAAATCATGGGTATATTATAATCTGGGGCATAGTGATCAGATAATATAAATTTTCATCCAGAGACCAGAAACTTTGAGAAATTTAAATGAAGAGAGGGGATAGTGGAACCATGGAGACAGGCGATAAAGCCCAGGTTTCTAAGAACCTGGGGGCTGGGTCTAGAAACTAGAGACAAGTAAGATCAGTGCTGATCGCCAGCAGAGGATGGATTGTAATAAAGGAGCTGCCTGGAAGGGTTCATATTTTTGAAAGAAAAGAGTGAGCTCAGGGAGTGGAAGAGAGCTTTCCTGGGTTCTATTCTCCGACTGAGTTTGCAAGACTAGTTCTGAGGTTGAGGCTGGTCACTCCATCACACACTGAAACCCCACCACTAGTGGGGACCCCAGGGAAAACGCCTACTTGTATAAGGAGGCCTGTGACCAATGAGCCAGACATGAGAGGGCCAGTCCACTGCACATGATAAAAACAAAGCTGGACGTTACCCTGCCGGTGAGGGGCTTTCCGCACCCACACCCTTGGCCGTGCACCCCAAGGAATCACCACCAGGTCAAGGAAAAAGGAATCATCTGGCCTGGTTCATCATCAAAACTATTTCTTAGTGGATAGTAGGGATGGAAGCTCTACCTGAGTGAGAAGGATGGTGGCTGAAAGCCATTTAATTTTAATGTTGGAAGAGATGTGAACTTAATATGCACCCCCAACTGGGAGTGAAGCAGAACTTACTCTTCACAGATTGATTCAACAGTCTGATGAGGAGCTCTTTGGGAAAAAAAAAAAAGTGCTTAGCTGAGCCAACATGAGTTCATAAAGAGCCATTCATGCCAAACCAACCTCATTTCCTTTGTTAGTAGGGCTCGTAGGCCAGCAGGAAGTTGTAACATGGTGTTACTTGACTGGAGGAAGCCTTTTGACAAAGTCTGTCATCATAGCCTGGTAGACAAGATGCGGACACGTGGCTGCAGAGTCCTCTGGGGAGAACCGGCTTAAAGCGTGCCCAGGGCTGGCATCAAGGGCCCGTGTGACCCGGGAGATGACCCTGACTGCACACCACTCAACACTGTTGTCACAGGCTTGGGTGAAAGCAGGAGCAGCTGACGAATTTGTGAATGACACAAATGACACAAACTGGGAAGAAGAGTTAATAAGACAGGCCATAAAAGACTCTTAATCACAGGAAATAAACTGAGGGCTGCTGAAGGGGACATGGGTGGTGGGATGGGGTAACTGGGGGATGGACACTGGGGAGGGTATGTGTGTAACAAGCACTGGGTATTACCTAAGACTGAGGACTCACTGACCTGTACCCCTGAAACGAATAATACATTATAGTTAATTTTTAAAAAGGAGGAAAAAAAGACAGTCAAAAACCTGAAAACTTAAAATTAGGCTTGAGGCTATAAGGAGGGGCTCCAGTCAAGGAGAATGAAGCGAATGGAATCAGTCTGGGCTGCTATACCCAAGTATCCTAGACTGGGGTGGCTTAGAAACAAGAGAAAATGATTTCTCACAGTTCTGGAAACTGGAAGTCTGAGATCAGGGAGCTGGCACAGATAGGTTCTGCTGAGAGCCTTCTTATTGTCTCCTCACAGGGCAGAAAGAGAGTGAGGGAGCTCTCTGACCTCTTATGAGGGCTCTGATGCCATTCATGAGGGCACAACCCTCATGACCTCATCACCTCCCAAAGGAGAGCCATCATGGTGGTTCTGGCTTCTCTTTGCTGTTTTTCCCCCTTTAGATCTGAGCCTCACATCCTTTCTGACGGTGGCCAATTCAAGCTGTGAATCCTGAAGAGTGCTTTTGTCCTTGTCTCTTGCTGGTTTCCTGCCTCCTGGTGGGTAAAACACTACCCAGATATGTCTGGTGGTTCCCATTTCAAACCTTTGGGCCACAGGAGGTGTCTGGGCACAGCCAATGGTTCTGCTCTACCAGGTGTGGCAAGAAGGGCAGAACGTTCCTTCCTGTGTCCTCCAGGGATCCTCAGGGAGCCCCAGGCCTCCTGAATGAGAGATCAAGGATTTCTTCAAATCCTAATCCCCAGCGGGAGAGGGGCCTACACTCTGTTTCTGTAGGGCTAGTCCTCACTCCCTAACGGTTTTCCTGGGGCGCCCAAAGCCACTGGAATAGTAACCATATTTTCTCTTCCACCCTGTGTGCTGACTCTCCCAAGGGAACTAACCCCCTGCAACCTCCCACCACACCCAAGGCATACAATCAGCGGGTGGGGGGGGGCACTGGAGGAGAGACTCTCCCCAGGGCAGCGGGGTGCAGGATACAACTTGCAGGGTGCAGCTTGCTGCCTAGGGCTGCCCACCCCTCCACCCGGAGCCAAGCAGGGCTGACACCCCGGCCTCACTCCTGAACAGGGGAAATGACTAAACCAGCCTTGGGGGCCTGGCTGGGAGGGGGAGCCACACTCAGGTCCCTACTCAGACCGCAGCTGGAGACTTGGGAGAACAAGGGGTTCTCGTTTCCAGGCTGGCCAAGGGATCCCGCAAAACAGATGCTAACAGAGCCTGACAGTCAACTACTCTCAGATCATCTGCTGGGGCCTTTAGAGAGACCATAGTCCTATTGCCATGGAAACGACCAGTTCACCTGAGGAGCCCCAGCTCCTTCCCCGGCTTTCCCCTAATGTTCAACACTACAGCCTAGTGTTTTCTATCATTTCTCCCCATAGGTTTCTATTCTTTCCTACAGTATGCATTAAAAAATGTTGCACATCAAATTTCATTAGGTTTTGCTCATCTGTTTAGGGCTATTTTTTCTCAGTTGATTTAATCACCCCCATGTGTTTTGTGACCCCTGCCTTGTTATTTTCTCTTCCTTTTCAGGTTAAATAGATCCAACTAGCCAGATTGAACAACTTCCACCCCAACTGCCCACCTACTTAACTTCCCAACATACACACTTTCCCCTCTGCCCCCATATATACCCCCACATCCACACCCTCACCAACTCTCGCCATACACACTTTTCCCTCTCACATCCACCTCCATCTCAACCCTCCACACGCCTCCCCCACATTTCTTCCCTTGCACACCTCCACCCTTCCCATCTCCATGTACAACCACTTCCCGTCCACACCAGTATACCTTCCCTCACACACACACCTATACACAATTACCCCACAGACACACTCACACTCCCAACCCCCCACACCAACCCCAGACACCTTCTGAGCATAGCCATCTCACTCCAGCTGGGCGTTCACCACCGAACAGCCCTGAGCTTGTCTGCCAAGAGCAGTTCCCTCAGCGGGAGGACCCTGAGTGGCTCCCACCTTTCAGCGGGGCGGGCTCTGCTCTGGGGGTTGGGG
The DNA here is from genome assembly GCF_002288905.1 of Enhydra lutris kenyoni. NCBI lineage: Eukaryota > Metazoa > Chordata > Mammalia > Carnivora > Mustelidae > Enhydra > Enhydra lutris. The sequence continues at coordinate 17,119,080 of NW_019154123.1, forward strand.
AGCTGATTCTAGGCCCTGTGTGCTGTCCACCGAGGAAGAAACCGTCACTCAGGAGCCTGAGGCTTCCTCTCCTTATGCCTCCTCACCACCCTCCTTCCCAGGGACACCCGTGGGATGAATGAGCAGGGATGAGCTGGCACGTTTATGAATAAAGGACTGGAGAGTGACTCTTCCCTTTCTTCTCTTGCCTGCTTCAAAAATGCAATCCAACCCCCACCTCTTACCGTACAGGAAGCTCCCTGCCTGTGTGTATCCATTGTCTGCGTAGTAGTTGACTTCCCTCTGGATGTTCCTTGGGACCTTTCACAGGTTACACCTAGTCCTTCCAGACACTGGTTTCCGAAGACCCTTCTTTTATTTCCTAAGGGAATTGGTGTCACCTTGGCCTGTTTCCCATCCACCAAAACCTCTCTGCGCCTTCCAGAAGTGGTCTTGGAGGCTTGGCTGGGTAACTAGTCTTTTTTTTTCTAAAGGCGCCAGGGCACATTTCCGGACCCCTCTGACATTTAGAAAATCTAAACATTCATAAATGTCTGCCTGGCCTTTTTTAAAATTAGCAATTAGTTGTTAAAGGTCTCCGTGATTCCCACAATGTTCAGTCCCTCTTTATTTTTCTTCCTAAAATACATAGTTACTCTTCATTTCCCATGTTCATTTCTGGAGTAGCTTTGCTCCAGGGGAGGAAATCAGCAATCAAGACATAATAGGCCTGGGGGTGATTACTTATGCGTAACAGATTTCAAATGTCACAATAAGGGCAGGCAAAGAAAAATTTGCTGGACAGCCAACATGGGCACTTTACCTGTACTATTTTGTGTTAATTTTGCCCTCAGAACACCTTGAAAGTGAAGGTTTTATGGGTACCATTTTACAGATAAGGAAACTGAGGTTCAGAAAGGTAAAGTAGGAGCTTGCTTAAGGAATCTTGGCAAGTAAATGGCTGAGCTACGTTTGAATGTTGAAGTTCGTGCTTCACCCATCATACCAGGCTGCTCCAACTGAGGTTCTGGGAATAGAACAGAATAAGCAGCCCAAGCTTCAACTTAGAGACTCACTGAGGACTCACATAGGGAGGGTGCAGCTGGGACTATGTTGAAGGAAGATCCCTGCTCCAGGCCAGAGCAGAAGACCTACAGTGAGGACGAGGGAGAAGCTGCCTTCAGATGGCACAGGATGCCCGGCCCATCAGCCATGAGCTGTGAGACTCAGCTTGCTACTGGAAGCAGGATGCTTCTTCATTTGGGACCCCAGTTTACCCAGCATAACACATATTTTGACCCCATTACTGCCGATCATTTTTGTTCAAAGATTTTACTTAATTTTTTTGAGAGACAGAGAGAGAGAGAGAGAGAGAGAGAGAGTGATCGAACATGAGCTGGGGGAGGGGCGGAGGAATGAACAGGCTCCATCCCAGGACTCCAACGTTATGACCTGAACCGAAGTCAGACACTTAACCGACTGAGCCACCCAGGTTCGTCATTCTACTACCATAGGTTATAAACACCAACATTTAACAGGCTAAATTCTGAGCAAGCATCCTCCCACCACTTATAGCCCTGTGGGCAAGTGTCTGTTTCATATGGGGAGGAACTGAGTCTCGGCTGAGGAGGAGGTGGCCCGAGGGAGGGAGTCTCCATTCCCAAGGACTGCCTGACTCCAGAACACCACTCAGGGTGGTACATTTAATAAAATGCATTTGTTCCTGATTGCCTTGCATAATTCAAACCTAAAGTTCCCGTAGGAATACATTTGAAATAGGAGTTGCTTTTCAAACTTTTCCCATGAAGTGAGATTTCTGGCTATTTTCATTCGCACATGTTAGCATAGGACATGCCCATGCTGCACTGGTACCCAGCGCACAGGCCCAGATAGATGCCACTGATGTGGCTCCTGGGCCGAAGTCCTCCTCATCCCACCTCCTGACCCCAGGAAGAAGCCCTGAAGGTGGCTCAGCCCTAAGCACTTCCAGCTGCGGCTCTGACCCTGGCCAGAGTAAGGGAGACTGCTGTGCCTGATTGTCCAAACAGAATTTACACGGATGAAATAAGCAACAACACTAAAAAAAGTTAATTTTCCTGGTCTGTGGTTCCTCCCTGCAGGCTGAGAGGCCAGCTGTGGTCCCTGACCCCGTCCCCTTCAGTTCCCTCTCTGTGGAGTTTGGTTAAGAGAACTGAGGTCAAGGAGGGAATGGGCAGAGTGTTTCCCTCCCAGCAGGGAGGATCATGGTGGGCTGAACTCTGGCCAATGGACTATCCCTAAAAAGGAGCGGAGTGATTGCTTTTAGAGGCCCGCCCATCTCTGACCACCCTCTGTGGTGGCTGCTCTGTGCGGAGCAAATTCTGTTGGTATGTGGCTCACGCTATGGGCAGCCAATCCACCAACCCACAGTGTGTGATGCCTGGCAGGATGCCCTTCCCTCAGCTTGGCCCCAGTGCCCCAGGCTCCTTGCTGGTTTCATTAACCCAGTCCTCATGCTGCTGAGGAAGGGGTCTACAGTGAGCTTGGAATGGGGCTGTCTGGGATGGTAGCCAGCAATGTCCGACTCTCCTTCAGAGCTGGCCTCAAATCCCTTGTCTAGACTGAGGAGGGAAAAGAGCATGGCAGGACACCTAGATTTGGGTCTATCTTCCTCCTGGACCTACTTGAAGGATTCAGTCTCTACATAGTCCAAATAGATACAAGGCCACAAGACATTCATGAGAAAAGATGAGTTCACTGGTGATTTACATGGTAGTAGGGAAAAGATTCCCATGATCAGAACCCAACAGACATTTCATCATTAGACACCGCTACTCTGGCTCCATTCTTTTTCCATTCCAGCCTCCATAACAGAAGTCTCACAACCCATAAAGGAATCCCTTTGGGGCACCTGGGTGGTTTAGTAGGTTGAGCATCTGCCTTTGGCTCAGGTCGTGATCTTGGGGTCACATGGGATCAAGTCCCATGCGGGGCTCCTCACTCAATAGGGAGTCTGCTTCTCTTTCTCCCTCTGCCTACCCCCAGCTCATGTGTATATTCTTTCTCTCTCAAATAAATAAATAAAGTCTGAAAAAAAAAAGGGAATCCTTTTTATCATTTTAAGTGATTCAACTCTTGAACCTGACCTCTAGATATGACCAAAAAAAAAAAAAAAATACAAAAAAATCCAAGCCTGACATTTAAGTAAATAGGTAAAGAGGAATCAGAATCAGTTATTCCCTTAACACATCCTTTGGTGGCTCATTTATCCTCAGACATCTTTAGCTCCAATACAGTGGGCCAAGGATGAGCATTTGTGGACTGGGCCTACCACTGCTGCCCATCACAAAACCAATGCCACTTCTTACATCCTTCAAAACATGTACAAGTTTATCCCAAGCCAATAAACTATCATAAAATTAGCTCCAAAGCAGCATTGTTCCTGGGGTGCTGAGTGAATGCAAATGCAAAACCACTTTGTAAGGCTATTTCCCCAACACAGACCACACAAAATTTCTACACGGGAAAAAAATCCCACTGCAAATGATCCCACAGCCAAACATTATAAAACATATGGGAAATAATCCACCATGAACAAGAGCAAGCAAACACAAAACAAGGGAGGATTCGCATTCCCAAAACTTTAGCTAAGGGGAGCCAACTGAAAAAGACTATATAAAATAAATACGTTTAAAATAATTGAAGAGACCAGAGGAAAAATAGGAATCATAAGACAATATAAAAAAAATCATAAAATAGGGCAGAGATATTTGAAAAACTAACATAACTTTAGCAATTAACAAAATATATAGAGCCATTAAAATGTACAATGTAGAGTATGAGCTGAATCAGATCAAGAGAGCTGGAGGGAGACTAAGTGAGCAGGAAGACGTACATGAGGAAATCACCCAGGAGGCAACTTAGATGAATTAAGCACTCAAAACTGTGAAAGACAAGAGATCAGGAGGCCAGACATCAAAACATATTGTGTATAACACATTTTGTAACATATGCATTAATGTATTATATATAATATGCTATATATTATATACGTTTACATATATTTTCTATATTTTTATATCTAATACAGTATATGGATTTTTAGAGGAAAGAATGGAGAAAATAAGGTTATGCAATGTCAGGAACATTTTTGGCTGAGAGTTTTTCAGAACCAAAGGAAAACCTTAATTTTCAAAAGAAATAATAGCACATTGAACTTCTAAACAGGTAAGTAAAAATTAACCTATACTGAGACACTATATGGTAGACATGCAAGACCACAAAGAAGAGAGACAATCAAAGTCAACTGGAGAGAAAAAATGGAATTCCCAGAAAGGATGATGTTGAGACTGATGGAGAACTCCTAATACCAATAAGAGGAGCCAGAAGACAGAGGCATGTTACCTTCAAATCACTGAGAGGAAATAACTATGAATTTAAAACCCTGCTTGCAGCCAAACCATAACACAAGGACAAGGATAAAACCGACATTTTCAGACAGACTTAGCGATTTTCTCATTCATGGGCCCACCTGCAAGTAATGCTAACGAATATATTTCAGGAGAAAGGAAATTAAATCAACAAGTGTAGGTGAAATGCCAGAAGCAATTGTGAGCAAATAAACCAGTACACTTGTGGGTAAATACGTGTAAGTGCTGACTTATTTATAATTAACAGTGACTATAATAATAATGGGTACTAGGGGGAGGTTAAAGACAGGCAGAACGGAAGTACAGGTCAACAAAACATGGAAGATGGAAGAGGACAGTGAGTAGTAATACATCTCAGCACCCTTACTTTGTTCTGTTGGAGAATAAAGACATTCATCAGCTTTAGGGATTGTGAAGTCATAGGTCAGTGTTAAAATGTAAGGGCAAGGGTGAGGCATACTGTGTTCATGGACTGGCAGACTCCATAAACATGTCCAGTATCTCCAAATTGATCTTTGAATTTAATGCAATTCTAAATAAAAATTCCAGAAGCATTTTTTAAGGTAGAGACAAGCTGATGATAAAGTTTTTATGGGGAGGCAAATGAATAAGAATAGATAAAACAATTTTGAAAAAGAAGAAGAAAGTTGGAGTAACCATAGTACCCAATTTTAAGTCACAACTACGAAGTTGCAGTAATCATGACAGTGTGAGAGTGGGAAAGGACAGACACAGAGACTAATGGAAAAGAACAGAAAGTCTAGAAAAAGACCCACACGAGTATAATCAATTGATTTTTAATAATGATGTAAAAATATTAAGTGGAGAAAAGGTAGTCTTTTTTTTTTTTTTAGATTTTATTTATTTGAGAGAGAGAGCATAAGCAGAGGGGACACCAGGCAAGGGAGAAGCAGGCTCCTGCCTGAGTAGGGAGCCCAATGCAGGGCTTGATCCCAGGACCCTGGGATCATGACCTAAGCTAAAGGCGGACGCTTAACTGACTGAGCCACCCAGGCGCCTAACTGACTGAGCCACCCAGGTACCCCAAAAGATAATCTTTTTGGTGAATGATGCTAAAACAATTTAACATCCATATGCAATAAGAAGAAAAAGAATCTTATAGAAAATTAACTCAAATTAATCATAGATCTAAATGTAAGTGGGAAGCTATAAAACTTAAGGAAAAAAAAACATGTATAGGAGAAAATCTTCCTGACCTGGAACTAATCAAAGAGTTCTTAAATGTGTACCAAAAGCATGATCTATTAAAGAAAAAGGAATTATAAGTTGTATTTCATCAAAATGAAAAACTTTTGCTTTGCAAATGACAGTTTTAAAAGAATGTAAAAGATAAGATAAGACTTGGGAGAAAATATTTGCAAATCTTCTACCCAATAAAGAATTTGTATCCAGATTTATAAAGAACACTGAAATTGAGCAAGAAAACAGATAATCCAATTACAAAATGGACAGAAGGCTTGAACAGACACCTTCCCAAAGAGAACACATGCATGACAAATAAACACATGAAAAGATGTTCAACATCATAAACTTATATTTATAAAAGACACCCCCAGACACAAATATTTATAGCAGCTCTACTTGTGCTTGGTACAAACTGGAAACAATTCAAAAGTCTTTCAATGGATGAAAAGGTGAACTGTGGTATATCCATACAACAAAATACTATTCGGCAATAAAAATGAATGAACTACTGATACATGCACCAACTTCAGTGAATTTCAAAGGCCTATGGCCCAGGAAAGAATCCAGTCTCAAGATGTTACCTGCCTGATGTTGCCATTTCTATGTCATTCTCAAAGCTACAAAACCATAGTGATGGAAATGGGCTAGTGGTTAAGGTGCTTGGGGAGAGTGTGACCATGCAGGAATAGCATGATGGACGTGTTGGAGCGATGGAACTGTTCTGTTTTCTGATTGTGGTGGCTACCCAAATCTATAAATGTGTTCAAATTTATAGAACAGTGTGTCACGCCCCAAAAAACTCAATCTTACTAATAGCTTTTAAATATTTCAACATAAGGATAACTAATAATGTATAACTTCCAAACCTGTAGAAGAAAAAAAGATAAGGCTGAAGAAATAAGACATAGGGGTGCCTGGGTGGCTCAGTGGGTTAAGCCTCTGCCTTCGGCTTGGGTCATGATCTCAGGGTCCTGGGATCGAGCCCCGCATCAGGGTCTCTGCTCAGCGGGGAGTCTGTTTCCCCCTCTCTCTCTGCCTGCCTCTCTGCCTACTTGTGATCTCTCTTCCTGTCAAATAAATAAATAAAATCTTAAAAAAAAAAGAAATAAGACATAACACTAGAAGGAAGAAAAGTATACTGATATGCAGTGAGCTTAAGCACACCAACTGCTGGTGAGTGGCCACCTCCTGTAGGGGAGGAATTGGGGAGCCAAGAGGGAGTTAATGTCTTCTTTCTTTCTTTTTTTTTTAATTTTTAAAAATTTTTTTAACTTAAATTCAATTTAGTTAACATACAGTGTATTATTATTTTCAAGGTTAGAGTTTAATGGTTCATCAGTTGCATATAACACCCCATGCTCGTCACATCACACGCCCTCCTTAATACGCATCACCCAGTTACTCCATCCCCTACCCATCTCACCTCCAGCAACCTGCAGTTTGCTTCCTAGAGTTAAGAGTCTCTTAAGGTTTGCCTCCTTCTCTGTTTTTTTTTTTTTAAAGATTTATTTATTTACTTGACAGAGAGCGAGATCACAAGTAGGCAGAGAGGCAGGCAGAGAGAGAGAGGAGGAAGCAGGCTTCCCCCTGAGCAGAGAGCCCGATGCGGGGCTCGATCCCAGGACCCTGGGATCATGACCTGAGCCGAAGGCAGAGGCTTAACCCACTGAGCCACCCAGGCGCCCCTCCTTCTCTGTTTTTATCTTATTTTATTTTCCCTTCTCTTCCCCTATGTTCACCTGTTTTGTTTCTTAAATTCCACATATGAGTGAAATCATATAGTATATATCTTTCTCTGACTGACTTGTTTTGCTCAGCATAATGCCCTTGTCTCAGTTCTTTTTTAAAAAAGAGGTGTCTGGCAGCCTAAGTGTCCATGGACAGGTACCAGGTACATAAAATGTGCTGTAGCCATACAATGGCATATTATTCAGCCACAAAGAAATGAAGTTCTTGATACATGTTACAATACGGATGAACTTTGAAAACATGATGCAAAATGGAATAAGCTAGGTACAAAAGGACATATATTGTATGATTCCACTTACATGAAATATCTAGAATGGGCAAACTCACAGAAAGCAAATTAGAAATAACCAGATGCTGGGGAGAGAGAGGAGTGGAGAGTTACTGCTTAATGGGTACAGTATCTGTTTGGAATTGAAGAAAAAAAATTGGAAATAGCGGTGATAGTTGCAAAGTATTGTGAATATAATTAATGCCTCTGAATTTAAACTTCCTAGTTGAGATGGCAATTTTTATGTTTTCTTTTTAAGATTTTATTTATTTCAGACAGAGAGAGAGAGCATGAGTCGGGAGAAAGAGTAGAGGCAGAAGTGGACTCCTCACTGAGCAGTGAGCCCAACATGGGCTTATTCCCAAGACTCTAGGATCATGACCTGAACCAAAGGCAGATGCTTAACTGACTGAGCCACCCAGGTGTCCCAACATTTATGCTTTATATATACTATATATACTTTACCACAATTAAAAAATAACATGAGAGGGGCTCCTGGGTGACTTAGTTGGTTAAGCCTCTGACTCTTAATCTCAGTTTAGGTCTTGATCTCAGGGTCATGAGTTCAAGCCCTATGGTGTGAAGCCTACTTGAAAACACAGACACATACACACACACACACACACACACACACACACACACACACACCCCAAAACCATAATATACCAAAACCCTGGGCTGTATACCTTAAATGGGTGAGCTGTATGGTGTGTGAATTACGTCTCAATAAAGCTGTTAAAAGAAAAAAGTGGAAAGAAGAAAAGAGGCATCTGAAGGAAAACTGATAAATCTTAATGATCAGTATGTTTAAGTGTTTGTTGTATTATTTTCTTTACTTGGCTATATTTTGATTTTTTCATATTAAAAAATAAAATATTTTTTCAAAGAAAAGGGAACCCTTACCAGGCAATTTCATGTTACTTAATTCCTTGTTTATTACCTAGGTAAAATCCTTATACATGTCTCCCTACCACAGGGCATATCACTAAGAATCAGAGACTGTGTTACAAAAGGGGCTACTTGACTAAGAATCGGGAGACCTGGGTCTGTCTCTCCCTAACTGACTGGTGCCCTTGGGAAAGTTACTGAACAACTTTGAGTGCCAAGTTCTCATCTTAGACCTTTTCTCTCCCCTTCACAGGTGTCCAGGAGAATCAAATGAGATCACAGTTTAAGTGTATTGTAACCTAAAGAATGACGGACAAACATACAAATTTCAGGAAGTACTAAACACATGATTGAACATGCAGAAAATCCACAGATCTCATCGTGGGCAAAGCTTTGACCCTTTGCCAAGCCCATCACAGGCACTGCTCGAAAGCATCCCCACTTGCGTGCACCGGATCATTCCTTGCAGGAAGCAGAGGGAAGTATGAGGAATCACGGGGGAGGCAAGCCACCTGCTGTACGCTGTGACCTCAGCAAGTCAGGACTGCTCCAAAGCTCTGCATAATTCTGTACGTTTTCACTTTCAGGTGTGCTTTGGGGAGAAGCAAAACAATAAAAGCCAAGGACTCCTTCTGGTGGGAGAGGACAGCACAGCCCTAGAGTGGTACCCACTACCCCAGAAGCATCCCCACCAACTTTGGCGAGATGCCCACTCCTTCCTCATTCCCTTGAAGCAGGGGTTGGGGACCACTCACCAACGCTGGCCACAGTGTACTGGTAGGGCTCTGAGAGGAAGTGTGGGAGGGTGAGGACGAAAGCACCCAAAGCTAGGAGGAGACCCCCAATGCCGATCAGCCGTGGACGGTGCACCCGGCTGCCAAAGTAGCTGACGAAGATGATGAGGATGGCGTTGCTGATCTGCAGAGAGAGCAGAGGGGCCGAGTGAGGCCTGAGCCTTCGTGCCTACTCACACACAGAGAAGACTTGATTGTACCTGGCCCAGGAAAAACAGGGATGCAAGAGGCCACCTTGTGTCAGCCTCACTCAGAGAGCCCCACAGTGGGCCCAGGATATGCTGATTCAGCTCTCCCCTATTGTCAGAATCCCTTCCCAGCCTCAGCCTCTTGGACTAGACAAAGGAAAGTACCTAAGGACCATGAAAACCTCATAGCCTAAATCTCAACCATCTTAGGCCCAAACGTCTTGGGGCAAAGTCCCAGGAACCTTCCAGTTCCAGCTGGCTCCTAGGAATAGTACACACTGACTAAATGCCCTAGGGACACTGGCTGAGTAATCAGAAAAACCACCAAGCAACGTGTACTATCTCATTTCCTCATGCAACAACTCTCTTTTTGTGACAACAGTGGGACTCAGAATAGTGGGTAACTTGCCCTGGCTATGAGGTTAGGGACTGCCCGAGTTTAAAGCAGCCAGTCTTAACTGGACTGGTCTACTGCCTCTTGGAGAAGTGGGTTTCTGCCCCCACAGCTCTGCTACTGACCTGGCCCTGGCCCTCCTTGGGCTTACTTCCACTCCTGTCAGTGAGGGAGGAGGACTAAGACAACCCAAGCTCCTTCCCAGCTCTAAACATCAGTCACTCCACGTTCTTGGTGCTCCCTGGAATGTGTGGTCTCTGAGCCCCACCTGAGCCAGGGAAGAGAAGTGAAGGCTCGGCTTAAGGAGCAAAGTCTTAAATGATAAAACCGAGTGTGGGCAGATCTTCTGACTACAACTCCGTCCAAAGAGATGATCCTCTGGCCCAGAACGTAAGCTCCTCTGGACTGGAGGAGCCCTGAATGTCAGTACCCACAGCCCTGCCCCATTCACACCACGGTCTCCTTCTGGCTGGAAAAGCGGGTGCCCCTGTCTCAGGAAATAGGAGCCAGAGTCTTGGTATGTGGCTCTTGCCAAGATCACCAACTGGCCACATCTCAGTTTTCTTACTTGATCTCTCAGCACCATGTGATTCAGGGAACCATTCCTTCCTGAAACATTTCCTTCACTGAGTTTCCCAGATACCACCTTCTAGTTTTCTTCCCCTGGTGGTTCCTTCTCCCTTTTCTTGGCTGGTCTCTCCTTGCCTCCCTGAACTCTCAGCTCTCCCAACTCAGGCCCTGAACCTCCGCTCTTGTCTTGGTGAGCTCTTCTGGTCCCATGGCTTTCCATGTTCTGTGTGTGCTCCTAATTCTCATAGGCTTAGCACACCCAAACCTCATGCCTCCTCACCTACCTGAAAACCTGGGCTCCCACCCCAGTCCTCTTCATCTCCGTAAACGGCACCTGCATCCTACCAATGGCTCAACAAAACACCTGAGCGTCATCGCTGACGGCTCTTTCATCAGCCACATGCCGCCGTCAGCTAGCCCACTGAAGGGACCTTCAATGACCACCTGAAAGCTGCTTCTCTCCACCTCTCTCACTACCTCCTGGTCTGAGCCATTGCCGTCTCCTCCCTGAACTTCTCACAGCGGCCTCCTCCCTGGGCTCCCTGCCTCCACTCTTGCCTCCCTGCAGCCTATTCTCCACCCAGCAGCCAGAGTGGTCCTGCTGACACCTCATGCCACTTTCCCTCTGTTCAAACCCCAAAGAGTAAAGCCAAAATCTGCCCCAGAGCCTCCACAGCCCTACAGAGCCAGTTCTCCTCCCCCATGAAGGCTCTGATCTGCTCTCCTCCATCCCTCCCCTTCACTCCGCCCCAGCTGCTCTCTGCCTCCAGCTGCTCTCCTAGCTGCACACATGCACCCTCCTCAGGGCCTTTGTACTTGCTGCCCCTTTCTCTTACTTGTCCACAGGGCTCCTGGACATCGAACCTACTTTAGACCTATGCTCAGATGGAAACTTTTCATGAAGGGCTTCTCTGAAAAATGAGGGGGTGGCGGTGGATGAAATGGGTGAAGGTCCTCAAAAGGTACAAAATCCCAGTTATAAAAGAAGTAAGTACTGGGATGTGATGTCAAGCATGGTGACGACAGTTAATAACACTGTCCTCTTTATTTGAAAGTGGCCAAGAGAGTAGATCTTAAAAATTCTCAACAGAAGAAAAAAGAGTTGTAACTACAAGAGGTCCTGGATGTTAACTAGACTCATTGTGGAGATCATTTTGCAATATATACAAAGGTCCAATCGTTATGTTGTATACCTGAAACTAATACCATATTGAATGTCAATTATATCTCAATAAAAAGGAGGTAAGTATAACTTATCTTTATAATAATTAAATATCACTTATAATTTAAGTTCTATTTAAATATTTTTATAATTTAAATAGTTATTTCAAATATAGCCACCATTGCCCTCCATGACTTTATTTTTCTTCATGGCACTTGTTGTAGTCTGATCTACCAAGTTTTATTTATTTCTATAAACAAATGTTACATTTATCACTAGAATGATATATGAGCAGAGAGTTCTGTCTGTTCATTGCTGCCTCCCCGTGCCTAGAGCAGTATTTGACATATAGTTGGGGCTTTTGAAATATTTGTTGAATAAGTGAATGAATGAACAAATGATAGGCTTTTTCAAGAGGACACAGTTGCCCAGAAGACCCCTCCTTTGTCACCAAGAGTAAGATTGTTTATAAAACACACAGAAAGGGGGAGTGAAGGTATGTGTGGGGAGGGGAGTAACCCAGCCTGATCCAGGGGGTTGCTCCAGCCTCTGGCCAGATATCATTCTAGGAGATTCTGAAACGCATTCCTGGAAGCAAAGCATTATTCTTAAGCTTCTTAGATTTTATCTCCCCATGTTCTTATTTCTCTATCATTTTTTTAAGACATGACTGTGTCGGACTATACCAGCTAAGCTAACTGAAGCTGACTTTAAAAGGTCTGGGTGAGGGATGGCAGAGTGCCCCAAAGTGGGAGGAAGACCTGGGGCACCCAGGCCCTACCCATCTGGACTGGCCCTTCCAGCACTCCCAGGGCATGTGCTCGTTTCTCAGCGGGAAGTAGGACCTCCACAGCTGTTACGGCTGATGCTGGCTTAAGTCCTTGGTCTCCAAACTTTTCTTCAGCAGTGGAGTCCCTTTGCAAAAACAGTTTTAACGTAATATAACATAACATAGCATAACATAACATAACATAACATAACATAAACATAACATAACAAACATATATTATGCTATATGGTACAATGTAATATAATATGATATGACACAATATAATATATCATTTTATAGATATACGTGAAGCTGTTCCAGCTGAGGAGAGGAGGGCCTCTATAGTCCATGCCTCAGCCTCTCAGCCCCTCTACAACCCAAGCTCCATTGTAACACATCCATGCCCATCAGTGTCCCCAATCCAGGGGGCCCCAGGCAAACTGGTGGGAGGCATTAAGGATGGGGCCTCGAGGGCTCCCTCTGATTTTGTCTGCTCTGGCCTGGCCTTTAGCAGTGGGCAGGAGAAGCGGCCGCTTCACTGGGCAAGATGCCTGTGTCTTCTCCCATCAGCCAAGCTCCTCATCCTGCTGCTAGCCCTTTGTACCCAGCCCTCCTCTCCCCTTCACTCACCCATCAGCCTGGAAAGCTCTGAGACTGGGCAGCAGCTTGATTCTAATATGATACTGAGTAGCAGTGTGCTTAGAACACGGTGTTGAGAAGAGTCAGAACCTGGACTCAGCTGGAAAGACGACTGTGGTTGATTAGTGACACCTGCTAGGGATAGGACTTCAGTGACCCAAATGTCAGAGATTCTGTCTCTCCTCCATGAGTGAGGACGATGTGTGCCAGGGGCATTATTAAAGTCATAGGCCAGCCCAAGGAGGGGCAGTCCGTGGAGGGGTGCCAGGTCCCTGTGCTGTGATCCACGTTGTGCGGGAGCTGGCTGAGTGGCAGGAGCACAGCCTATGTGGAGGCATCACCAGGAAGCCGAGACACAGATGCACAGACAAAGACACACGTGTACACACACACACACATACACGCACACTAAAACACACATAGACAGGAAGCAGTGGCTCTGGGAGGGAGCTCAGAGGAGAGGGCTTGAGACCAGCAGGAGTGACTGATGGGCCACAGGGCTGCAGCTGGGCAAGTACCTGCATGTCCCAGGTGCAGAGACAACCCAAGTTGGGGGGTGCGTACAGAGATTCTGGCCATGTGTTTGCAGGAGAGGATTTGGGGCAGAGCAGGGCTGTGGACAAGGGAGTGAGGAGGACTGGTAGAAGCAGTGTGTTGGGGTTCAGAGGGGGGCCTTAGCATGGGGGCCATCAGCCAGACCTAGGCTCGGACGCTGGCTGCCCTGTATGTGTGGCTGTGGCCAGCCTCAATGGGGCAATCAGGCTTTAGCTGTAAGCTTCCTCATCTAGAACCATGGCTAGGCAGAGATGCCCCCACTCCTAGGACCTCGAGGGGGATCTGGCCCAGGGCAGGGGCTCCTGAGGGCACTGCTGTGTAGGCCATTGAGAGTGAAGGAGTAAAGGGCAAAGGAGCATTTCCAGCTGGGAGCAGGATTGGGGATGGGGAAATAGAAAGGGGCCAGCTAGAAGCACCTCCCACCTTTTTTTTAATGGCTCTGTCTTAGAAGCTGGCCTGGTGGAGGCCAGGCTTTAAATTACTACATCAACCTGAATTTTCACTAAGGGAAGATGGAATTCTGCTCTGGGAGGGAGAGGCCATGCCTCCACCCCAAAAGAGTGGGCCTTGTGGAAAGAGAAGAGAGAAGCCAGGCCAGGGAGACCCGTCGCTTCACATGGAACGACCAGCGTTGCAGCCACAACAGAGGGGGCTCTCCTCTGCCTCTTCCTCCCTGGTTTCCAGTGACTCCCAGCTGACCCTGCCCTCTGACCTCCCACTCTCAATCTCTGGGGCCACCCCATCTTCCTCTAACTCTGATATGCGGTCACTGAGGGACAGTGTGAAATCCCCATTGCCGGGACGTCACAGAGAGCTGACCTTGTTTGGAAGTCAAGGCCACTGCGGGGCTCTGGCTCCTGTGATCCTCCTAAGACAGGAGCTACGGGGCCCAGGGCTGCTTCTCCACCCACACGCCTAAGACTCATCTACCCTTGGACCATGGATGAGCAGAGGCCACATAACCTTGTGCCTGGTTACAGAACTCAATGAGATAGACGCAGAGTTGGGATGCAGACGGCCCAACATAGCCGGGACAAGCCACGGCACACACTCAGCCCCAGTGCCCGCATCTGTCGGGTGGGGCGAGGAGAGCACTTGCTCACAGGGCTGCAGTGACTGGGCCCCAGAGTCCGGCGCTGCCAGAGGCTCTTTGCTCAGTGCCCAGTGCAGGGAAACCTCAGGAAATGCAGCTGCCACCACACTGGCCCCATCTAGCAGTCCCTATTCCCCATGTGTACCTCCCAGCTCCCCGTTCCCCTGCCCCTCCCAGAGCCCCCAGCTGAACTCTGGATCGGGGTGGGGGTGCACAAGTGGGGTCTGAGGGACCAGAACCTCCTGCTTACCTCATTCAAGCTGGAAATGAGCCCCGAGGAGGAACTGGAGAGCCCGAAGCGCTTCTCGATGGTGGTGAGGCAGCTCTTGAAGTAGGCGCTGTAGAGGAGCTGGCAGAGCTGCAGGAGGCCGTGGCAGACCACGAACACCTGTGGGAGGAGACACGGGCTGCTGAGGCCTCCAGATAGCCAGCCCCGGCCACGACCTTGGCCTTCCACTGTGGGACCTCGGAGCAGGGAGGCTAGCAGTCTGGCCTGTTTCCTCAACTGTTACGTGGGAACACTCCCATCATGGGATGGTCTTGAGGGTGAAACAGTATCATGGTTACACCTGTGATTTATACCCCACTCCAAGGACTGGCTCAGTGCCGTCCACCATTCCCTTCATTCCTGCCATTCACATCCGGTCAGCATAAACGGCCCTGCAGGACCACGGTGCTGGAGAAGCACCCCCAAGGCAGGGCCCTGACTCACCAGCCCCACATCCAGGGCACTTAGCACTGGGGAGTGCCCTCACTGCACCACCGAGCCCAGCAGGCACTGCTTTGCCCTCCCTCCAGTGTCCTGGGAGGCCTGGAGGTGACTCTCCAGCCAGTGCAGCTCACTCCCAGGGGCACAACAAGCCCTGGGTCACATTGCTTCACTCCTCTTGACCTGTCCTCCATTCCCCTCTCCAGCATCAGCACCCATTCTCTGAGGCTCACCTCTAATTCACCGTGATGGCACAAACCACCTGGTTTGAATGGCTATCCCCCCGCCACTCCACCTCTCATCTGGGGTGTCTGTTGTTGTGCTTGCTTCTTTTGCATGGATGATAGGGGTCCCGGGAAGGCCCCAGGCCATTGTCCCTGCATCCCACCCCACCCCATAAGCCTGTCCCTGTGGGTCTGAGTGAATGTGAATGTGAGTTTTGGGTTGATGGGACAGATACACAGCTGCGAGGGTGGACAGCAGTTTGTAGCATCTGGAGTTGGCTCCAGGCTGAGCTCTGGGATTTCCTGGGTTCTCGGCTGGTGTGCTGGGCCAAAGCAAGCTCAGAGCCAGGAGCCCCACATCCCTGAGCTCCCCTGTGAGGTGCCCCTTTCTGGAGACTGCACTTTTCCTTCAGGGAAGGGTGGGGTGCCCTTACGTTTCATGGCCTGCCAAAGTTCTTCTCTTAATTGAAGGCCTGGCATCTTAGCACAGCTATTGGGGCTCCACCTTCATTTCCGTTTCCTTGCACAGCTGAGCCCACCCCGTGTGCAGGGGCCTCTCTCCAGGCTGTGGGATCAGAGCTGACTTTCCCTCTCCTACCTGCCAGGGCAGAGCCTTTGTGAGGTCAGCCTGGGGCTTCTGACAGGGCCCGGCACTGGCTGCCTGCCCATGCATCAGGCTCATGGTTTCCAAACCCAAGGAGGCCGTTACACCCACAAAACCACATGCCTCTCCCGACTGCCTCCTGCCTGAGCCCGCGGCCACCTAGCTCCTCACCAGGGACAGAAGGAAGCCTGCCCATCTGCAGGGGGAGGGAGCACTCCCTCCCTGCCTCCCTAGGGAGACTTTGCTCTGCTTCCCCTCATGTATTGGCATTCTTGAGATTTTATGATAAAGGTGTTTTTGAAAACTAGTCCCCTGTCTTTTACAAATGGGGAAACTGAAGTCCAGAGAAGGGGATCCCACGTGCCTGCCCAGCATCCTGCACACAGTCGGCCCTCTGGGCTTACAGGCCAGGCACTGGAGATGCCTGGGGTGGACCAGTCTGGGGCTGCCTCTCCCTCCATCGAGCTCCCTTAGCCAGTTCCCGCCCTCTTGGGCCCCAGATTTCCCTGTGAGGTAATTGGGCTAAATTGGTGGCTCTTAACTCAGTTTTGATCCATAACCACCTGGTGGGAGGTGGTGGTGTCTTTGAAATCTAGAAGTCAGGCCCAACCGCAGGCCTCCTGAATCAAAATTGGGGGATTTCTCCCCTGATTTCTCCCCGGCGCCTCTCCTACTGGCCCTGTGCTATGCGAGCAGGTCCTGCCTCATCCCCAACCCACCTCTCTCCCTGGATTACTGCAGCCATCTCTCATTGGCATCCTGACTGCTCCCTTAAAACCCTGCATCCCACCACCCCAGAGACAGCTTTCTCAAACTCAAATGCAAGCAGGCTGTCCCTCAAGTAACATTGTTCACTGCCCCCTGCCCCCATTCCCTATAAGATAAAAACCCATGCCTTTGGTACAGTATTGAAGATGCTACAGATCCTAGACCTTGTCTGTCTCTGGCTCCATGCCTTGCTGTAGCTGTGTTTCATGAAGACTGTCTACACCTGTATTTCCTGTCCTACATGCATCTCTTCCAGTGTGACAATGACATTCCTTCATCAAGAGGTGGGGTCTCTGTTCCCTCGCCTTCAATCAGGGCTGATCTTAGTTGCCTGCTTCTAATGAAGAGAATGAAGCAGAAGTGACGCTGTGTGACCTCTGAAGCTAAGTCCTGATAGAGGATCCATGTGGCTCCATCTCTCTTGGGACCGTTAGAAGCCAGACATCACATCGTAAGGAAGCCCGGTCTCCCCTGCTGGTGGAGCAGTCACATGTCGCTGTTCCCGCCAACTCCAGCTAAAGTTTCGGTCTGCAACCAGCATCTGCTGAGAGACGTGTTACTGAAAGAGTCTCCAGAGGATTCCTGCCCCAGCCTTCATGCCAAGTGGAGCAGAAATGAGCTATCCCACCAAGCTTATGTAGACGACAGATGTGTGAACAAACAATGCTGTCATTGTTGGAAGCACTAAGTTTTGGGTCGCTGTGTAATGCAGCACTAGATGCTTGCAACACCTGCTGTCACACACCTTGCCCTTCAAACTTCATCAAGGTCATACGACTCAAGTTCCCCACAGCACACAGTCATTGTCTGTGTCTTTGCTCCCTATCTGGACAGAATTATCTTCCCCTTCTTGGTCTGGATAGTTACGTCTTCTTGGCTTGTTTTGCCCAGCATGGGGCTCAGTCATGAGTCTAGTTCAAAGTCGGTTCTAAAAATCCCAGTACACCATTGCTGCAGAAGCCTCTTGCTGGCTTGGCTCATGGTTGGCATTAGAAGGAGCATCTGGCAGGAGTGAGGGCTGTCATAACGGCCTGGGAAAGAGTACGAGGTCGGACCAAAGGATGGCCGTGGGGATGTAGGGAGAGAGCTGCAGAGGTTGAATGGACAAGTCTCTCACCAATTCAAGGTGAAAGAAAAGGGGCAGAGTTTCCAGCCTCAGGGCCAGGAATGGGGCAAGGCCATTCCTGAGACAGGGGCCCCAGGTGGAGGGGTGTATGCGGAGAGGGAGGGCAGCAAGTTCAGTTTTTGAACACCTGAGTTTCTGAGCATGAAGCTCAGAAAAGACCAGTCTCCCTCTAACTAAATTAGTAATGAATTAACAGGAGTGACTAACCTCTAACCAAATTCCCCAGCAGTGTCATGAGAAGAAGGTAAGGACAATGGGAGAAAAAAATCTGTCTCAGGTCTTTTCTGAAAGGTGTGCCTTGGGTCTTTCCAGAAAATGCAGAAATCCCCCATTTTCTACCCCCTGATATGAGGTGGGAGACCCACTTAGAGCCAGTCAGCACCTTTCCACGTCTTATGCCCCTCACAGGTCCATCACCAGCTTCTGGCCACTGCAGCTCTGTCAGGTCTGGGTGCGTTCTGGGTGTCTTGGCAGAAAGGCTGGTGTACAGGTGGGCCCTTCATTCCAGTGGCTTCAGCAGATGGAGAGGAATGAGAAGATATATGGCCACCAGGGAGAAGATGCCAGCAAGGAGAAGAAGTGGATGGATGGTCCTTGCAGAGCATTCTGGCCAGGGCCACTCAAGGTCACAACCATCTGGGACCACTTACTGAGCTGACGTGGACTGGACCCTGGGGCCATCATCCAGGTTGCTTGACCTTACCAAGAACCCATTCCATGGCCAGCATGAGATGAAGCAACAAACTGTCAACACTTGCAAGAGAAATAGAACATGGGTTTTAAGTCTCTGGGGACGCACTGGTGGGAGGCGTGTCGCACAGAGGAGGGATACTCAGTAACTGGAGACTTCTTCCACTCTCCTCACTTGCCAAGTAACTGAGCCTCTCTGTTGCTGCCGGAGAAGTCTAGAGCCGAATTTCCCACAAGGTGCCACGCAGAACACCCCTCACTCGAGATGCTTGAAGTTGAGAGTATTCCCAGGAGAAAAAAGTTTGGAGAATTTTGCTTACGATCATCCTGCCTCATGAATATTTACAATTCATATTAGCATATTAAAGACTTTGAGAAAGTCAAGAACTGCTTAACTGCTTTATCCAAATTTCTCCATACTTCTCCAACCATGGAGACCCCCTCACCCAACATACACTTCTAAAAAGTATACTTAACAGATAGTAGCACCTTGCAAAATATACTTTGAGGGAGATTCCATGTCACTTTTAGAAAGCAGCTTACTGGTAGAATCAGCCCTGTGACTTCTTCACAAAATGAAAATAAAATAAAGATGTGTTACATGGCCCTATCATCTTTCATAAAATAGCGCACCATGATTTCCTATCCTCTCACTCTACTTTTTTTCTTTCTCGTGGCACTTCCGGCTTCCTAAAATTATATCATTCTCACTTACTGGCATGTCCCCCCACCAGATAGAGACTGCAGGGAAGAAAGATGATGAATGGTTTTTAGCGTGCTACTTCCCCATTGCCTGGAACAGTGCCTGGTCCGCAGCTGGGGCTCAGTTGTCAAGTGAATGAATGTGTCTTTAAATGCGCTAACTCATGATTCCTTGCTCCAGAAACTCGTCCGTCAGAGTAGCCATTCAGGAAGCTTGAAGGAAGCCATGCAGGTTCGTTGTAATGGTCTGTCCTCTGTCATATATGAACCCCTCCTTCAGAGCTGCCTTAGGTCAGTCCTCAGGCTATAAAGGTCACCAGGCACAAAGAAGCATGTGTCCCCTCTGCTGCCCCATTCGTTTACTGGGCTCAATGCTAAATCATTATTGGGTGTTTCTAAACTCAAACTAAAAAGTTCAACAATGAAGGAGCTTTCTAGGGTGGTAGAAATAGTTTATGTTTTGATTGTGGCCGTATTTATGCAGGTATTTACATTATCAAATCTCATCAATCATTTAAAATCTGAGCTCTTATTAGATGTACACTATATTTCAATAGAGTTGGTTTAAGGAAAAATTAATTTTTAAATAGACTTGCAACCTTGAAAGCATTCAAAATAATGTTCTGAGGCTTTGAAGGGAATTTCACAATTTTGTTTTTTCTTTTTTTTTAGAGGGGCAGGGAGGGGCACAGAGAGAGAGAGAGAGAATCTTAAGCAGGTTCCACACCCAGTGAAGAGCCCGATGTGAGCCTCAATCCGAGGACACTGAGGTCATGATCTGAGCTGAAATCAAGAGTTGGACGCTTAACCAGCTGAGTCATCCAGGCATCCCATTTCATTTTTTAATATTATGAGCATTGGCAGTGTCATTGGAATACATGTATTTATTCAAGGAGCCCACTTTGAAGGGGGAGAACCCATGTACAGGGCAAACTCTGCGTGGGTGCCAGTATAAACAGCTAGGTTTCCATGTATGTAAAACTGTGCACATCTTTAGACACATCTTGTAGAAGGAAGCTCAAGGAGAAGGCTAACATGAGGGAATGTTCCCAAATCTTCACACCCACAGCTCCATTCCTCCCACAGCACTAACAAACATGAAGAGGACGCCTGGAGAGGAGACTGGGGTGGTCATGCAGATCTTTCTTCTAATGAAGAGAAATCTTTTGCTACCTGTGTCCAAGAGCTACAAAAGGCTGATGAGCAGCTGTGATGGCAAGTGGAGGTTCAGACTGGGGTCCTGGTCAAGCTTCTGGATGTAAGGAATAAAGCCATAAAGAGTGAACCATAAGGATACTATAAGGACAAGGAGGGAAATCTTTGTAGCTCAGGACGCATGGGAAATGGTCAAAGTGCAGCCAAGATGGGGTGTCCTTGACTCTACCTGTTCATCACCCTCTTTTTCAACCTAAGCGTTAGGATGACAATCTGAGGCATCCACTCATGATTACAGAGACCCTGGGCAGAAGTTCTGAAATGCAAACCCCATGAGGTTGCTACCTGTTTGATCACTGACTCTGCTGTGAACCACTTCTGATTTTGTCCACACATATCCTGGGGAAGGCAAAACTCCAAAAAATTCACCGAGCCTGAGGTCCACTAGGATGTGATGTCTCTGAGATAATTTGGTATATGAGGGAGCCTAGGAGTGGGAAGAAAACCCTTCGGGGGGGTGGGGGGACTGACCAAGACATAGGCTGTGACTGCCCAGTTGGAACAACTGCTTCATTCTACCAGTGGTTGCTGTCGGCAATCCCAACAGAGCTATTCTTCAGAAAGAAGGAAGGAGGGAAGGAGGGAGGAAAGGAGGGAGGGAGGGAAAGAGGGGAAGGAGGGAGAGAGAGAGAAGAAAGAGAAAAGAAGAGCACAGTAAGACCTTATTCTCACTTTCCCCAGCAATTTGGGGAGAGGTCAGGGGTGCACTGAAGGCCCCTCTCCAGCTCTCTGAGAGAGGGAGGAAGCAGACCCCACAGTACTGCTTGCTTTCATCCCTCCAACCTCCGGGAGTCAAAATCTGGCTGCAGTGTCCTTTCTGTTGTCCTTGTCCCTAGGCTGGAGCTGAGCGTACCCCAGACAGGCTCACACATCTGGTGGGAAGCACCAGATCTGCACAGCCATGCTGACAACCCGAGGGGGTCTGAGCGACACCTGGCCTTTGGAAACCCTTTTTCATAGTCAACTGGAATCCCTCCTATGTAATCACAACTCCACTTCCATCTCTTTTCTCTTTTTCATCTTTCCCCTTTATCCTGAATCAATGTATCACACACATATGTTTAAAAAAAAAAAAATCAAGTAACATTGAAGGGCTTAGAACACCGAGGCCCTGGCCTGCACTCAGCTCTAGCCCACCACCCGTGCTGCAGGTCGGGGACAGCCACCTCTGGGGTCAGGTTTTCTGTGCATTACACCCATGCATATCAAAATAACACGCTTGTTCTGCAGTTTCCTGATTTGCCACTGTAGACTGCCTGCCATTAGAGGAGAGGATTCAACTCCCTCGCTCTTGCGTCTCCCATCCTTCCCCCTCCTCCTCCCAACTTGTAATCGTTCTCTGCATTTGTGTGTTAATATTGGATCATTTCACTCTGTGGCAAGCCAGCTGGGAGTCCGAAGGAGCAGGGCTTCCCTGCTCAGCACACACCCATCCTAGCTGATGGTTCCTCAGCTCATGGAGAACGTTGTTTGTGCTTTCCAGGGGTCAAAGGATGCTCTATATTGCCCCCTTGGGGTTCAGCCCCACTTCTCATTTCTGTCTCTGCAACACCTTCTCGTTCTAAGTCTGTTGCTCTCTAGGGCTGTGCCCAGTCCAAGGGCTCCCCACACTGTAGGCCCCATGCATGCACCTGGAAACGGTCCTTCCTTGGTCCATTGACATTCCCAACCATCTCCATATTGCTGAAATTATTGCAACTGTTCAGCTACTCATAATCTCTTTCCCTTTTCCCTCTTTTTTCTGTTACTGGCTTTCACCATTCTTTCATTCTTTATTCTCATTATAATGAGAATGATGGAATTGAGGGAAGACAAACATGTGCCCAGTCTGCCATCTTGAATCATAAACCCAATGTCTTTCTTGATGCTAATCTAGCAAACAAATTGATAATTCTGTGCCCACTTTTCCAATGGGGAAAAAAAGCAGTATACACTTGTCAGTGGACTAAACAGTCAAAGCAAAATGTGTACCCATGTCTTTCTCTACAACTCTCCCCCACACCTCCCTGTTACATTCATGCATTCTGCTACCTCATTTATTTGACCACAGTCTTCCAGAGTGGTTGGAGTGCCTCCAACAGAAGGCACATGGCCAGAGAGTGGTGCTGGCTCTGGGTGTCTGCCCAGCTCCACTGGTATTTGTGTCTTTCAGTGTCTCTACCCTCATGGCCCATTGTCAGTCCCGGCTGGCAGTTCACCACATGGGTAAGGCCTAGGAGGTGAGGCTCTGGGCAAAAGAGGCCATGGTGCAAATGGGGATGAAGAAGGCAACTCAGAAAGGATAACTCCTAGCTGTTGCCCAGTGACCTCAGAGACAAGTAGGCCTCTCAAAGGGGAGACAGGTCTCTGGGAGGGCTCCTCTGAGGCCCACCTGAGAGGTTCCTCAGAGCTGGATGGGAAACAGGTATCCTTTTCCTTGTCCGCCAAAAGAAAAAGAAGGGAGCCAAGCAAGGACTCAGATGTGAAAAGCCTTCACCAGTTGGCCTCTTTACCCCTCCTGTACCTTTTGCAGGGTGTGACTTTAGATCCAAACCATGGCCCCATGGCCCCAAAGGGAAATGTCTCTTTCAAGAAGTGATTCAGGAAATCAAATATTTTCCCATGCAGGAAGACTGTCTGAACAAGATAAAGTTCAGAGATTCAAAATAGCCAGTCTTGGGTCAAAGTTGATGGTATTCATAGCGGCGATAATAAAAGGTATCTTTAGTGTTATTATGAACTAGAAAAATGCCTTTGATATGACCCTTCCAAGGGTCCTGGGAGCCCTTGGAAGTCTAAAAATCAGGATAATCTAAAAAGAAAAACATGATTTCCACTACTGCTTCCTTGTTCCTTAAGAGGGAAGTAGCCAGGCTGGAGAGTTGCAACTGGGAACCAAGGGGAGGCCGGTCAAGCCAGGCCCCTGATGGGTCTCTCCAGCGCCCCCTTGGCAGCCTCTACTATCCACACCGTGGCCTTACTGTATAGCAGGGTTCTCCTCCTATTACTGAGAAAGTCCCCTCTCCGAGGCCTGTGAGAGCTGCTTCAGGGAGGATGGAGGCTCAGTGGAGGCCAGGAGGCCACAGGAACTCACAGCTGGCACGGAGGAGCATCACACCCAAGTGGGCTCTCTCCCACTTTCATTTTGCCCAGGGGGTCCTGGCCAAGGCACCTCTTGGAGCCGGGTCCCCACCGAATTGAATTAGGTGAGATCTTTCGGTCATTTTTTTAGTTTAGTCTACTCAGCTTAGATAAAAATCTCACCTGAAGGCCTCTGTGTAAGAATGAAATTAGGATGGACACTGAAAGTCCCAACCTGCATAATTCCTTTAGTTTTTGTTATTATTTTTATGTTTTTGTATTTAATATTATTTTGAGCTAGAAAAGGCCTTTGATAAGCCAGAGTCCTGGGGGGGGGGGTGGTCCTTGCAGGTATATAGACCAGAACCATCTGTAAAAACATACAGCTTCCATTGGGGTGTCCTTGTCTGAGGGGACGCCAGGCACAGAAAAGGGAGGTACAAGAGCTCTCTAGCTCCTAACCCCGGTGATCCTCGAATACTTCGGGCCGCGGTTGTTTTGCTTAGGTTTTCTCCTGTCTGACACTTGGCTCCAGGGAGGGAAAAGGCAGATGGCTGGGCTGATTTGGTATCATTTGTGAGGGAAGATAAAATGAAGAAGAGAGAGTGAGAGATGGCCTGGGATGATGGGAACCTGAAGTCTGGGCTTTAGAAATCATGGATTAAAAAGAAAATTCTGGTAGAGATGAAACATGAGCACATGAGACTAAATGAACTTATCAGATTAGCTAGGAACATGGTGCTCAAGGGTTCTCAGAAAAACCAAAACTTTGAAACAAACCTATCATTGATATTTATGTGAATCCGTGTCCAAATTCTTCTGCAGAAATTCCCGAAATTATTTACTTATATTTTAAGTCAGAAAAGCTTTCCTTCGTGGAGTACAAGTGTCATTTGTGTTTTCCAGAATCTGGCACAAGAGTAATTTGTTAGAGTGAAACAAGGCACCGTTAGGGAAATTGCTTTGAATTCACGTATGACAGGAAAAGAACATTCAAACTGTATTAATATGGAGACTTCAACCTATTTTATATTCTTCCTATACTTTGTAGTAAAAAGACAGGTTGTTACTATTTTCCCCTCACTTCCCTGAAGGAGGGGGAGCTAGTTTTTCAGAAAGAGAGAAAGGGGGGACTGGAGATATGGTATCCAAAGAGTTTAGGACACTGTAGCTGATCCCCAGGAAGCTGGTCGGGAGGAAGGCTGGCTTGCGGCTCTGGGGAAGCACCAAGGGATATTTTCTTCACATCACCTTGTCTGTTTACTTATTTTGTCTTCCCCTGTGTGTCAGTCTTGGTCACCCCGTATCTTCTGCATCTGGCTATCTGGCACATAATAAATGTCCAGTCAATATTTGCTGCGTTCTGTTCATCCCTATACTACCCTGAGAGGCAAGCAGGATTCCTTTCATTTATGGATGAGGAAACGGAGCTTCAGTGAAGCTTACAGAATTGTCTCATGTCACACACCTGGTAAATGGTAGCAGCCAGCTGACACCAAATCAGGCCGTCATCCTGCTCCACTGAGCTGCCCAATCTTATGAGAGAATTTGGGGGAAGAAGGCATCCCTAAAATTGTTTTTATCACGATTGGTTATCGGGGCACCTGGGTGTCTCAGTCGGTTAGGCGTCAAACTACTGGTTTCAGCTCAGGTCATGACCTCAGGGTTGTGAGACGAAGCCCTGAGTGGCATCAGGCTCTCTGTTCAGTAGGGAGTCTGACTGGGATTCTCTTCCTCTGCCCCTCCCCCACACGTGTATACGTGCTCTCTCTCTCTAATAAATAAATAAATCTTAAAAAAAAAAAAAAAAGATTGCTGGCTATGTAATTGCCAATCCAATGGCCTCCAGAGGTGGCTTACCTAAGTTCTGCAGTGTTCGACACATTTGTTCCCCTCACCTTTGTCATGTCACCCGCCATCTCAGTGCTCTTGCTCTGTCTGACTGTCTCTTCTTAGAAAGCCCTTTTCTGGCTTCCCAGATAATGAGGGTGGCAGCTGGGCTCTGTCCTCAGCCCCTTTGCCCATCTCCCTATACAGGCTGGCACTGGGCACCCCACTCACCCCCTGCAGGGCCACCCTGGAGGCCCACTGATGCCCCCTGGCACAGCTGGAGGGCAGACCCCCTCCTCTAGCCCGGACCATGCAGTGAACCGCATTCCACACATTGCAGCTTTGACGCCAGGCCAGTATCTGAGCTTCGTGACCCGAACCATTATCTTCCCCTGGATCATCTCCACTTCTCATTTCAGTTCTTGCCCTGGGACGTCAACCTCCAAACCAAGACTCAAATCCACACCAAGCTCTCCAGCCCCACTGCCGCCTTCTACTCCAGTCACTATCAGATCCCACCCGGCCACTGTGACAGGTTCCTACCCTTTTCCTCAGCCTACTCCCTCCTCCTTGCAATCTGCTCTTGGGCCAGTAGTCATCTTTTCAGAAACTTGAAGTTTAACATTCACACAAAAAAGGCATAAGTCACAGAGAACAGCCTGACAAAATTTCACAAACTGAGGCCACGTAAGGGACCAGTACCCAGATCAAAAAGCAGAAAGGGCCTTGCTTCCCAGAAGCCCCTCAGGCCCTTCTCTGCCAGGCCCCACCTCCCGGAGAACAGCTCTCCTGACTTCCAGCAGCACAGGTCAGGCTGCCTATTCCGTACTTCACGGAAATACTATGGATCACATACTACGTCAGCATGATCTTCCCAACATGGAGATCAGAACCTGTCCTGACCCTGTCAAAAACCCTCCAACAGAGTCCAACCAGCTCAGATTAAAAACAAGCAAAGTGCCCCAGCCTCCAGGGCCCTCCCTGTCCCAGCCCCCAGGCACCTTCTGCTCTTGCCACGTTACCCACCGCCTGGGCCTCTTCTCAGGTACGGAGCTGCCTCTGTTCAGCCTGGGTAGAAAGTGGAAACTGAGCGGAAAATTTATAGCCCCTGTGAGATGAGGTGTTGCCTTAGAGCCTTTGAGGGTGGAGGTCATACACCCTCCCCGGGGGCTCTTTACTCCCGTCCCCTCCTTGATCTTTCTGGTGGTGGAGAATGTCCCTCCTGTTACAACTTCCCCATTGTTCATTGGGGCAGTGACCCTGGCTGCAATTACAACCACCTGCCGTATTTGGGGCCCTGAGGCAATTCTGGTGCCTCATGTGTACCTGTCACCGGGCAGGAGGGCAGAGGAAGGAAACAGTTGCAGAAGCGGGGCTGCTATTTGATGAGAGGAGGCTATGGCTTGGCCCATGCTTCATAACCAATAAATCAATGGGAAGGATTACATTTCGGCAAGTGGCACCACTGGTTCCCAAGGTCCCTGTAAGCCATAAGCAAGTGGATGTGAAGTGATTAAAAGGTACTGTAAATTCCTTGTACAATGGGTTGTTTTTTCCTTCCTACTGTATTCCAAAAAGTTCTGGAGCCTGGTAAGTTTCTTAGCAAGCCCTTGTAACTTCTTTCACTCTCCTCAGAGTTTCACCCTGGACCAGCTCCCTATCAGAGCTCCCAAGCATCTCCATTTGTAGAAATGAAAGCTCAGACTCCTTTTTGACTCTTGGCCCCGCCAGGTGCAGCAGCAGAGGAGAGACTGGAGCCTCACCCCTGCAGGGTGAGGAAGGGAGCAAGTGAGTGAGCATCTGGGTGTGGCCTGGTCCACTGGGTGAGAAGCCTGAGAAGGTTCAGTAGAAACAGGTGGGTACCCTGGCAGGATAAGGAAGGAGCCCTTGCTCAAGGAAGCCCCCGCCAGGGATGGCCCATGCCCACCTACTCTCCGCTGAGTAAACCATCCCTAGCCTCTCCCGGTAAACCATAGCGTGCTCAGCCCATCAAAGCCACAGGGAGGACTGGGAACAAAGCATCCAGAGCCTGTAAGAGAGTCAAACATAGCTTGAGAGGAGGCTGAGCAGCTGCCCAGCCTGAGAGGCCAAGGCACAGACATGTGTGTGTGGCTGCCCATGGGTGCAGACCCAGACACTGCACTGGGCGCCGCTCTGGTGGTTCAGCACCCTCTGTCCTGCCGCTCTGGTGACAGGGTGCCCCCAGAGGCTCTGGCACAGACACAGTGGGGCACGCAGGCACACACATGCACCAGATGGGCGCGCTCAGCTCACTACGCCCATCACGTGCATGCACAAAGGTGGGGACTCTCCTGCAACAGGCCTGTCAGTGGCAGAGACAATGCTTTCCCACATGGGAACGTGTCACACCCCGTTCCGATCATCCTGGCATTCCCCTGCATGCTGAGGGACCCAGGATTCACAGCCCCGGGCTGTTCTCCCAGAGGCCCACACCCTTCCAAGATCCCATCACTCTGGAAGAGAGGCAGCCCCCTAAAACCTTGGCCCCAGGTGGAGCAGGCCCTTGGCAGCCAAGACATTCAAAGGAAAATCCAACCTGCAACAGAGTGAAGTGATTGCTCCCATGTAGGAAAACCACATTTCTGTAGTTATTCCCTCCCTCTGTTCTCCTGGTGGCAGATGGAAGGATGGCAGGAGGAAAGGGCTTTGTCCCACACTCGAATTTCTCTACCCCCTCTGATACTTCAAGGGAATAAAATGTCTTCCCTCAGTGCTAAGCTATGATCATGATTCCAGAATCTGCCACCCGACCTCCTGTAGATCACAAGAGGGGCGTTCTTCCTGGTAGTCTCTGTTCCCCCCACTGACCCATTAGAGTCAAAATATCAAAGATATAGACCCAAAGGGTTATACCACGTACTGTGCTGTCCCCCAACACTCTTTCTTATGATCCTCATGACTGATCTCATGTGTCTCTACATCCAACTCCCTCTGCCTCTGAAACTCACAGTAAAGTACTAGGGACACTCTCTACCATGTATGCTGGGCCCAGCCTCCTTGCTGGGGATAACGGGTTTAACTCTATCCTTGGATTAGGTTAGGGTCAAAGCCCTGACTCCTGGTACCCGTGAAAGTAACATTATTTTGAAATGGGCTCTCTGCAGATCTAAGCAAGTTAAGGTGAGGTCATACTGGAATAGGGCAGGCCCCCAGCCAATGACTGATGTCCTTATGAGAAGAAATTTGGATACCGAGATACACAAGACAATGGAGGCACAGAATGACTGATGTGTCTGCAAGCCAAGGAATACTAAGGACTTCTGCCAGTCACTAGAATCTGTGACCCCGTTGGTCTTCATCTCCTCATTCAGTGACAGAACCCTGTCCCTCTGGTCCAGCTGTCCTCAGCTGACCCTCGCAGAAACCTGTTTCACCTCCGCTGGGCCACCACCTCTCCTCCAGCTCCGGGAGGGTGTTCTCACCGACTTTCCAGGTGACTGAGGAAGCAGGTTGCTTTATTTTTCAATTGTTAAGTCCCTCCAAATTCACCCAGCTATTTCCTTAATTCCTCTATTAGTCACTTATTGTCCACTGTGGGCAAACACAGTGATAGCCAAGGTCTCCTGCGCTGGGCACCCATTTCCTGCCTCACCCTTGTTCCCATCTGTCTTGCCTTTAGGCTCCTCTCCCAAACACTGGGTGTCTCTTTACTCATTCTCAGGTTCCTCTGCCTTCTATCCACAGCTGGAGGTCCCTGAGAATGTTCCCCAAATACAGAGAAATCTGTTGCATGTGAGCCAATAGTTATAGGAAGCCCATGCAAAATGGGGGTGTGGTGTGCTCCTTCTCTCCTCCAGCTGAATCTCTTTTCCCTTCTACCTTTCAGAGCTGTTGCACAGAATGCCCTGTCTTCCTGGCTGATGACAAATCCTCACCAGGATCAGTCCATCTGCAAGCATTCTGCCACAGGCCAGAGAACAGATTCTACTCACCATTTTTTTCTAGATCTATAGAGCATACAGCTCCAGATTGACTTGCTCTTCCAGACTTTTCCTTTTCCAGACTCACTGCAAACCTGTGCCTGCCAGCATGCATACCTGTAGGAGGCCTCCTTCCTTTGCACGGCTGGCTCTGGGAGGCACTTGTGTCTATTCCTTAAACACACCTCTCTGCATGTGGGTTCTGCCTCCTGTTCACGCTGTTCTCTGCCTAGAACTCTCTCATGCACCCTGCCCTCCCTTGACCCCTTGTCGGCCTAGCTCTGATTGCCCTGTTAAGCTCTGTTTGCACATCACTTTAATGTCATCACCCTTGTGATTTCAGGGCAGTCATGGTTATATTGGCGGGGGTGGTCAACTCCTAAAGACATCACTTAGTTCAAAACACACACAAGTCAAGACTTACCTTCACTGCATGTGGGCTCTCCCTATGATGACTGAAACAGCACCTCCCTCTGGCAAAGGTGCAGACACAGTTTATGATTCCTTTGGACTGCCAGCTCTGATAGATTTGACTGGGGGCTGTGAGTATGTGCGTGTGTGTGTGTGTGTGTGTGTGTGTGTCTATTTGGGGGGGGGGTGCATTATTTGCTCGTTTTGCCCAGACGGAACATAAAAAATAATGTGATAAGCAGATATATATTGAATACCATCATGGGCCAAACATATTCCATAGGAAACCAAGGGCCAAGCAGGGCCAGACTCTTCCTGGGGCTCCCATTTGTTAAGAATATGAGGGATATGTACACAATAGTAATATCTGCTTGTAAGGGGATATGGAAGGTGCTGGAGTGGCCATACACATAATGGTGCCAGAAGCACTCTGAATGTGAGACCACGAGGGAGAGGTCCCTGGAGAAAATGAGGTCAGAGCTGGGTTTTGAGGATGAGGAGAATGTCAGAATGTAGAGAGGAACAAAGAGGTCATCCTTGCCCAGAAGACAAGATGAGGAGTGGAAAAATGCAAGTATGACAGGATTAGGGGTCAGGAAATAATCTGGTTAGCCTGAGAAAGTTCTGGTTAGGTGAGAGGAGAAGACCAAGTCAGGAAAGAGGATCAGTGCCCAAGGAGAGCCACAGAATTTTCTCTCTCTTGGCCCATCACTGAATACTTGTGGGCAGTGATAACACTTGTCAACCAGTTCTAGAAAGGTTAACCAGTAACAACAGGAGGAAGAGAGGAGAGAGGAGGAAGAGAGGAGAAAAAAGGAAGATGAGAGGCAGGTAGGCCCATGCAAGGTCTTGGAAGAGTTAGAAGAAGCCTCCTGTCTGGGGGTGGCCGTGGACCGGTGGATGTCAGCATGAGAGATGAGCTCAAGGGGAGGCTGTGACTAGATGACGAAGTGGAGGTGGGGGCTGGTGAGTAGCCAAGGAAAGGGAAGGAAGGAACTCAAAAGACAATGGAATCAGGGTGAGTGGTGACAACTATTCAACCTCACACCCAAGGAGAAAGGAAAAGATCCTTTGGACCATATGGAATTCAAGGACTAACCTCCAAAATAAAATGGAAACTTAGTAGCTACATGTAGGGTTTTGAAATAAATCCCCCCTTGGGCTTTATGCAATGTTGACACTATACTCCTTGAGTAAGACTACAGCATGGGAAGATGTCTTGTCCCATTATCTCTTTCACATTTTGCTCCTTTTCCCCGAGGCCAGAAGAGCTCTATGCCTTGTTAGAATCCACAGAGCTATAAGTTACCATCTTTGAGATGGAGAGTTTGCCTGAAATGGAGCCCCGAGGAATATCCCCAAACAGAACTTCACTTGCTAGATTTGCAGGAGAGCCAGGAGGCTGCATGGCTGTCTGGGACAAGAAGTCTAACTTGAAAGATGAAGGATCTGGAGCCGGATGGTTGCTAACAACATATGTGATTCGGTCCAAGTTGAGTCTTTTGTCTAGTCTCCAGGGGCGGGCAGCTCTATCACCAAAGTCTGCACCAGGATGCAGGTGGTTCTCTGCAGCCATCCCCAACAGCACAAGGCCCGGGCCATCTAGTCTAGGTCTACTTTCTCCATTCCTTCAACATATTTCTGGACTTTTGCAGACAGAGGGCTACTCCTTCTGTGATCTCGCCTCTTTGACTTTCCTATGTATCTCCTAAGGTGCTCTTCTCCCCTCCCCTCTGTCTGCCTTCCTCCCAGTTCCACTCCTCAGCTCGGCAAGGAGGGCAAAGAGGGAGAAACACTGGTGGGCCTGCAGAAGGAAAGGCAGAAGGAACTGGGTGGGAACCAGTCTTTGGGCAGAGAGTAGAGAGGGCTTTAGTCCGCACTGCAGAAAATGCCCAAAGCCTCCCTTGGAAACCTTCCTCAGGTCTTAGGCTTGTGTTTGAGAGGAAAGGAAACTGTTAACATGAGAGGTCAAGGCAGGAAGTCAAGAAGGCATGCTAGCCTCTTTCCCATCGGAAAGCTGTGTTTAGATAAAAGCAACCAGAACATCCTTCCCTCTACCCACACCCTCTGGCACTCCCTCCCACATCCCCTGCCCAGGACCCCAGGAACTGACAAGGAGACAAGGCCGCAGTGATCTCCCCTGCTGCTTGGAGGGCTCACTCATGTCAAAGTCTCCTGTGCACTGCGACATATCCCATCTAAACACAGGAAATGTGGGAAGGAGTGGGAGCAGGGGGGAAAGCAAGCCAATTTCTCAAATTCTCTGTTTACCTATAGTATTTGATTTTAACCTATAAATATCATTAGTTCGAACACCCCTGACCTAAGAACATTCGCCATCTCCAAACGACCTGGGGTAAAAAAGATTGAAACAGAACTCAGCCTAGCACACGGCAAGTCTGTGGGCCCAGAGCACCTCTGGAGAGTCTCTGAATTCCAGCATGCGGCCGGCCACGCTCCTGCAGGCTGAGAAGCCTCTATGCTCTGCACCCTCCCAACCTCCTCTCGCCTGGCCCAGGGGCAGGTCTCAGGGTCTGACGTGCATAGCCCTTGACTTTGACCCTGGCTACACGCAGCAGGAAGCTCCCCAAGTTCCTCCCATCCACTATGGCTCCACATTAGAGACACTCCCTGGAAACCATTTCAGTTTAATTGACTACTTCCCATCATTTGCTTTAGCGGAAATTTTGGGGACAAGGATATCACAGACAACCCAGTGACCTCTGCATGGGAATCAGTGTCCTGATATGTGCCTTGCCTCAGAGTAGAGGTTCTAGAATTTCAGGGTGCACCAGAATTACACAGAAGCCTTGTTGAAACAGCCTGCTGGGCCCCACCTCCAGTTTTAGATTCAGAAGCTCTGGGATAGGGCCCAGGAATCTGCATTTAGAACAAGGTCCCATGGGATGCTGATGTTGCTGGTGCAGGGACCACACTTAGGGAACCACCGCCTCAGACCCGAGTAGGTCCACCTGAGCTTTAACCCAAATCTTTCTTTCCAGACATTTCTTTCCTGGAGATGAGGCCCAATCTCTGTGTGCAAATCTATTACCAAATAAAGGGGGGGGGGATGAAAATGAGGCAATCTCATGATTTCTCAGCACTTCCCTTGGCCACCTGGCCATGTGGACATGCGGTCCCTTCACGTGGGTCCAGCTGCACTGCTGGTGGAGGCCAGCACACTAGCCCTGGCTGTGTACTTCCATCCACCTCCCAATTCCTTTGACTATCCCACGCTGCCTTACCTAGAGGTGTTGAAGGCAAGTGCAAGGCAATGTGGTCTCATCATCCACCTGGTTTGTTTTGGCTGGGATTTCTACCTGCAGGTTTAAGACTCATGAATGAAATCATCAATAAGCATCCTTAGACGGGAAAAGATTAGCTAAGCAAATACTTGACGCCTACCAGCTGCAGCCCTAGGAGCAGCAGACATGAGCTCACCCACCTTTCCAGCACCGATATCCACTCATGTCTGAAGCCCAGGGGCCTGTGACTGCCACAGCACATCACGGGACAAATACTGATAAGCAACATAAAGAAGGGGCATCTAGGCATGGGTGATATGCTGGGCATCTGATCTGTGCAGAGGACGGAAGGAGAATGCCAGTCATGGGAAGAAGTGGATGGAATGCCCCATTCTAGGCTTCCTTGCAGCAGCTCACCCCAAAACGTGCCTTCCTCCCCTCAGTGACTTCAGCAAAGCCCCTCTGGCCCCTGCAGACCTTTTCTGGGGGTTTGTTTACTGCCCAGTGGTGCTCACCTCTCCTGGAGCCCTCTGCCTGCTGCTACCACATTCTGGCACATGCAGGTTCTGAATGTCACTGCCCTTTGACCCTGTGACAATGTTTTTGATGTGTCAGTTTGGCTAGGCTACAGTCCCCAATATTCAGTCAAAGAAATGTGGGTGTTGCTGTGAGGAAATCTGCAGACGTCACTACAATATGTAACGAGTTGACATTAAGTAAAGGAGATTATCCTAAATAATCGGGGCAGACCTGATCAAGTAATCAGAAGGCCTTACAAGCAGGTGTGGGAGGGAGAGAAAGGGAGAGAGGGAGGGAGGGAGGAAAGGAGAAAGGAAGGGAAGGAATGAGGGAGGAAGGGAAGGAATGAAGAAGGGAGGGAGGAAGGGAGGGAGGGAGGAAGAAAGAGAGGGAGGGAAGAAAGGAAGGAAAGAGAGAGGGAGAGAGGGAGGGAGGGAAGGAAGGAGGAAGGGAGGGAGAGAGGGACACAGGGAGGGAAGGAGGGAATGAAAAAGATAGATTCCTCTGAATAGGAGCTTTGGCTCAATGCCTGTGCTCATCTTTTCATGACTGTCTGCCCTATGAATTTTTGACTTGATTATCCAGCCCCCACAATTGTATAGATCAATTCCTTGAAATACATATACATATACATACATGCATGCGTATCTTCTATTGACTCTGGTTTGATCAGACCCTGAGACAGACAAAACAATGACCTCCCCAGTGTCTCAGTCCCCGGCAAATACGTTGCTTTACATGGCAAAAAGGACTTAGCAGAAGTGATTACGTTTTTCAGAATAGGAGAATATTCTGGATTATCTGGGTGGACCCAAGGTAATCACAGGATCTTATAAGAGGGAAGCAGGAAAGTCAGAGTCAGAAACAAAGGTGAGAGGGAAAGAGACTTCAAGAGATTCATCTACTGACTCTGAGGGGGAAGGAACCACAAGTCAAAGAAGTAGGTGGTCTCCAGAAGCTAGGAAAGGCAAGGAAACGGATTCTCCATCAAAACCTCCAGAAAGACCAGAGACCTACCAACACCTTGATTGTAGGTCTTTGTCCTCCAGAACTGTGAGATAGTAAATTTGTGTTGCTTTAAGTCACTAAGTTTGATGGTGATTTGTTCCAACAGGAGCAAAAAACTAATACAAACACTGATTTGTCTGGGACCCTTCCCTTCTTCCCCAGTAGTGACGCCTTCCTTCATTCAGCCTACCTCTTTTCCCTCAGCAGTGTCTCCTAGAGGTGTGTTCTCTTCCTCTTTATAGGAAGTCTCAACTTTCTGGTCCGTTCAGCCCTCCTTCTGAGACCAGCACTGCCCTCCTCCTTGTTCTAGAGAAGGGCCTCTATTCAGCCACAGGGTTCCAAGAGGAGGCCCCTGTCAGAGGACCCTGCCTTGCCTCAGGTAGGGGAGCACGACCCAGCAGAGCCAATCAGAGTCCTGCCCTGGGATTCTTTCAAGGTGGAACGAAATGAAGGGCAGTAGGTATGCTGGTTGCTGAGCATGACTCAGCCGTGATATTGGCAGTGACATTCAGAGAAAAGTACAGAGGGCAGACAGAGCCCAGCTGGCACTCCAGGCCATCTGCCCAAATCCTTGCACATTTTTCTATTGTGGTTCTTCTCTTTCTCTTGTTAGGAGATCCTGTATGGTCTAGATATTCGTCTCTAGTCAGTTTTAGACATTGCAAGCATGTCACATTCTACCATTCTTCTTGCCTGAAAAAAAAACTCTTCTTTAGTTGATGTTCTCCTGATGTATTTTCTTTTATCCTTTGATTTGCAACTTTTTCTTTGAAAGACCATGTAACTAGATTCTCTCTCCCTCCCTCCCTCCCTTTCTCCCTCTCCCTTCCTCTCCCTCTCTCTCCCTCTCTCTGTCAAAGCACGTAACTAGATTCTCTCTCTCTCCCTCCCTCCCACCTT
This sequence comes from Enhydra lutris kenyoni, assembly GCF_002288905.1. Classification (NCBI taxonomy): domain Eukaryota; kingdom Metazoa; phylum Chordata; class Mammalia; order Carnivora; family Mustelidae; genus Enhydra; species Enhydra lutris. The sequence goes on from NW_019154123.1 coordinate 17,154,695, forward strand.
TCTCTCCCTCTCTGTCTCCTCCTCTGTTTCTGTTTCTGTATCAATCTGGCCTGAGATTCTCTAGCTCTGAAATGGTAAGAGTGGTCTGTTTTCATGTGTTGTCATTTCTGATATATCTAGATTTATATCTACTTCGTTTAATTGTGCTCCTATTTCCATGATTTTTTTTGTTTTATTTTTATTTTTATTTTTGGCCTTTCATTCTCTTTTCCAGCCTTCTATTGGTTTGATTAGGTTTCAACTTTTTACTCTTTTCTGCTTTGGAAGGTATACATTCAGTGTCTTTTCTGTTCATGATTACCCATATATTTTAACAGACATAACTGATTTAACAAAGACGGAAGTTAAATAAATTTTCCACTCTCCTCCCAAATAAGCCAAGGACTCAAGATTTAACTTCAATTTTCCCTTCTAATTTTTCATATGAATGGTGTGTATTATCCTTCTTCCATCTTTTCTGCCCTCCATAAATCTTTATTATTTTGTCTACCTATAATTAATTACTACCACTTTTTGCTTCCTATCCTTTTCTTCTGTTTTATTTTTTGCTTTATGAATTTCACCCTTCCTTATTTTAGTGAGGACTCATGATTAGTAAATTCTGTTTTTGTTTGAAAAATCTCTAATTTGTCTTCTTGAATTATTTTTTAGTTATAAAATTTGAATTTGGTGGTAATTTTCTCTTAGCATTCTCAAAATTATTCCATTATTTTCTAGTGTCTATTATTTACTTTGAGAAGATGGTGTCGGTCTAATTACTGGTTCTTATAAGTAAACTGCAATTTCACCCTAAAGCTCATAAAATTTTACTGTCTTTATTGTTCTGCAATTTCAGTATACTACGTAGAGGTGTGCTCTTACTGTAAATTCCTGCCAGAATTTACTGTGCTTTTTTATATTGCAGTACGATATATTTTCTCAATTCTGAAAATTCTCCATCATTTCTTCAATATTGTCTATCACCTACTCATTCTACTCTCTTCTTTGGTACTTGTTTCAGACTTTTATTGGACATCATCCTTAATGTTTTCATATCTCTTAACCTGTCTTTTGCAGTTTCCACTTCTTTATTCCTCTGTGGCTTATCCAGGGTGACTTCTTCAATCCTCTCTTCCACTTAGAAAATATCATTAAGTGCAGATGTGATTAAGTTGAGGGTTTGAAATTGGGAAATTATCTAATCTGTTATTTAACCATTCACTGAATTTTTACTTTTTATATCTGCGTTTTTCATTTCTAGAATTCCCATGCGTTTCTCAAAACTGCCCATTCCTTTTTCATAGTGTTTATTCTTTCCTGGTATTTTCTATTTCTTCTTACACCCCTTTCAACATTTTAATATGGTTTTATGGTCTCTTTCAGAATGTTCCATTATCTTAAAATCTTGAGGTGCTAATTTTCCTCATTGATATGTCTGCTGCCTGTTGCTTATGGTGGACCATTTCCTTGTGTAAATTTTTGTTGTAAGCCCTTCTTGGAAGGGCATTGTCTTCTCTTAGGGATTCTGGTTGGTCTGGATTACAGAAACATACTTCCAGAGTGGTTTCACTCTCGTGCCTGCCAGATGGCAAAGAGTTATCATCAGCCCCCAAACAATTTTTATGCTACTTTATTTGCTTAGAGATTCCCATACCATGTGCATAGTATAAATTCTGTTTTCAATTCTATGTGGCATGACTTGGGGTTATGATTTCTTAGAGAAATTATTTCACCCCTAGGTCCTGTTAGAGAGTCCTCCTTGCAGTCCCTAGGGAGGTGAGCAGAGTTTTACTAGTTCCCTTCTCACCAGGGGCCCAGCTTTATGCATCAGTCTGAGGGCCAACTCCCCATGTCATCTTTGCCGCCTGTGTGATTACTAACACCTACTCTCCATTAGGAGTTTCTTTACGGGGGTGTCTGGGTGGCTCAGTGGGTTAAAGCCTCTGCCTTTGGCTCGGGTCATGGTCCCAGGGCTCTCTGCTCAGTGGGGAGCCTGCTTCCTCCTCTCTCTCTCTCTGCCTGTCTCTCCGCCTGCTTGTAGTATCTCTCTCTGTCAAATAAATAAATAAAATCTTTTTTTTAAAAAGGAGTTTTTTTAGGGTTTCTTTACTGGTCTAGTCATACCACACACACTTCTCCCCTCCATCCCCGCTGCAGGGTCAGTTGATACACTCACTGTTTTCGTGTTCAACTCATTCTTCATTTCTTGAACCTTGAAAATTTCACTTTCTTGCAAACTTGGCTCCATTTTTAAATATTTGGTGGTGTTCTATTTTATGAAGCATTTATAGTAAAGTCCCATGTAATGTGAACCTGTCATGTTGATAGGAAGCATAGTTATAATTCACTATAGTTCTTTATGATCCATCTTACCCTAACTAACCAGAGCCTTGAAAGATAGGTACCTTATCTGATATACAGCTGTGCTCCCCAAGCAGAGGTTATACATCAGAAGCATGAAGGTGACTTTAGAATTCAGAGCCCATGGCCCCAAATGGATTAAGCAGAATCCAGTTCTGTCACTAGCCTCTTCTCCTTCATAGAACCCAGTTCTTTTCTCTCTTATTTGATACACTTTGTAACTAGGTTTATTTGTGCATCTGCCCACTGTTTATATATCTCTTGAGAGGGCTTAGTTTGTTCATCGTTGTATCCTCGATGGTTGATGGTAGTTGATCGATGATAACATGTTGCATGAATGAATGAACAAAATGAATGCATCTCAGGCAGCCTTCCTGACACCATTCCTGGCCTCAGAGTTTTGAAAGCCCTGCTGAATACAACACTTGTAAAGTGCTATCATACAACAGGGAGCGTTAATCACTGCTTACCAACTGACGGGGAGAAAACCCACCCAGGATGTCCCCGCATCATCCCAGGTGTAAAAGTCCAGGCTCAGGACAAGATCCCAGGCAGTACTTGGCAGTTCTTGTCCCAGCCTCTATCCTCTCTTCCTCTCCCTCAGGCCCACTCTTCCTTCATGGCATGGAGCCCATCAGATACACTCACTTCCCTAAGATGCTTGGCCAACTTTAGGGCTGGATTCCCAAACTCTGAGCCAGCCCCTTGGAGTGGGCACCAGGAGAGCACAGACGGAAGTAGAGAAATGCCTCTCAAATCTTCCCCAAGAAGAAAATGTTCCACAGTTTTGCCTTTCTTTCAGAATTAAAGTATTGTTGTGGCACCTGGCTGGCTCATTCAGTTAAGCTGCCTTCTGCTCAGGTCATGATCCCAGGGTCCTGGGATCCAGCCCAGGCTCCCTTGATCAACAGGGAGTCTGCTTTTCCCTCTCCCTTTGCCCTTCACCTCACTCGTGCTCTTTCTCTCTCTCAAATTTAAAAAAAAAAAAAAAAAGTCTTAAAAAAGAGAATTAAAGTATTGCTTTCTGACTTCACCTCCAACTCTGAGGAGCCATAAGACTCAAACACAAAAACAAATGTAATAATGCAGTGGGAACAGTGGTGGGAACTGCAGGAACGGTCCTTCTAGAGGAGCCCACACCCCTGCCGGCCATCCTGGCTTCACCTTTGCTCCATCCTTAGGTACCAGGAGACCAGACACCTCTCGTCTTATATGGCATTTCATATCCCACAACAAATGTCTCGCTGTATCCACCAAAGGGGGGTGTGGGTGTCACCACAAGCTTTAGGGCTTTTTTCTAATTATAAGTGCAGGACATTTACCATAGAAAAATAAAAAACACAGACAGTCACAAAGAAGGAAAACAAAACCACTTGTGGGCTTCTCACACAGAGAACTATCTGTTTAGGTGTACCCTCTTCAACTCTTCCTGTGACTTAAAAATTTGGATCATCTCGGCCTATCGTTGCCTATCCTGCAGCCTCTGCTTCAGATCATAGAATGAACCCTTCCCCCATAGAAAATGGAAAACACAGACAGTCACAAAGAAGGAAAACAAAACCACTTGTGGGCTTCTCACACAGAGAACTATCTGTTTAGGTGTACCCTCTTCAACTCTTCCCGTGACTTAAAAAATTGGATCATCTCAGCCTATGGTTGCCTATCCTGCAGCCTCTGCTTCAGATCATAGAATGAACCCTTCCCCCCAAGTTTAAATTATTCTCAAGAAAACTTTTAAAAAATTGTAAATATTCCATAGATGGATGTCCCTTGGTGCATCTGACTCTCCAGTTGCTAGATATACAAGTCATTCCCTCATTATAAGCCTCTGAGCACGTGTGACTCACGTCACACGTTGTTCCGCTGTGAACAACAAAATGTTGTTCCGCTGACTGGGTTTCCATTTATTCTTTAGGAAGGGCTTCTCAGCCACCTTCTTCTGGCTGGGTCCCTGGTCCAAACGCCTGTGTGCTGTGCAGCTGTCGTATCTGTCTAGCGTGATGAGCACAGGGGAGGGGAAAGAGAGGAAAGCTGAGGAACGAAGACTTTCAGGGCCACTATTGTCAAAGTTGGCTTAGGAAAATAAAATAATACATATAAATAAGTAGCCCTGCTTGTGTCTGTTGGTATGAAGGACTGAAGTAGTAAAGCTCTGGCTTAGCTGGCTGGGATTTTATTTATTTATTTATTTGAGAGAGAGAGCAAGAGCACCCATGAGCAGGGGAGTGCGGCGAGGGAGGGTCAGAGGGAGAAGCAGGCTCCCTGCTGAGCAGGGAGCCCCATGGGGCTCCATCCCAGGACCCCGGGATCATGACCTGAGCTGAAGGCAGGCGCTTAGCTGACCGACACAGCCAGGTGCCCCAGCTGGTTGGGATTTGTGGTGGGATGCAGGAAGCAGCCATAAAGGAAAGTCATAAGACAGAGTCCCAAATACCAGTTTTGTCACTGTGGAATGTGGCAATTCCCATGAGTTGCCTAAAAGTTTCATCCACTATAAAATGTGATAATATGCATCTTGGAGCATGGGAGGTAGGATTCAGTCAGATAGCATTTCTGAAAGGTCTGCTTATTATTTCACTAATTGGCACATAATAGGTTCCCCCAAATGTATTTGCATTCACAGTTAAATATCCATATGCCCCATATATTTTCCCATACATATGTGCCCTGATAAAATGTATCCATCTTTGTGATGATAGCTCAGAAGATCATATCATAATTGTTACTAATAAAAATGTGTTGCCGAAGGAGTGAATTCTGAATATTTGTAATTTTCAGGCAACCAAAACAGGCTTGTCCCCACTCCTTGTGAGTTTTACGTGCCTACATGTTAAATTTACATGTTGATTCAGTAGGACTGTGCTTTCCTGGGATACTGACTATGAAGAAGAAGGAGCCCCAGGCTGCAGTGAGCCTAGGAGGGCAGCTTCCTGACATCAGGGGCAATGTGAAATGAAATGGACAACCACAAGGCCCTGTAGGCTCACTTTCCAAGTCAGTAACAAGGTCCGGGGTGGAGATGACCCAAAAGACAAGGCTGGTTCTATAATTATTTGGCCCTGCCATTTTGGAATGGGAGGGTTGTGTGGGGTGTATTCCTGGAGTACATCCCACAAGTATGTTCCTGCTGGCATTAGGCCAGATCCCTCTGTGAGGGTCCCTGCTGGGCACTCTGGTGATAAAGTCAGGACAGAGGCCCCTGTGAGCCTCTTTTCTACTTCCTCCTGAGAGATGTCATCTCGTTGGAGGCCAGAGGATAGACAATGATTTAGCCAGGGCTCTTCCAGGCTTGGCACAGACACTCCATGAAGGGATGCAGAGTCAGGGGGGAGTGAGAGCAAGAGGTAAGAATAGAGGAAGATGGGGGTAAGGAGGAAGAGTGTGACGAAGGGGTTGGGGCGGGCCTCACAACTCATGAAGGCATAACAGATTTGCAGAGTCTGTGGGGGCAGAGGTCCCCATCATGGGAAGGTCTCTGCTGGTTCCAGAAAACTCAGGGCCCACCAGCCTCCACAAAGCTGGAGGCTCCTTCACGAATGGTAAACCAAACTCCTCGCAGTGACTAGGACCCACAAGAAAACCTTTGTGGTCAGGGACAAAAAGATTTGGGGACCACACATAGCCTTTAGCAATGCCCAAATTCAGAGCTGGTTCAGCTTTCAGAGGAAGGTAGCCTAGACCACCTGGCTTTCCATTTCAACCCTGCCAAGCAACTCCTCAGTTAGAGAAACAGGGGAGAAGGGAGACTGCTTTTTACTGGAAATATGTAGGAGAGCAACCAGGCAGAGAGGGTTCTGCTCACTTTCCTCTGGGGACGTGCATGGAAAGGGACGATTTCAGCTCATCATAGGAAAAACTTAAAGCCTGTGGTGTTACTGGTTCCTGGACTTGCCTTGTGAGCAGATGAGTTCCCCATTACTAGGGCTATGTCAACAGAGGTAAGGACATTGTCAGGAGGATTCCTGTGCCTTTAAGCAGATGGTCTTTCTTACCATGTACAATTTTGAAATTCAATAAGCCAAGAAGCACTATCTTTCCACAGGTCAGTTTTTATCATCACTTGTATGAGATGTTAAAAATGCTATATATCATGACGAGCAAGGAAGACAGGACTGGGCAGGGGGATATCTGCATACAAATAAGAAGGAATAACGGGGCTGCTGCTCCATAAGCCCCACCAACAGTGTCCTGGTTCCTGCTCGTCTTCTCTCTGGAAGACTACAACCTCTTCCTGCCATAGATCCTGGAGGTTTATTTCCATCACCGAGCACCATCCCTGACCCTCCATCAGTAGCCCCTCTGCCCCATAGTCAAGGTGGAAGTCCATTCTTGTACAATGTCACAGCGAGGGAGGCAGTAGGGGGACCAACTTGTCCCAACCTGTCCAGAACTCTTCCAGTTTTAAAACTGAAAGTCCTGTGTCCCAGAAACTGCCTCAGTCCTGGGCAAAACGAGGCTGGTGGTCATGTTGAGAGGAGGGGAATTGACGACTCTTGCTTCTTGGAAGCTTGGGAGCCATGTAGGCAGCCAAGCGCAAGCAGTAATAGCTGGTGCGGAGCCTCACAAGGGGGGCGCTCAGGAGAGGCTCCTGAGGGAGCGAGCCCCAAGCGCCCGCGCCAATGTTCAGCTCCCGACACTTCCCTCAAATGCACTGAGAATCAAAGACAAAGCAGGAAGATTTCAAAGGGGCCTGAGGCACAAGGCAGGAAGGATGTGAAAGGGACTGAGAAAGCGGGCAGTCTAATCCCATCCTGGGCACCTGGGTGGCTCAGTGGGTTAAGTGGTTGCCTTTGGCTCAGGTCCTGGGATCGAAGCCCACATCGGGCTCCCTGCTCAGTGGGCAACTTGCTTCTCCCTCTCCCTCTGCCTCTTCCCCTTGCTCATGTTCTCTCTTTCTCTCTTGCATGTGCACTCTCTCAAATAAATAAATAAAATCTTTCCCAAAAAAAGGATGTTCCCATCCTGCAAACTTATTGGCAGCCCATTATGCAGGGTAAGGGTGACTCAGAAAGCTTACTGTCCTCTCCCTGCCCTTCCCTTCTACTACTATCCTTTTCCTCCAAGCCCACAGAGACCTCAGTACATTCTCTAGCTGGCTCATCTGCTGGGGGTCCCACAGGGATCAGCCCAGGAAACGGCTGACATCCACACCCCACAGCTGTCCCACTTAAACTATCTAGGTACGGTTCCCTCTTCACTTGACAAGCTGGCTGAGTGAACTAACTGGATAAACTAGTTCTGACTTGAGGTCTCCCTGCGTCGTGTTTCCCAAACTTGGTATGTTCTACCTGGGAGACACATTTGGGAGACACGAGCTAGACATAGCATAGCTTCCTAGAGCATCAATGCAGGACTTTGGGGGAAATACAACATATTTGGAAACATATAGCTATACTATGGAAGAAAACATAAAATTTACTTGATTTTAAGATAAAACATAAAATATCCCAGAAATGGAATACTCTTGGTTCATCCACTCCTCCTCTTGTCTACCCCATGTGGAAACCTGTTCACTCTCTCCTAGAATTCAGGGCATCTCGGCGGGACAGCTGGACAAACCCTGGCTTACTGCCGCCCTCCCTAATGACATCTGCATTTCAACTGAGGCCTTCTGTGCTCTAGGCCAGCATCTCCCAGGGGTGTTAGATGAAACATTCTTCGGAACATAAAGAGGTATTACTGATGTTTGATGAAACAAAATGAAACTTGTTACCAGAACTCCCAGATTTCTACAGGACTTAGGTGCACACTAAATTTCTACCAAAGGGTTAGTGTGCCTACTTTCTGGGGGGCAGGGGGGCAGCCCTGTGGGGAGCTAGCACCAATGGTGACCAGACTGACTGTCCCTAATTCATTTAGGGTTAGTGTCCCAGGCTGGTTCTCCTCGCCCCCATGCCAGAGCCTCCAGCATTTCCCCTGAGCCTCCTGAGCATCTTGTTCAACAGGGCAAAGAGGCTGGGAGGACTGACTCTGGGAGAGGGCTATTCCCTGGAGTATCTACCCATCCTTCAACCCCATGGTGCAGCCTGACACTCCCTACCTTGGTTTCGTTCCGCACCCTGATCCAATGTAATCCATCCCAAATAGGAGGACACACCCAGGGAATCAAGGCCCTCCAAACTGAGAGAGCTGAGCATTGATCAAAGACGACCTGCCAATCTGCACCCTCCATTTCTGCCAGGTTTCACAGCAGGTCTCCCAGCAAAGCTCAGACCCATTGGGCCCTGCTCCCAGTCTCATCTCTATCAGCAACTGAACAGCATGAGATGAGAATCTGAGAACTTGCAAGGAGCTCAGAGATCACTGAACTCAGGTCCAAACGTTCACAGATGAGAGAATCCAGAACCGAGAGGCATTCTGTGGCCACAGGAAAGAGAGGGCTGGGCAGTGAGCTGACCCTGAGAGGGATTTCCTGCTTGCTATTCGCTGGACAGGTGGCCTTGAATGAGCCTCCATTTCCTCAAGTGTGAAATAGAGATGCTGAAATCGCCCTTGTAGGGCTGTTGTTGAGAATAAAAAAGGTTTAGGATCGAAGATTAACAAATCAAGCTCAAAGGAAAAGACAACTATTCAGCTAAGCCCAGAAGAAAAGCTGGAGCACAGAAATACATAAGATCCCATCCAGTTACTAAAAGTGAGGTTCAAATTTGCCTTTGTATCTTCTTAAAAGGCAACGTCGAAGGGAAGCTGAATGGGTTATGTATGTAATGTGGTAACGATAAGATAAACACATACCACCGCAGACTAAAGTCAACCTTCTACCTGACAGCGAGAATTGCTGAGTAGTTACAGTAATCAAGACAGTGTGGTCCTGGCAGAGAGATATACATATACATCAGTGAAGCAGAACAGAAAACCCAGCATAAATCCACACAAGCATGGCCAACAGGCTTTTGACAAAGGAGCCAAGGCAATTCAGTAGAGAAAGGACAGTCTTCTCCACAAACGGTGAGGGGGCAATTGGATAACTACAGATACAAAAAAAAAAAAAAAAAAGAGTGAGCCTCACACCTATACAAAAATGAACTTAAAATGGATCATAGATTTAAATACAAGATTATAAAACTTTTACGAGAAGACATAGGAGAAAACTATCAGGAACTAGATTTGGTGAAGAGTTCTTAGACATACACCAAAAGTAGGACCCAGAAAATTAAAAATCGATAAATGAGATTTCATCAGAATCCAAACACTTTTTTTTTTTTTTCTGTGAAAGACCCTGTTAAGAGAATAAAAAAATAAGCTACAGACTGGGAGAAAATATTTGCAGACCACATTCCCAACAAAGGACTTGTATCTAATATATATAAGGAACTCTCAAAGCAATAGTAAAAATTCTGATTAGACAAAGGACAAAGTCTACAAACAGACATTTCAATGAAGAGCACATACACATGGCAAATAAGCACACGAAAAGATGTTCAACATCACTAACTATTAGGGAAATGCAAATGAAGACCAGGTTGAGATGTTCTACAAACCCATCTGAATGAGCTAAAGTAAAAAGTAGTGACAACACCAAATGCTGTCAGAGATGTAGAGAAACTGGACCTCTCCTAAACTGCTGGTGCAAATGTAAAACTGTACGGCCACTTCGGAAAAAGTTTGGCAGTTTCTTTAAAAAACAAACAAACAAACAAACAAACATGCAACTACCATCCAACCCAGCAAATGCACTCTCGGGCATTTATTCCAGAGAAATGAAAGTTTTTATCTATCCAAAAACCTGTACATGATTATCTGTAGCAGCTTTACTTGTAATAGCCCCAAACTGGAAACAACCGAAATGTCCCTCCATAGGTGAATGGTTAGACAAATCACAGGACATCCATACCATGCAGTATGACTCAGCAATAAAATGGAACAAGCTATTAATATAAGCAACATCCTGGATGGATCTCAAGGGTATTATGTTGAACGAGAATAGCCAGTCTCAAATGGTTACATATTGCATGGCTCATTTATGGAACATTCTCAGAATGACAAATGGTCGTGATGGAGAACAGATTTGGGGTTGTGATGGTAGTCAGGCAGAAGAGTGTAGGCAAGATGACAGGGGAGCAGCACAACAGAGATCTTGGTGGTGACAGAACTAGTTCTGTGTCTTGAGGCAGTAGGGTGATGGTTCCACGAATCTCTACGTGTGACAAAACGGCATGGAACTACACACACACGTTGTATCAATGTCCATTCCCTGCTTTTGGTATTATAGTGCAGAATTAAGACAGAGCCACTGGGAGAAACTGGGTGAAGGGTACACAGCACCCCTCTGCACTATTTTTCCTAGGAATAGATGATTGTTTCAAAATAAAAAGGTTTTTTGTTTTTTTTTTTTAAACTCAAATAAATCAAGCTTTGTCTGTACTAAGGACTCAACTTTTTCCCATGGTCCCTCAAAAGGAGCCCCCAAGGACCACAGTGACGACCCATCTGTGCTGGTCCTGTGGTACAGACGAGTGTAAATTCACATACCTATTTCTTTATGTCCTTGTTAACAGATACTGAGAGTGCAATGCCCAAGTACACGGTCATGAACTTATGATATAAAATGGGGGCCACTGCCCAGGAGCGTCCCAAGCTTCTTCTTAGCCTCACCATGCCCAGCTCTCCGGCTTTGGCACATAACTGGAGCTCTCTGCAGGCCAGTGCCTCCACAGGCAGAAAGTGGGGTGAAGCAAGGGCTGGAGGAGGCTAAACCCACTGACGGGATAAAACCAAGCAGGGGTGGGAAGAGGGAGAACAAGGAGGGATGATGTCTGCATTGGGGACCACCTACGTTCCTCTGCATTCTACAAACAGAACAAAAGAAGGTGAGGGAAAGCCATGCTCCCAACCCAACATCCCAACATCATATCTTCGTCTCCTAGAATGGGGAAAAAAAGTCACAGACAAAAGAAAATGATCAGAAAGAGATAAGATAAGTGATCCATATTGTGAGGCATAAATCACTCTTCCCTTTGTTCTGTGGCAGTATAGGTCCCAATTCATTACCAGGAGTGGGGTCCTGAGTATCATCCCAGGAGAAGATGGTCGGAGTGACCTGTGACCCCCACCCAACCAGTTCCCATTGTTCTTCCCTCCCCATACCCCCACATATAAGCAGGGCAAGCTAGGCCCTCCCAGGGGATAAATAAATGGTGTCCTCAACATCAGAGAAATACCCACCAGCCCCAGGGCAGGAGGAGTGGGCACCTCTTAATCCATGAGGTCAGTTAAGGAATTCTTTGGCCCAGGGATTCTCTTGAGAGTGTTTTCCCCAGGCATAAACAGTCAGGTTGGTGGCATATAGCACTTTCCTCTGGAAACCAAGAGGTTAAGCCCAGGAAGTTAAGACTAAGCTGTCTCCCCACATTTGGGGGTCAGAGGCCTTAGGAAGTTACAGACACAGGCCAGGATAAAGTACCTCTCTCTCATTTGGGTGCCTCCCTCCCAAGTCAGTGGTCACTGGGCACTCAGGCCATGCTGTGAGATCTGTCTATCCCTTTCTTCCCACTGTGCATCCCCCGCCCTCCATCCCCGCTGGATTCTCCCTCCCTGACTGGATATACACTATTTCCCTATGCCGGGGCTTGAGGTGTGGGAGTTCCTGAAATTTGGGCAGCAATTACCAATGGTCTACTCCTTTTGTAAGATAACCTCCGTTGGGCCCCTCAAAGTTCATTTTAAGAAGAAACAGATCTCTTTGAGGCTGCCAGGACCCAGTAGCCACAAAAGCTCTCTCCTTCCTCCTCACCCCTACCCCCATCATCTCCGAATGAACCTGTTTTTAATTTAGAGTTCTGGAGGTTGAATTGCTCTCTCTGACAATGACTAGGGAGGAGTTCTACTTCTTAAGAATCCTGTAGCCAGAGGCAATACGGACTGTCTCCAGAATAAATACAATTGTATTTACCCCTACAGGAGAGAGTACAAAAACCTCACCCCCTAAGTGAGAGCCACCAGGCCCTTTAGGGGAGAGTTGTGAAGAGTGAAAAGGTATGACGAGCCCATTTCTGACTGGAGACATCCATCCTGTAGCTATGAACCGCAACCCCTGCTCACAGCTGGGATTCGTGTGTGTCAGCAGGGCCTGAAGAAAGCACTGACCCCTTAGAACAAGCGTACCTCCAGCTTCCCCACGTGCTCAACCAAAACTGAGCAGCGTTGTGTGGTGCTGAGGGCAGGGTGTATGGCGGTTAGACTCTAACCCTGGGGTTTCACATATCTAGTTCCTCAACACTCCACTCCTTTCTGGCTGTGTGTCCACACCTCACTAAGCCTTGGTTTCCTCATCATTAATGGGGACAGTAATAGTATCCACTAGGTAGAGTTGTAATGGGGATTAATCATAGGTGGAATACATCCAAAGTTCTTGGTACATCCAGATAGCTCCATTAGGGTTAGCTACAATTACATCTATTTTGGACATTAACTGTGGTTTCTCTTAACTATTAACTATGTCCCATGTGAGGCATAATTGGTGGAACAACAGATCCTAAATGGTGTTTAAACGTGCATCCTGTTTGTTGAGGCAAGAACTGACATCTTACTGATGCCAATCCTGGAGAGTCCTGCATGGTTTACAGGACCCATTTCCTATGCCTCATCCCACATAATCCTTAAGGAGCCCCCATGAGGTGGGGATCATTCTCAGCACCTGTTTTTTGTTTGTGGTTGTTGTTTTAACATAAGGACTCTGCTGCCCAGGAAAGGTGAGAAATGCCCCCGCCATGTGTTAGTAAGAGGTTGGATCTACATCTTGGATCTATGTCTCCTGGCCTCATCCCCTTCCCCCTAAACCATATGGTCTGTAGGGTTTTGTAGGAATGTCACAAAGCCAATCATTTAGTCTGCCTCAGCATTGAGGAACCCAGGAAATGATGGGTCCTTAGGTTGGGTGTCCCCTGTTAGCCCCCATGTCACACATGTTCACAAGACACACACAGTCCATCCACCAGTGAGAGAGCGTGCAGGGCAGTCACCCAACCTCTCATTGGGAGGAGGGAATCTCCCAGGAAATTGCAATTCCCCAGACAATTATTACTGCCCTCTGGAAAAATAGGCTTACATGAGTTTAACTAATGGAATTCCAGGCCCCAGATTTGCCTTGAGATATCCAAACTGTACCTGATTTCAGGTTGACTAAGAGTAGCTAATTGAAGTCTCTCTAAACTTTGGTTTCAGAGTTACTATGGATCCATGGAGATAAAAATTAAGAGGATCTGATTTTGAATTAAGAAAAACTCTTAACTGGTATGAACCTTTCAGAGGCCCATTGGCCTGGGTCCAGGCCTCAGGCACATGTGGTTAAATCATCAACATATGAAAAATTATCTCATTTTTACAGATCTTCAAAGGCACTGCTGCCATAAACTTATTTTTGGGGCTCAGGGCAGGTCTAAATGGATCAGTCTCATTGCAGGTGACCTTCACTGTCAGAAAACTGTTCTGCGGCAAGCTACCCCACTTCCCCTTGTTGGTGAAATAGGGAGAGGTGCCCCCACCCTGATTCTCTCCTGGGCCTCTTTCTTTTCGGACCACCCAGCTGTTGCTCCCACCCTTTCCTCCCAATCCCTAATTTATAAACACCAAATTTTCTACAGTTCTCTGCTGAAACTTCTCCAAGTCTCTTTTGAATGGTGGGACCAAAACGGCACACAGTGTTCTCATCCAGGTCTGGCCAAAGGTGAGGCAATTTGAGGGTTATCTGAAACGATCTCAAAATTTCTGTGTCTTATTGACACCCAACCATGGAATCAACTCAGCCTTTATTTATTGTGGTGTGGAGACAGGGCAGAAGCAGGAGTGGGGATCCCAGCTCCACTGCTAACAATATGAGTAAGTATATAGGTGGGATTCACTGTGACCTCCAGATCCCTTTCTGTTGAACACTCAAATAATCAGTCCACAGGGACACCTCTCCCCATTCTGCCTTTAATTGCACCACTGGAGGCTTTACCTAGCCCCACCTGACTGTATGATTGCTGGAAAGAACCTCTCAGGACCATTCCTCTCCCTCCCCAACCCCGGGGCGAGGGTAGGGGGTGGGGAAGTCTTCATGTGGGCTCTGCAGTCCTCACCACAGCCCCTCTACCCTCCCAGGAGGTGCATTTCGCGGTTGTTTCTGCCCAGGCAGAACCAGCCAAAGAGCCTGAGTGTGGATTCAATTATTCCAGGTCCCCCTGGAGCGCGGGAGGAAGTGCAAGCATTCCCCAACCCCCTGCGGGAGAAAGAGACCTCTCCATTCGGCCACCTACACCCCATCTTCACCCATTCCCAATACCTTGCCAAGAGAGAGGCACCTGCTCCGTGTTACTAAACGTACTGCGAGGGCCTGCTGCCTCCCTGGGGCCATTTCCAGACCAGGAAGCACGCAGCATTGGTTGCCAAGCCCCTGGGGGGAATTCTGAACTTTGCAGGCAGCGGCGCAGAGAGGTAGCAGTGCCGGGGGCACTGCTGCTTTTAGGGAAGGAGAACATCCCTTCCGCCACCCACCCCAGGATGAGTTAGGCTCTGAGCTCCAGCTCCGAGGAACCACACAGCCTGTCATTTTCCCGGCACCTCCAAGCCACCCCTCCCCGAAGTTCATTGCCCGCCGGAGACCGAAAAAGTACCCCGCGAGTTCTGTTTCAGTCGAAGAGCAGGACAGTTGCCAACTGAGAAGAGTCCAACCAACAGGCAGGTACTGTCATTGTCCCGCTTCTTGCCCCGATGAGGGTGTGGGAGCGTGCGCACACACACGGAGACACGCACACACGCACATACCCGCCCAGCGCGAGCTCTTCGGTGCGGGCCCCCTTCACCCGCCGCGGGCCCCGGGGATGCGTCCCTGGCCGCGGCACCGAGGGCTGAGAGGAAGCCCCAGCGCTTCGGCGTCCCCCTCCGGCTCCGCAGCACCGATGTCGGCGCCCGCCGGAGGTGAGCCCGCGGCGGCTTGGGCGCCGACGGCTGCGAGTTCTGCGCTCACCTTAATGTTGCTGAAGACCGAGCGGGAACAGCGGCCGGTTCTGCCCGAAGAGGCGTCGCTGCCCTGGCGCGCGCCGGGCTCGGGCCAGAACCCCATGGTGGCGGCCCCGGCGGGGCGGGACGGCGGCTGCAGGGCCCGGGCAGGCGGCGGGGCGGGCAGGGTCCGGGCGCTTCGGGTTGGGGCTGCAGCGCGGGTGGCTGGTGAGAGTGGCCGCGGCCGCCGGAGGAGGCTCGCAGCGCGGAGACTGCGCGAGCGAGTGCGCGCCCAGAAGTTTTATAAGTGGCCGCCGCGGTCGCCGATGATGAAACGCGCTCTCCCTCCTCCCTCTCCTCCGTAGCTGTCGAAGGCGCTGCGAGCCCCCGCCCCGCCCCCGCCGCGGCCGCCCCCTCAGACAGGTGAGACGCGGCGGCCCACGGCGCGTAACCTCGCTCCACGCCCGGGGTCGTCTGTGCTCCCGGAGCCTGGCTGGGACCTGCGAGGCTTGACCGTCACTGAGAGACCGCCACTGGGCGGCGGGGGGCGTTGGGCCCCGAGGAGGGGAGGTAGCGGCTGGGGCCGGGGGTGGGGGCAGGAGCCTGCACGAGGGTGGGGGCGCCCGGAGGACTGGAGGGGCGGGGCGGGGGGGCTCAGCGGGGACCGACCCGCTGGCGACTAGAGCGGACCCGAGGAGAGGTTGGCAGGGCTTCGGGGGCAGGAGAGGCAGGAGGAGAACCGAGCAAGTTTAAATTATTCTCAAGAAAACTTTTAAAAAATTGTAAATATTCCATAGATGGATGTCCCTTGGTGCATCTGACTCTCCAGTTGCTAGATATACAAGTCATTCCCTCATTAT
Organism: Enhydra lutris kenyoni; assembly: GCF_002288905.1. NCBI lineage: Eukaryota > Metazoa > Chordata > Mammalia > Carnivora > Mustelidae > Enhydra > Enhydra lutris. The sequence continues at coordinate 17,170,813 of NW_019154123.1, forward strand.
AAGCCTCTGAGCACGTGTGACTCACGTCACACGTTGTTCCGCTGTGAACAACAAAATGTTGTTCCGCTGACTGGGTTTCCATTTATTCTTTAGGAAGGGCTTCTCAGCCACCTTCTTCTGGCTGGGTCCCTGGTCCAAACGCCTGTGTGCTGTGCAGCTGTCGTATCTGTCTAGCGTGATGAGCACAGGGGAGGGGAAAGAGAGGAAAGCTGAGGAACGAAGACTTTCAGGGCCACTATTGTCAAAGTTGGCTTAGGAAAATAAAATAATACATATAAATAAGTAGCCCTGCTTGTGTCTGTTGGTATGAAGGACTGAAGTAGTAAAGCTCTGGCTTAGCTGGCTGGGATTTTATTTATTTATTTATTTGAGAGAGAGAGCAAGAGCACCCATGAGCAGGGGAGTGCGGCGAGGGAGGGTCAGAGGGAGAAGCAGGCTCCCTGCTGAGCAGGGAGCCCCATGGGGCTCCATCCCAGGACCCCGGGATCATGACCTGAGCTGAAGGCAGGCGCTTAGCTGACCGACACAGCCAGGTGCCCCAGCTGGTTGGGATTTGTGGTGGGATGCAGGAAGCAGCCATAAAGGAAAGTCATAAGACAGAGTCCCAAATACCAGTTTTGTCACTGTGGAATGTGGCAATTCCCATGAGTTGCCTAAAAGTTTCATCCACTATAAAATGTGATAATATGCATCTTGGAGCATGGGAGGTAGGATTCAGTCAGATAGCATTTCTGAAAGGTCTGCTTATTATTTCACTAATTGGCACATAATAGGTTCCCCCAAATGTATTTGCATTCACAGTTAAATATCCATATGCCCCATATATTTTCCCATACATATGTGCCCTGATAAAATGTATCCATCTTTGTGATGATAGCTCAGAAGATCATATCATAATTGTTACTAATAAAAATGTGTTGCCGAAGGAGTGAATTCTGAATATTTGTAATTTTCAGGCAACCAAAACAGGCTTGTCCCCACTCCTTGTGAGTTTTACGTGCCTACATGTTAAATTTACATGTTGATTCAGTAGGACTGTGCTTTCCTGGGATACTGACTATGAAGAAGAAGGAGCCCCAGGCTGCAGTGAGCCTAGGAGGGCAGCTTCCTGACATCAGGGGCAATGTGAAATGAAATGGACAACCACAAGGCCCTGTAGGCTCACTTTCCAAGTCAGTAACAAGGTCCGGGGTGGAGATGACCCAAAAGACAAGGCTGGTTCTATAATTATTTGGCCCTGCCATTTTGGAATGGGAGGGTTGTGTGGGGTGTATTCCTGGAGTACATCCCACAAGTATGTTCCTGCTGGCATTAGGCCAGATCCCTCTGTGAGGGTCCCTGCTGGGCACTCTGGTGATAAAGTCAGGACAGAGGCCCCTGTGAGCCTCTTTTCTACTTCCTCCTGAGAGATGTCATCTCGTTGGAGGCCAGAGGATAGACAATGATTTAGCCAGGGCTCTTCCAGGCTTGGCACAGACACTCCATGAAGGGATGCAGAGTCAGGGGGGAGTGAGAGCAAGAGGTAAGAATAGAGGAAGATGGGGGTAAGGAGGAAGAGTGTGACGAAGGGGTTGGGGCGGGCCTCACAACTCATGAAGGCATAACAGATTTGCAGAGTCTGTGGGGGCAGAGGTCCCCATCATGGGAAGGTCTCTGCTGGTTCCAGAAAACTCAGGGCCCACCAGCCTCCACAAAGCTGGAGGCTCCTTCACGAATGGTAAACCAAACTCCTCGCAGTGACTAGGACCCACAAGAAAACCTTTGTGGTCAGGGACAAAAAGATTTGGGGACCACACATAGCCTTTAGCAATGCCCAAATTCAGAGCTGGTTCAGCTTTCAGAGGAAGGTAGCCTAGACCACCTGGCTTTCCATTTCAACCCTGCCAAGCAACTCCTCAGTTAGAGAAACAGGGGAGAAGGGAGACTGCTTTTTACTGGAAATATGTAGGAGAGCAACCAGGCAGAGAGGGTTCTGCTCACTTTCCTCTGGGGACGTGCATGGAAAGGGACGATTTCAGCTCATCATAGGAAAAACTTAAAGCCTGTGGTGTTACTGGTTCCTGGACTTGCCTTGTGAGCAGATGAGTTCCCCATTACTAGGGCTATGTCAACAGAGGTAAGGACATTGTCAGGAGGATTCCTGTGCCTTTAAGCAGATGGTCTTTCTTATCATGTACAATTTTGAAATTCAATAAGCCAAGAAGCACTATCTTTCCACAGGTCAGTTTTTATCATCACTTGTATGAGATGTTAAAAATGCTATATATCATGACGAGCAAGGAAGACAGGACTGGGCAGGGGGATATCTGCATACAAATAAGAAGGAATAACGGGGCTGCTGCTCCATAAGCCCCACCAACAGTGTCCTGGTTCCTGCTCGTCTTCTCTCTGGAAGACTACAACCTCTTCCTGCCATAGATCCTGGAGGTTTATTTCCATCACCGAGCACCATCCCTGACCCTCCATCAGTAGCCCCTCTGCCCCATAGTCAAGGTGGAAGTCCATTCTTGTACAATGTCACAGCGAGGGAGGCAGTAGGGGGACCAACTTGTCCCAACCTGTCCAGAACTCTTCCAGTTTTAAAACTGAAAGTCCTGTGTCCCAGAAACTGCCTCAGTCCTGGGCAAAACGAGGCTGGTGGTCATGTTGAGAGGAGGGGAATTGACGACTCTTGCTTCTTGGAAGCTTGGGAGCCATGTAGGCAGCCAAGCGCAAGCAGTAATAGCTGGTGCGGAGCCTCACAAGGGGGGCGCTCAGGAGAGGCTCCTGAGGGAGCGAGCCCCAAGCGCCCGCGCCAATGTTCAGCTCCCGACACTTCCCTCAAATGCACTGAGAATCAAAGACAAAGCAGGAAGATTTCAAAGGGGCCTGAGGCACAAGGCAGGAAGGATGTGAAAGGGACTGAGAAAGCGGGCAGTCTAATCCCATCCTGGGCACCTGGGTGGCTCAGTGGGTTAAGTGGTTGCCTTTGGCTCAGGTCCTGGGATCGAAGCCCACATCGGGCTCCCTGCTCAGTGGGCAACTTGCTTCTCCCTCTCCCTCTGCCTCTTCCCCTTGCTCATGTTCTCTCTTTCTCTCTTGCATGTGCACTCTCTCAAATAAATAAATAAAATCTTTCCCAAAAAAAGGATGTTCCCATCCTGCAAACTTATTGGCAGCCCATTATGCAGGGTAAGGGTGACTCAGAAAGCTTACTGTCCTCTCCCTGCCCTTCCCTTCTACTACTATCCTTTTCCTCCAAGCCCACAGAGACCTCAGTACATTCTCTAGCTGGCTCATCTGCTGGGGGTCCCACAGGGATCAGCCCAGGAAACGGCTGACATCCACACCCCACAGCTGTCCCACTTAAACTATCTAGGTACGGTTCCCTCTTCACTTGACAAGCTGGCTGAGTGAACTAACTGGATAAACTAGTTCTGACTTGAGGTCTCCCTGCGTCGTGTTTCCCAAACTTGGTATGTTCTACCTGGGAGACACATTTGGGAGACACGAGCTAGACATAGCATAGCTTCCTAGAGCATCAATGCAGGACTTTGGGGGAAATACAACATATTTGGAAACATATAGCTATACTATGGAAGAAAACATAAAATTTACTTGATTTTAAGATAAAACATAAAATATCCCAGAAATGGAATACTCTTGGTTCATCCACTCCTCCTCTTGTCTACCCCATGTGGAAACCTGTTCACTCTCTCCTAGAATTCAGGGCATCTCGGCGGGACAGCTGGACAAACCCTGGCTTACTGCCGCCCTCCCTAATGACATCTGCATTTCAACTGAGGCCTTCTGTGCTCTAGGCCAGCATCTCCCAGGGGTGTTAGATGAAACATTCTTCGGAACATAAAGAGGTATTACTGATGTTTGATGAAACAAAATGAAACTTGTTACCAGAACTCCCAGATTTCTACAGGACTTAGGTGCACACTAAATTTCTACCAAAGGGTTAGTGTGCCTACTTTCTGGGGGGCAGGGGGGCAGCCCTGTGGGGAGCTAGCACCAATGGTGACCAGACTGACTGTCCCTAATTCATTTAGGGTTAGTGTCCCAGGCTGGTTCTCCTCGCCCCCATGCCAGAGCCTCCAGCATTTCCCCTGAGCCTCCTGAGCATCTTGTTCAACAGGGCAAAGAGGCTGGGAGGACTGACTCTGGGAGAGGGCTATTCCCTGGAGTATCTACCCATCCTTCAACCCCATGGTGCAGCCTGACACTCCCTACCTTGGTTTCGTTCCGCACCCTGATCCAATGTAATCCATCCCAAATAGGAGGACACACCCAGGGAATCAAGGCCCTCCAAACTGAGAGAGCTGAGCATTGATCAAAGACGACCTGCCAATCTGCACCCTCCATTTCTGCCAGGTTTCACAGCAGGTCTCCCAGCAAAGCTCAGACCCATTGGGCCCTGCTCCCAGTCTCATCTCTATCAGCAACTGAACAGCATGAGATGAGAATCTGAGAACTTGCAAGGAGCTCAGAGATCACTGAACTCAGGTCCAAACGTTCACAGATGAGAGAATCCAGAACCGAGAGGCATTCTGTGGCCACAGGAAAGAGAGGGCTGGGCAGTGAGCTGACCCTGAGAGGGATTTCCTGCTTGCTATTCGCTGGACAGGTGGCCTTGAATGAGCCTCCATTTCCTCAAGTGTGAAATAGAGATGCTGAAATCGCCCTTGTAGGGCTGTTGTTGAGAATAAAAAAGGTTTAGGATCGAAGATTAACAAATCAAGCTTAAAGGAAAAGACAACTATTCAGCTAAGCCCAGAAGAAAAGCTGGAGCACAGAAATACATAAGATCCCATCCAGTTACTAAAAGTGAGGTTCAAATTTGCCTTTGTATCTTCTTAAAAGGCAACGTCGAAGGGAAGCTGAATGGGTTATGTATGTAATGTGGTAACGATAAGATAAACACATACCACCGCAGACTAAAGTCAACCTTCTACCTGACAGCGAGAATTGCTGAGTAGTTACAGTAATCAAGACAGTGTGGTCCTGGCAGAGAGATATACATATACATCAGTGAAGCAGAACAGAAAACCCAGCATAAATCCACACAAGCATGGCCAACAGGCTTTTGACAAAGGAGCCAAGGCAATTCAGTAGAGAAAGGACAGTCTTCTCCAAAAACGGTGAGGGGGCAATTGGATAACTACAGAAAAAAAAAAAAAAAAAAAAAAGAGTGAGCCTCACACCTATACAAAAATGAACTTAAAATGGATCATAGATTTAAATACAAGATTATAAAACTTTTACGAGAAGACATAGGAGAAAACTATCAGGAACTAGATTTGGTGAAGAGTTCTTAGACATACACCAAAAGTAGGACCCAGAAAATTAAAAATCGATAAATGAGATTTCATCAGAATCCAAACACTTTTTTTTTTTTTTCTGTGAAAGACCCTGTTAAGAGAATAAAAAAATAAGCTACAGACTGGGAGAAAATATTTGCAGACCACATTCCCAACAAAGGACTTGTATCTAATATATATAAGGAACTCTCAAAGCAATAGTAAAAATTCTGATTAGACAAAGGACAAAGTCTACAAACAGACATTTCAATGAAGAGCACATACACATGGCAAATAAGCACACGAAAAGATGTTCAACATCACTATTAGGGAAATGCAAATGAAGACCAGGTTGAGATGTTCTACAAACCCATCTGAATGAGCTAAAGTAAAAAGTAGTGACAACACCAAATGCTGTCAGAGATGTAGAGAAACTGGACCTCTCCTAAACTGCTGGTGCAAATGTAAAACTGTACGGCCACTTCGGAAAAAGTTTGGCAGTTTCTTTAAAAAACAAACAAACAAACAAACAAACATGCAACTACCATCCAACCCAGCAAATGCACTCTCGGGCATTTATTCCAGAGAAATGAAAGTTTTTATCTATCCAAAAACCTGTACATGATTATCTGTAGCAGCTTTACTTGTAATAGCCCCAAACTGGAAACAACCGAAATGTCCCTCCATAGGTGAATGGTTAGACAAATCACAGGACATCCATACCATGCAGTATGACTCAGCAATAAAATGGAACAAGCTATTAATATAAGCAACATCCTGGATGGATCTCAAGGGTATTATGTTGAACGAGAATAGCCAGTCTCAAATGGTTACATATTGCATGGCTCATTTATGGAACATTCTCAGAATGACAAATGGTCGTGATGGAGAACAGATTTGGGGTTGTGATGGTAGTCAGGCAGAAGAGTGTAGGCAAGATGACAGGGGAGCAGCACAACAGAGATCTTGGTGGTGACAGAACTAGTTCTGTGTCTTGAGGCAGTAGGGTGATGGTTCCACGAATCTCTACGTGTGACAAAACGGCATGGAACTACACACACACGTTGTATCAATGTCCATTCCCTGCTTTTGGTATTATAGTGCAGAATTAAGACAGAGCCACTGGGAGAAACTGGGTGAAGGGTACACAGCACCCCTCTGCACTATTTTTCCTAGGAATAGATGATTGTTTCAAAATAAAAAGGTTTTTTGTTTTTTTTTTTTAAACTCAAATAAATCAAGCTTTGTCTGTACTAAGGACTCAACTTTTTCCCATGGTCCCTCAAAAGGAGCCCCCAAGGACCACAGTGACGACCCATCTGTGCTGGTCCTGTGGTACAGACGAGTGTAAATTCACATACCTATTTCTTTATGTCCTTGTTAACAGATACTGAGAGTGCAATGCCCAAGTACACGGTCATGAACTTATGATATAAAATGGGGGCCACTGCCCAGGAGCGTCCCAAGCTTCTTCTTAGCCTCACCATGCCCAGCTCTCCGGCTTTGGCACATAACTGGAGCTCTCTGCAGGCCAGTGCCTCCACAGGCAGAAAGTGGGGTGAAGCAAGGGCTGGAGGAGGCTAAACCCACTGACGGGATAAAACCAAGCAGGGGTGGGAAGAGGGAGAACAAGGAGGGATGATGTCTGCATTGGGGACCACCTACGTTCCTCTGCATTCTACAAACAGAACAAAAGAAGGTGAGGGAAAGCCATGCTCCCAACCCAACATCCCAACATCATATCTTCGTCTCCTAGAATGGGGAAAAAAAGTCACAGACAAAAGAAAATGATCAGAAAGAGATAAGATAAGTGATCCATATTGTGAGGCATAAATCACTCTTCCCTTTGTTCTGTGGCAGTATAGGTCCCAATTCATTACCAGGAGTGGGGTCCTGAGTATCATCCCAGGAGAAGATGGTCGGAGTGACCTGTGACCCCCACCCAACCAGTTCCCATTGTTCTTCCCTCCCCATACCCCCACATATAAGCAGGGCAAGCTAGGCCCTCCCAGGGGATAAATAAATGGTGTCCTCAACATCAGAGAAATACCCACCAGCCCCAGGGCAGGAGGAGTGGGCACCTCTTAATCCATGAGGTCAGTTAAGGAATTCTTTGGCCCAGGGATTCTCTTGAGAGTGTTTTCCCCAGGCATAAACAGTCAGGTTGGTGGCATATAGCACTTTCCTCTGGAAACCAAGAGGTTAAGCCCAGGAAGTTAAGACTAAGCTGTCTCCCCACATTTGGGGGTCAGAGGCCTTAGGAAGTTACAGACACAGGCCAGGATAAAGTACCTCTCTCTCATTTGGGTGCCTCCCTCCCAAGTCAGTGGTCACTGGGCACTCAGGCCATGCTGTGAGATCTGTCTATCCCTTTCTTCCCACTGTGCATCCCCCGCCCTCCATCCCCGCTGGATTCTCCCTCCCTGACTGGATATACACTATTTCCCTATGCCGGGGCTTGAGGTGTGGGAGTTCCTGAAATTTGGGCAGCAATTACCAATGGTCTACTCCTTTTGTAAGATAACCTCCGTTGGGCCCCTCAAAGTTCATTTTAAGAAGAAACAGATCTCTTTGAGGCTGCCAGGACCCAGTAGCCACAAAAGCTCTCTCCTTCCTCCTCACCCCTACCCCCATCATCTCCGAATGAACCTGTTTTTAATTTAGAGTTCTGGAGGTTGAATTGCTCTCTCTGACAATGACTAGGGAGGAGTTCTACTTCTTAAGAATCCTGTAGCCAGAGGCAATACGGACTGTCTCCAGAATAAATACAATTGTATTTACCCCTACAGGAGAGAGTACAAAAACCTCACCCCCTAAGTGAGAGCCACCAGGCCCTTTAGGGGAGAGTTGTGAAGAGTGAAAAGGTATGACGAGCCCATTTCTGACTGGAGACATCCATCCTGTAGCTATGAACCGCAACCCCTGCTCACAGCTGGGATTCGTGTGTGTCAGCAGGGCCTGAAGAAAGCACTGACCCCTTAGAACAAGCGTACCTCCAGCTTCCCCACGTGCTCAACCAAAACTGAGCAGCGTTGTGTGGTGCTGAGGGCAGGGTGTATGGCGGTTAGACTCTAACCCTGGGGTTTCACATATCTAGTTCCTCAACACTCCACTCCTTTCTGGCTGTGTGTCCACACCTCACTAAGCCTTGGTTTCCTCATCATTAATGGGGACAGTAATAGTATCCACTAGGTAGAGTTGTAATGGGGATTAATCATAGGTGGAATACATCCAAAGTTCTTGGTACATCCAGATAGCTCCATTAGGGTTAGCTACAATTACATCTATTTTGGACATTAACTGTGGTTTCTCTTAACTATTAACTATGTCCCATGTGAGGCATAATTGGTGGAACAACAGATCCTAAATGGTGTTTAAACGTGCATCCTGTTTGTTGAGGCAAGAACTGACATCTTACTGATGCCAATCCTGGAGAGTCCTGCATGGTTTACAGGACCCATTTCCTATGCCTCATCCCACATAATCCTTAAGGAGCCCCCATGAGGTGGGGATCATTCTCAGCACCTGTTTTTTGTTTGTGGTTGTTGTTTTAACATAAGGACTCTGCTGCCCAGGAAAGGTGAGAAATGCCCCCGCCATGTGTTAGTAAGAGGTTGGATCTACATCTTGGATCTATGTCTCCTGGCCTCATCCCCTTCCCCCTAAACCATATGGTCTGTAGGGTTTTGTAGGAATGTCACAAAGCCAATCATTTAGTCTGCCTCAGCATTGAGGAACCCAGGAAATGATGGGTCCTTAGGTTGGGTGTCCCCTGTTAGCCCCCATGTCACACATGTTCACAAGACACACACAGTCCATCCACCAGTGAGAGAGCGTGCAGGGCAGTCACCCAACCTCTCATTGGGAGGAGGGAATCTCCCAGGAAATTGCAATTCCCCAGACAATTATTACTGCCCTCTGGAAAAATAGGCTTACATGAGTTTAACTAATGGAATTCCAGGCCCCAGATTTGCCTTGAGATATCCAAACTGTACCTGATTTCAGGTTGACTAAGAGTAGCTAATTGAAGTCTCTCTAAACTTTGGTTTCAGAGTTACTATGGATCCATGGAGATAAAAATTAAGAGGATCTGATTTTGAATTAAGAAAAACTCTTAACTGGTATGAACCTTTCAGAGGCCCATTGGCCTGGGTCCAGGCCTCAGGCACATGTGGTTAAATCATCAACATATGAAAAATTATCTCATTTTTACAGATCTTCAAAGGCACTGCTGCCATAAACTTATTTTTGGGGCTCAGGGCAGGTCTAAATGGATCAGTCTCATTGCAGGTGACCTTCACTGTCAGAAAACTGTTCTGCGGCAAGCTACCCCACTTCCCCTTGTTGGTGAAATAGGGAGAGGTGCCCCCACCCTGATTCTCTCCTGGGCCTCTTTCTTTTCGGACCACCCAGCTGTTGCTCCCACCCTTTCCTCCCAATCCCTAATTTATAAACACCAAATTTTCTACAGTTCTCTGCTGAAACTTCTCCAAGTCTCTTTTGAATGGTGGGACCAAAACGGCACACAGTGTTCTCATCCAGGTCTGGCCAAAGGTGAGGCAATTTGAGGGTTATCTGAAACGATCTCAAAATTTCTGTGTCTTATTGACACCCAACCATGGAATCAACTCAGCCTTTATTTATTGTGGTGTGGAGACAGGGCAGAAGCAGGAGTGGGGATCCCAGCTCCACTGCTAACAATATGAGTAAGTATATAGGTGGGATTCACTGTGACCTCCAGATCCCTTTCTGTTGAACACTCAAATAATCAGTCCACAGGGACACCTCTCCCCATTCTGCCTTTAATTGCACCACTGGAGGCTTTACCTAGCCCCACCTGACTGTATGATTGCTGGAAAGAACCTCTCAGGACCATTCCTCTCCCTCCCCAACCCCGGGGCGAGGGTAGGGGGTGGGGAAGTCTTCATGTGGGCTCTGCAGTCCTCACCACAGCCCCTCTACCCTCCCAGGAGGTGCATTTCGCGGTTGTTTCTGCCCAGGCAGAACCAGCCAAAGAGCCTGAGTGTGGATTCAATTATTCCAGGTCCCCCTGGAGCGCGGGAGGAAGTGCAAGCATTCCCCAACCCCCTGCGGGAGAAAGAGACCTCTCCATTCGGCCACCTACACCCCATCTTCACCCATTCCCAATACCTTGCCAAGAGAGAGGCACCTGCTCCGTGTTACTAAACGTACTGCGAGGGCCTGCTGCCTCCCTGGGGCCATTTCCAGACCAGGAAGCACGCAGCATTGGTTGCCAAGCCCCTGGGGGGAATTCTGAACTTTGCAGGCAGCGGCGCAGAGAGGTAGCAGTGCCGGGGGCACTGCTGCTTTTAGGGAAGGAGAACATCCCTTCCGCCACCCACCCCAGGATGAGTTAGGCTCTGAGCTCCAGCTCCGAGGAACCACACAGCCTGTCATTTTCCCGGCACCTCCAAGCCACCCCTCCCCGAAGTTCATTGCCCGCCGGAGACCGAAAAAGTACCCCGCGAGTTCTGTTTCAGTCGAAGAGCAGGACAGTTGCCAACTGAGAAGAGTCCAACCAACAGGCAGGTACTGTCATTGTCCCGCTTCTTGCCCCGATGAGGGTGTGGGAGCGTGCGCACACACACGGAGACACGCACACACGCACATACCCGCCCAGCGCGAGCTCTTCGGTGCGGGCCCCCTTCACCCGCCGCGGGCCCCGGGGATGCGTCCCTGGCCGCGGCACCGAGGGCTGAGAGGAAGCCCCAGCGCTTCGGCGTCCCCCTCCGGCTCCGCAGCACCGATGTCGGCGCCCGCCGGAGGTGAGCCCGCGGCGGCTTGGGCGCCGACGGCTGCGAGTTCTGCGCTCACCTTAATGTTGCTGAAGACCGAGCGGGAACAGCGGCCGGTTCTGCCCGAAGAGGCGTCGCTGCCCTGGCGCGCGCCGGGCTCGGGCCAGAACCCCATGGTGGCGGCCCCGGCGGGGCGGGACGGCGGCTGCAGGGCCCGGGCAGGCGGCGGGGCGGGCAGGGTCCGGGCGCTTCGGGTTGGGGCTGCAGCGCGGGTGGCTGGTGAGAGTGGCCGCGGCCGCCGGAGGAGGCTCGCAGCGCGGAGACTGCGCGAGCGAGTGCGCGCCCAGAAGTTTTATAAGTGGCCGCCGCGGTCGCCGATGATGAAACGCGCTCTCCCTCCTCCCTCTCCTCCGTAGCTGTCGAAGGCGCTGCGAGCCCCCGCCCCGCCCCCGCCGCGGCCGCCCCCTCAGACAGGTGAGACGCGGCGGCCCACGGCGCGTAACCTCGCTCCACGCCCGGGGTCGTCTGTGCTCCCGGAGCCTGGCTGGGACCTGCGAGGCTTGACCGTCACTGAGAGACCGCCACTGGGCGGCGGGGGGCGTTGGGCCCCGAGGAGGGGAGGTAGCGGCTGGGGCCGGGGGTGGGGGCAGGAGCCTGCACGAGGGTGGGGGCGCCCGGAGGACTGGAGGGGCGGGGCGGGGGGGCTCAGCGGGGACCGACCCGCTGGCGACTAGAGCGGACCCGAGGAGAGGTTGGCAGGGCTTCGGGGGCAGGAGAGGCAGGAGGAGAACCGAGAGGCGCCGGAGGGGCCAACGGGAGCTACGGGGCTTGACGGGGAGCCGAATTTTCAAGGAGAGGGGTGCCGCGGCGCCCCTCCTGACGCGCTCAGGGAGATTTACCGAGCGGGTCTCTGCTTGTTTGCACTCGCTGAAAACCTGGGCTCACAGTTCCGGTGATGGCTCCGAGACTCACTGAAGCTGTTTGTGTTGGGGACTGATTTATATTTAAACTGCTCTTTGCGCTGGAGAGGGGGCCGCCCCGGGCAGGGCCGAACTCTCTGGACCTGAGCCAAGGTAAACTGCAGGCGCTGTCAAGTGTCAGCATGGCTGGGTCTGGCCTGAAATATTGAGGCCAGGAGAGAGGGTCCCCCGTGGACATAAGAGACGCACCCTACTGACCTCCTTCCCTGGGGCTGGAATAGAACAGCGGCTTTATTTTTTTTTCCCCCAAGATTTTTTCCACTAGGATTTCTACTGCAGAAAAGAGAAAGAAGGTGAGGCTTTTTAAGAGAAGGAGAAGAAAGTTATGCCAAAAGCAGCTGCAGTAAGGAATCCAATTCTGGAGGTATTTTCCTGCTCCCTAATTCCTGTAGTCCTCCACAAGCCCACTCTACTGCCAGGAAAGGCACAAGCCCAGCTTCAATACTCAGGAAACTTTGGATAAGACAAAGACCGACAGGAAAATGCCTTTCTGGGCCTGGTCTGGGCTGTCCTCTGTCTGTGGGCTTCCCCTCTCCACCTGCGGTCCAGGAACCCTGGACACATCAGCATGTAGTGCTGGAAGAAAAGCCATTGGACAGTGGGCAGCCTCTGGCCACTTCACTCACCCACAGAGTAAAGGGCATCTAGAGAGGCTTTCCAGAGCCCTGCAGCATCCTCAGACCCAGAACAGGCCAGGAAACTCCAAGTCACCAGTCTACCCTTTTAGAGAACTTGGAACACAAGGACGGCTGGCAGAGGGAGCATCCCATGCACGCTGAAGAACCCATGGTGTACTGTGCCAGGCATTCGGTTGGGTACCTAAGGCGTGATTCCACAGAATGCCAGCATTAGTCCAACAGTTACAGGTACAGTTACAATTTGGATTTTATGGATGATGATACCAGAGAGGTCAACTAAAAAAAAAAAAAAAAAGACTGGAAGACACACAGCTTGTAAGTGATGGAGCTAGAACCCCAACCCAGCTCTGCCTGACTCCCAAGCCCAGACTTGGAGCACTATGCCCTTTGAAAAGTTATCTATTCCAGCAGCCTCATTTCTTAATGAGAAGAGCTTGAAGAGAGCATTTCATTTCATTCAGAGTGGAGAAGGCCCTGGTCACAGGCACACTGGGGCCGCGAAGGCTGGAGCTTATTTCTTAAACCCTAAGTGTAGCCTTGTCATGGTCCTCTGATAGGAACCTGGGGAGAGCCTGCTTCTCCAACCCTCATTTTATCCTACTCCGTTAACCTTGCTATCTGCCTGCTGTCAGGACCAGCATCATCTCTAAAGGAAAGGCTTATTCAGAAATGCTCACCAATGGTTATCTGCTTTTATCTGCTCTTACAAGGTGGCGTTAGCTAAATGTAATGGAGACCTAACCAAAGTGGCTTCAATGAGATTTATGTGTCTCATAGGAAGAAGCCTGCTAGTAGGTAGTCCAGGGGTCATGAACTAGGCTGGGAAGGATTCCTTAGAGTGCCTAGGTCATTGTCACAAGATAGTTGCTCCGCTCCAGCCTCTTCTCTTAATTCCAAGAAGGAAGTGGAAGACAGGAAACAAGAAGGGGTTGTGCTCACATCTCTCCCCTGCATGCTAAGCTACTGTTCCTTAAATCTTGTTGGCCAAGACTAGGCCATATGGCTATCCTCTGCAAAGGAGACTAGGCAATGTAGTTTACGTTATTGCAGTCTCCTGAACAAAACTGGAGTTCTGTTAGGGAAAAGGGGAGAAAGCGTAGTGTGTATTCAACTTTCAGTGCCTGCACCTTGAAGAGTAACCCGTTTCCTAAAAGCACCCCCAGGGTCTGTTTCCAAGATCCTCCCCAAAGCCTTTGATTTCAGCAAATATTTCTTAGCACCCTAGAAAAATAAAGCACAAGGATAGTCTCTGACTTCAGAGACCCCATGGTGTCAGGTGGGGAGCAAGAAGAGAAAGCATTAGTGTGTTGTAGAAAGAGCATAGCTCTCTGTCATGCACAGTTGCTATGGGGGCATAGAAGAGGGGCCCTAACTCATTCTGGGGCAGCAGGAAGGCTTCCCGGAGGAAGAGAGCCTCAAGTTGAGGCCTAGGGACTAAGTGGATTGGGATGATGGGGGTGAAGGAAGATAAATCTATCTGCTCCATGGTTTCAGTCTGGTTGGAGACCCAGGGACAGTGGGACTGTGTGGTGCAGAGGCTGGAACACTGAGTGGCATGCTATGAAGTGTGGGCCTTATCCCCAACACAATGGGAGCCACTGAAGACTTCTGGACAGGGGGTGCCCTGGGCAGATTTGCATTTCACAGAGACTTTTCTGGTAGCTGGATAGGAGTGCAATAGGACGGTCTGTAGAACCCCAGGAACTGCGATGAAGGTGTGTTCTGCAGCAAGGGGACCGTGTGGGGGAGAGAAAGAAGCAAGAGACATTGACAGGAGATGGCACCCCTGTGTTAGGGAGGGAGTGTTAGGGATGACTCCCAGGATCTGACTTGCATTAGTGATGCGAACCCCTGATAGAGAGAACCCAGGAGACCAACAGATATTGGGGATGCAGGGAGCCAGTCTGGGCTCATTTTGAGTTCAAACTGCCTGGAGTACATGCAGGTCTAGATGCCCAGCAGGGAGGTATATGGGTCCAGTGCTCAGGATGGGTGCTGGGCTAGAGATCGGGTCTTGGACATTCCACATGGAGGCAGTGGGTAAGCCTTGGGAACAGATGAGAACATGTTGATGAGAAGTAGGTCCACAACTGACCACAGCAACATTCAGGGGTGGCACAAGAGATGGAGCCAGCAATGGAGACAGAGGGGAGACCCCAGCCTGCAGAGAAGTAAGCCAGCTGAGAAGTGGTGTTTCAAAGAGAAGGTAGGAACCCATCCAGGTTGTGGAGGAGGGAAGATAAGACCCAAGAATGACCAATGGGCTGGCAACAGGCTGGCACTGAAGATCATGACAAGAGTGTTTCCGGTGGGTAGTGTGCACAGAGGTCAGTTATGTGTGTTGCAGGGGAACTAGAAAGGAGCTAGCAGCAGCTTTTCCGGGATTGCAGAGGGAAGAAAGACAGGGAAGAGCTTTGGGCTCTCTGCTCTGTCTCAATCTCCTGCTTTCTCAGTTCTCATGCTGGACCAGTTGCATGTTCCCACCTCCGGGCTTTTGCTCATTCTGTTCCCCCTGTCTGCACTACTGCCTCATAGTGCTTGGCTTCTACCCTCCAAGAGCAGCTCTTATTGCTACCTGCTCTGGGCCTCCATGGCAGGAGTAGAAACCTGCCTTGCAGTGGTAGAGGCCTGTTACATACACTATCCCTTGTCTCTCAGAAAACTAGATATCACTAACCCATTTTGCAGGTGAATAAACTAAGGCTCAGGGTGCTTCCCTAGCACCTACAACGTGTCTCTACCTTTATTATCAGAGGTGACAATAGAGACAACACATGTGGTGGCTAAGGGCACAGACCTTACAGTCAGGGGTTGGTGCTGACCACCCTCAATGGCCTGCTTAACCTCCTGGCTGCCCAGCGCCTTCTCTTTAAGATGGAGATCTTAATCTCCCGGGGATGTCTTAAAGTGTGAGTGAGGTTTCTGCTGGCGCTGGCGCTGTGGTGTTTGGCAGTGCTGGTGGCAATAAGTGTGCCCAATGTCTCTTTCTCTAATTTGGCTGTGAGCTCCTTGGGAGCTTCTGTGCTATTTTTCCTTCCATCTCTCATCAGGCCTAGCACACCCTGTTGCTTAAAAAATGTTTATTAAATGGAATTGAGCTTCACTGAATTCCAAAATGCCCCAGTGACTGGGGAAAGCCTCATTGTCCTGAGGCTTCCAAGCCAACTCCGTCAAATGCCTACTGCCTGGAGCCGTCCCTTCTGCCCAGCCCTCACCCCCAGGCTTCTTGCTGTCCACCTTGTCCTCCCTAGTGGCTGGCATAGTTCCCAAGGTGTGTTTTTCAGTCCACAGGCCACACCCTCTCCTCCCGCAGCTGCTGATGAGGGTGTCCAGGCAGTCTGAATCCTCAGGAGTGATCATGAATTAACTCTGGGCGGCCCGCTCCTGGAGGGGGAGGTCCCTCGGTGCCTGCACGTCACCTGTGACAGGTGGAGGGCACACCTGCAGCCAAGTGCTCTGCCACTTTGTCACTGCCCCTCATGGGGCAGTCTGCTCCCCTGTGGACCACCTTGGCCACTAGTTTATATTTTTATTTAACACACACAGTGTTGGAAGTCCATACCGGGCACCAACACAATGTTGATTCATTTGATCCTCAAAGCAACCCAATGAGGGGGTTACTTTTATTAGTGTCACTTTGTATTTAGAGAATCTGAGGCACAGAGAGGTAAAATAACTTGCTTGAGGACATGTAGCTAGTAAGTGGCAGAGCCAGGCTCTAGACACTGACAGGCCAGTGCAAAGTCCGAGCGGCTGGAGGTTCTTGCTTACAGAGACTGAGTCAGAGCGCGCAGGTGGGCCAAGTCAGAACCTCCCTCCCATTAGGGGTCTGAAGCCCATGTTGGTGCCTTGCCCATCCTTGCCCCCTCTGAACCTTGGGTGCCAGCACCTCTGGCCTGGAGTGCTCACCTTAAATAAGGTCCGAGCACAGCCTGGGGTCTCTGTGGCCCTCCTAGATCCAGCTCCAAGACCCCACTCTGCTCTGCTCCTCTCTGCCATGCTCATCTCACTCCTGAAGCACGTGCTGCATGCCCTTCTCTCTTCCATGGTGACATAAGGCCCACCCTGCACTCCGACAGCCCCATACCTCCCTCGCAGGACCTGAGGCCGACTCTGCCCTCCCTTTGCCGGAGAAAACGCTGCAACAAGAAGGAAGGGTGCTACAGGTCCCGCCTCCTGGGACCCCAGCTTCTCTGCATATCACCTGGGGTACAGCAGCGCTTGGCACAGGCTGGGACGGGCTGTAATGAGATTTCCACGTGCTTCCAGGGAAGACATTTCAAGGCCCGGCTGTGCTCTTCTCTCTGAGTCTCACTCCATGGAAGTTACTCTGCTTTGGCAGGAAGCACAGCAGGGGCAGGAAAAGGAGAAACCTAAATAGGCCTCACCCTGCATCCCTCCCATGTCCGTTCCCTGTGAGTCAGGAGCCCCAGCCTGGACCGGGCCTCTGCACCCCGCCCACTGCACTTCAGGTCGTTGGGAAGGATGCTTATCACAGGCTGTTATCCCATGCGGGCTGGTGATAACCAGCCACGGGGTTGGGGGGTGGGTGGGGAGCTCAGCCTTCACCTCTGCCTCCAGCTCCTGCTGGGCTCACACAAAACTCAGTCCATGGGCACCTGCATCATCCTTGGCCCTGTGCAGCCCAGGACCCAGTGGATTCCTGTTATCTGAAGGTTCCTGAGTAAAAGGAAAACCAGGGCCTTGTGTCTGCTGTGCTGCGCGTTTTTAAACTCTGTTGATCTTTATATTATACTCTTTCAAAAACAATTTAACAGTGCCTTAACTCTACTGGGAGAGGGAAAATATTTGTTTCATCCACCCATCATTCCATACCAGTATTGAAGCTTTGATGAATTTCTGGTTTTTTCCCTAATTCTTCCCAGTGATTGTGTTTTCACTTATCAAACTCACAGTATACCATTTGGCTCCTACTCTTTGATTGCAAGGATTGTTCTTTGTTGACAAGGGCTCATCACCATCTCCCTGAATGCAATGAGTAGTTATTTAAACCCTGCACTAGCACTGAATGTTCGGGGTGTCTCTAAGTTTTGTCTTTTACAAATAATGACTTCAATAATTTTTTGCAAAAAAAAAAAAAAGTTTGCCTTAGGGCTGATTGCAAGCAGTATAATTTAAACACATTTAGATATTTTTCTCTGTGATATTCAAAATCAGTCCCCATGCTGCATTCCCACCCCTTAGGTCCCTTCTTCCTCCCTAGTAATATCCCTCTTAGCCTTGGTAGAGGAAGACCAGAGCCCCAGAGGGAATGGTGTGGCTCTTCCAGCTGGAGAGTCCACCTCAGCACTAGGGACCCCTAGGTCTTCCTTATCTCCAACAGCACAGGCCAAGCCCTGGAGCTCAGCGTGCTGACTCAGGGCTGATCAAGGATGCCATGGAGTGTGGCTACCTTGATCCAAAATCCTGTTCCCTACCCCAAGTTCTGGAGAAAGAACTCAGGCCCCAGGACTGTAGGTCAGAGGCCTTACATGGGCACCTTCCTGGGGAGTGCTGGATCCCTCACCTGTGAATCAAGGTATTGGACTTCATGATCCAAAGGGGGGTTATCCTCTTGTTCTCTCCATGTTCTGTCAACTTATTAGCTGTGTGACTAGCTATGGCAAGTCACTTAACCTCTCCGGGTGGCACTTGCCACTTAATGCTGCATGAAGAGTGAACTGGACTCCCACGCTCTCACTAACGATCACCGTTATTACTGTTGTTTTCTCCTAACTCAGCAGAGCTTCCCTCATGGGTCCCTGCTCAGCTGTTCCCTGCTTTTCTCCTTAGGAGGTCCTGCTCTCTCCATAATGACATTTCCCCAAAGACTGCTGTTCAGTAGAGCCTAGGAGACACTTAATCCAGCCCCTTAAGTAACTTGTCTGGAGCCCCATCCTCCCCTAATGCTGGATCCAGGAGGCCACTACAGGAGTAGAAGTCCTTGCAGGCCCTGCTGTCCTCTGCCCTCCCTGTCTTCCCCTCCACATTCACATGGGAGAGTCTGGGAGTCCCAGTCCCAGTCCTGGCTTCTACTCCTCCACCCCAGGAGCCCAAGTCCTGGGCCCTGTCATGGCCTTAGCATGCACACACATACCAACATGGACAGACCTCCTTAAAGCCTTCTTGGTATTTCCAGGTTGGAGGTGCCCCTCCCTTCCTCAGCTCTCCCTCACCTTGTCCACACAGGGTTCATCTATGGAAGCACTCCTGAAGGAAGGGTGCTGAGCCTTTCCATGTTCTTCATGTCCCACCTGGATGGTAGTACTTGAATCACCCCTCCACGCCACCTGTGTCCCCCATGAGCCCGCTCCCTGGTTCTGAATCCAGGTCTGGGCTCCTGCTCCCCACTGACCCACCCTTGCTTCCTAAAGGGATCTTTTCCTCTTCTCTATATCTTGCTTCTTGGCCACCCCCTTTTCACCTTTCCCTTTATGTGTCTGCAGCCTGCCTGCTTACATGAAAGGCTTCAGCTCCCTATTCCTTCCCTTAAGCACCTTAGCACGCCCTCCCTGTCTCCCAGCGCCTGTTTCTGTCACTGGAGGAAAGGGAATGGGCGTCCCGCCTTCCCAGGCACACACCCTCCCTACACTGTTTGGACTGACCCTATATCAGTGGATTGTGAGTCTTCGGGGCAGAGACCAAGTACAAACACAAGCGCAGATAGCAGGATGCCACCCGCAGGAGACAGAGCAGGGACGACTGTCATAAGAGCCTACCTCCTTAATACTGGAAAAAAACAAAACAAAACAAAACAAAACAAAACCAAAAAACCTGTGCCTCCCCGCCTCTCAGTCGGGAGGGACTGGTGGGGATGTCCGTGCTTATCATGTACTTTATTTCCCAGCTGAACACTGCTGGGGGTGAGGGTGCTGGCCGGCAGTAATGGCTCTGATAATGACCTCCTCCGCTGTCTATCCTTGCCCTGTGTCCTGCCCCTTGCCTGGCTCTCTCCCGCAGCATCGAGTGCTTTCCCAGCACTTCAGGACCTGTAAAGCTCTGTGGGGCCCTTCACCTGGGCCTGGGGTCCCTAACACACCCTGGGCCATGTTCGCTGTGCACTGAGTCACCTGATGAGGTCACTGGAAGTCAGGCCTCCTCCCTGGTCATGGGTCACAGGGAGGGAGCACATTGCTGGGGATTCAGGAAGAGAATATTCAGTGCTCCCCTGGGAAGCCAGCGGGAGAGGAAGCTGAGGAGGGTGTCTAACAGGGACTAATCCTTGCAAGGACTCTGGGCCCAAGAACCTCCCTCTGGTTACAGTAGCAGGATGATGGCCAAGGAGCAGACATCTGCTATTGGCCCCTTTTAGAACCGGTCCCACTTCAGGTGGAAGCACCTGACGTTCCTTTGGGTCACTACCCATTCCCACTCTCAAGTTGTGAGGCCTGGTGGGTTGACTTCCACTAGGGTGGGAGCATGGGGGGCCAGGCCTCACCCCCAGGCCCTCTGCTGGACAGTCCCTCAGTCAGGACAGCGTGCTCTCTCCCGAGGTTGCCGGCGGGACAGCACCTCCCTCAGTGTCGGGGTCTGGGGCATTCTAGGGAGAAGCAGTGGGAATGTGGGACGGAGGTCACCAAAGCCTGTAACCAAACCCTTCATGCTCTGCCACCAGGCCTCTAAAGCCGGACTTTGCAGTCCTGGGAGCCAATAGATTCTCTTTACGGTTTAAGTTCTGCGGAGCTGGATTTCCTGTCGCCGGCATATTAGATAAATTCAGGAAACCAAGGTTCGGACAACACCAGGCAAGACTAAAAAAAAGTATAACAAAATGTTAATAACGATAATCCTTCCATGGTGGGAATGTGAGACTTTTTTTTTTAATCTTGTTTTTTCTACATCTTTCTGATTTTGATGATAAATATCACTTTATAATGAAGTAAATAAGCTTTATAAAAAACAAAAGAAGAATCATTTGGCCCAATAACAGTTTTCCACAAGCACCATTTTCAGAACTGGAACCAAATCTCCATCATTCCCTTGCCTAGACGGGTGTCAGGGGAGATGCTCCTGGTCCAGCCCAGCTCTGACCTCGTGGTCTTAGGGGAGGGAGAGGCCACTGCTCCTCACCGTGCCTGCACAATGAGAGGGTATGTGGGTGGCTTCAAAGTGCTCCCAGTGTTAATGTTCGGGTCACTGACTTTGGTCAAAATCCACATCCATACAGACTCAAAGGAGAGCTCAGCTGCTTTGAGCACTAGCATCAAATAGCCAGAAAACACTGCTGCTCAGTGGTGGCTCCCTCATCATGAACCCAGACCATGGGCTGTGTGTTCTATCCTCACATCAGCCTGTACGGGAGCTCTGGTCCTTGTGCCCCTTTTCCTGGGAAGAAAACTGAGATTCAGGGAGCCCAAGAACCTACCTTTGGCAATGGGGCTAGTGAGGAGCGGAGCTGGAACGTGAACTGCAATCCATCTCATTCCAAAGTCTAAGCCACTGGCCGTGCCGTAACCCACCTCTATTCCAAAACATTCCTGGATGACTTGTTTCTTTGTCCCTTTCACAAATATTTACTAAGCACCTGCTATGCACGTGACATGATTCTTATTTGCAAAGGAGACACGGAGGAAATAGAAGATACCGGCATATCCCTCCAGCTCCTAATACAGATCTGTGATCTCAAGAGGAGTGTGTGTACCCTGGTGGGGGCCTCGGCCCATCCCAAGGGCAGTGGACAGAATACATCACAATTATTCATAGCTATTTCTATCTCATGATTTTCAATTTCTATATTTATGCTTTTATAAGATGCATGATATCTTGACATAGTAACATCCACATAAACAAAATTATTGGGGCACCTGGGTGGCTCAGTTGGTTGGGCATCTGACTGTTGATTTCAGCTCAGGTCATGATCTCAGGGTCGTTAGATGGAGCCCTGCTGGGAGACTCAAGCAGAGAGTCTGCTTGAGATTGTCTCTCTATGGCCGCACACTACCCCATGCGAGTTCTCTCTCTCTAAGAAAAATAAATAAATAAATCTTAAAAAAAAAAAGAGTTATCCGTGATAAATGTTTGATGGCTGTGGCATCAGAAAAAACTCACTAATTATGAGTCTATAGATGGGTAACTATAAAATAAAAATTCAATTTTATTTGAATTGAGATGAGATGAGAAAACAATGAATATGGTAAGAGCTCAGAGGCCAAGGAGGATCAGGAAAGTCTTGCAGAGAAGGTAGGAGCTGCATTAGGGGGAGTAGGCTCTATCCAGGCAGAAAGAGAGGAAAGCATTAAGGCAACAAGAGAACATCACCAACCACAGCTAGATTTGAGAAGGTGCCCCTCTGTGATCGCTCCCAGACCTAACTGCTCCTGCTGCCCTGCCCTTCCAGCTCCTCTCAGCCTGCCTTGAGCCTTGGGTCCACGGTCACTATCCCTTACTTCCTCAGCCTCGGCCCCCCTGCTCCCTTCTCCTGCCTTTTGGTGGAACTGGCTTCCCACAAGGGCTGACTTGACTCAGCAGCTTCTGAGTGGAGCTGCTCATTCTTCTTCTCACACCACGTGACCGCCCTTCCATCCCCACGTCCTCAGTGCCTGACCTCCTCTCTTTTGGAGGACTCTCCCTCTCAGCCACTTCAGTCACCTGTGCCCACACCTGGGGGTTGTCTCCACCAGGAGCTGTTCCACCTCTGGACACCCGTGTTCTACTCTGGCCAAACCAACCATAGCTGGCCTTGCCTTTCACAGAGATGCCCAGCGCTTTAATGCCTTCAATCCTCCCATCTCTCTGTCCTCATCTATTTCCACTTCCTTCCAGCCCACAGTCTAGAGATGTCCTTGGAAGGGTTGTCCCTCTTCTTAACTGAGAATGACCAACCCCTTGGCTTCCTCTTGCCACTGTCCTGTTTTTTTGTTCTCCTTTATGGTCAGGCTTCCTGAGATCTTCTCTATTTTTCTCGCTTACCATTCACAGCTCAACCACGATGAGCTGGCTTGGAGATTTCACCACCACAGTGGGATCACCCTTGACAAGTTCACCAGGGGCTGTGTTCTGCTCTTGGCAGGTTCTCAGCAGCCTCGCCACTCTCTCAAGGGGGCTCTCTCCCTGCTGAGCCAACACACCCCACTTCTGGCTCTCCAATGCCAGCGCTCTGGGGCTCTGATCCTCTCCTCCTATGACCTCAGCTGCCATCTGCTGCTGTGAGTTGCTCACACCAGTGTTCTCCAACCTAGATCCTCTCTGACCTCCAAACCACGCACCCAGTGGCCCCTGACCTCTCATTTGGACAGCCCACGGATGCCTGGAACTCAGCTGAGGGCATCCCTCTTCTTGTCCAAAGCTCCTCACCCTCCTGCTCATCTGTTTCCCACCAACAACTCCAAGGCAGAGATCTCTGTGTCTGGCTAGGTGTCTTGTTCACTCCCAACAGTTGCAATAGCAGCAAAATAGGAAGGATGAAGGTCACGGTGTTGTTCATCCAGACTAAGATAATTCACTCTCTGCAGCCAGGCTAAAGTTTCCAGAGTAGGGAGTCTCAGAGCCCAGACTGTGAAGATGTCCCCACCATAGGCATCAGGTGACCACCTCACGCCACCCTCAATCACTCCCCTTCTCCATTCTGTCTTTCAAAACTGCTTCTATCTCCCTAAAGCTCCCTCTTCCCTTCAGAAGTTAGCAAGGCTTCATATTCTCCTGCCCTTGTAAACTTCCAAAAAATCTGCTGTAGGATGTGTGTCTTGGCCATTCTCTCCTCATATAAAAGCTTCACTGTAGTGGAGGGGAGGAGGCATTTAGACTCACAGTGATAGGAGGGGGTGGGAGACTGTCAGAGGACCCTCCACGCCAGCTGCAACTTGCTTCTCTCCTCTTTGGTGTGTCTGAAGACCTAAAACATTCAATGTAGCTCATGTGCCGAAGTTCATCCTCTGCTAGTCACATGAGAGTCACACCCTTAGCTAGCCTAAGTGCTCTTACTGTGCAGACAGACCACCCGTCCCTTCCCTGACCTCAGGTTACCTTGCAAAACCCCTCTTCTTCCACCTGTCCCTGAGAGATAGTGTCAGAGGTCATATGGAAGCCTGGCCCATCTGGTGTCTACGACAGAATATTTTGGGTTCCATTCACCTCTGCTGCTCTGTCTTCCCCACCACCGAGGGGCTTTAGTGGAAGTTGAAGAGTGAGGCCAGTGGACAGTACCAGGGCAGTGGGGACTCCAGACCCTTGGGACACTCAACGAACAATGGGATCTGGTGTTCTCACCTGTACCTTACGTATGACGAGACTTGCCTGGCCTGTGCAGACGCAGAGAAGATGAATGGAAGTGGTTCGTGAGGAGCGGTGATTCTCATACTCGACTGTGTTTCAGAAACACAGATCACTGGGACCTGCTCTTGGAGCTTCGATGTAGTGGGTCTGGGGTGAGGCCTGAGAACTGGCATTTCTAACAAGTTCCCAGGTGTTCTGCTGTGGGTCCAGCAACCATGCTTGAGGATCACTGTTTCAGAGGAAATTGCCTGCTCTGGAAGCCCTCAATACCTACATACATGGGTCACTCCCATCCAAGCTGAAGGAATGGCTTCGTCCTTCCACTTTGGCTCAGCTGACAATGCGGAGTCCCATAGACATCAGTTTATTTCTGTGCCTGGACTCACCTTTGGTTCCCTCTGCGGTGGCTGGAGAGCATAAAGTAGGAATCCATGGCCGTTAACGGTGTGCAAGCCCTGGGTCCATGGTAAAGATGGCTATCAGGGGGTGCTCTGCCTGCTTCCAGGTTAGATGCAGATACTCCTTCCGGACTGTTGCATTTTCTCTAGGCCCCATGCAAGTGAGTTTTAAAGAGACACATCCCTCTGCAAAGGTTGAAAAATATTATCAATCACATTCAGAATACTGTGGTTCCTCTAGCACCCCGAGCGCCCCGACCGGCAACCACAGAAGGGCTTTCCGCCCGGGGCAGATGCCAGCCCTGGAAAGGAAATGGAATGAGCACAGCGCACTTGCTGATGTCGGAGTATGGGCAGAGCCTCAACACAGGCCAGTGTGGCTCCCCAAGGGCCAAGCCTCAGAGCCGGCCCGGCTCCTTCCTCTCTGCCCTCTGTCTGCAGGAGGGACTAAATAAACAGGCTTTACCTTGAGCCCCTGCCAAATGTCTGCCCTGCTTGCCTCTGCCGCAAGGGCCGATTGTATCTGTCCAGGAAGAAGGGCACTCGTGCTCAGAGGGCTGAGGTGCACAGACTCAAGAACATACGAAGCTGCTGGGGCGGGGGTTGAGTTACCCTGGACGAAGCCTAGAAGTATTTGATATTTTCTTTGGCAAATACTGCAATAGAGCAGTACTCACTTCCTTACCAAGACCCAGATTTGATTTAAAACAGCCATATTTTAATAAAGCCAGTGGAGCCGTGCCTGGGTCATTGCCTGGCACTCAAAATGTGCTCCATAAATATTTGTTGGATGAACGAATGCCTTCCTTCCAGGATCATCTGTCCATTCCTAAAGCTCTGACATGATCCTGGCTACTCCAATCTAAACGGAATTTGTCCTATTTCTTTTAATCCTTCCCTTTTTAAAGTTCTCAGATGGGGCATAGAACAAATCCTTTTCCATCCTGCAGCTGGCCGCCTGGGGAACAATGGATCGGTCCCTCAGCAGCTCACAAATGAAAAGTCCCTGGCCACAGGCTCCCTGACCACTTGGCCAACCTGGCCCTCCCCACCACTGGCCCCACCCCAAAAGGAGACCCCAAAGACCTTCTGATCATCCCCCATCAGAGACTAAAGATCCAGGAATTCACAAGGGTAGGGCATCCTCGATTATTTCGAGAGCATCCCACCCCTTGTAGATTCCTCATCAGGTAAAACCCCTAATTCCCAGGCCTCAGATTTGGGGCCTCGAAGGAGGACTAAAGAATAAAGAAGAGCCAGGGATGGGGCCAGGGGTTCAATAAAAGGCACATGAAAGACTTTTTTTAAAGAACTGATTTGGTCACCAAATACAAGCAAACCTGTCTTGTCCCGAGCCAAGAGTTGGGAAGATCCGCTTGCAGCTGGGCTTCTTTTTCATGCATGGCTCACCTTGTTGGTGGGGCTCTCAGTGCCAGACCCACACAAACTCAGGCATAGGCCCTCTCCCTTAGGGAAGTCAGTTTTGCTGGGCAGACAAAGAGATCTTACCTAAAGTGGCCAAATAATGTGATAACGTGGCCTAAGTTAAGGGAGGGAGTCTATGGCATATTACGGTATATAAATCATTATCGAATTTCACATTTTTCTGGCTTAGATGGTAATAATTCCTAACCATTCACAAAAATGCTAAAATTTGTGCACCCAAGATCATTTCAAGCACCCCCATGAACTAGGCTCCTTTCTTTGGGCAGTGTCACTCAGGCCCCTGGCCAGGGGGGAAACCTTACATGTTGCTCCAGCTCATGCTGACTTGGGTTTGGACAGTGCTACCTGGCTGGGCCACGTGACCCAAAGTCACAGCCCTAGGTTTCCTCTCTGGGCTCTGAGGCCAAAATGACTTCTTGCAGCAGAACTCCTGAGAGCAGAGAGAGCCAGAAGTGTGCTCCTCAAGTCTACCGAGGCTGGGGTCTGCCTGCCGCCCTCCCCGCATCTTGGCCCTTTGCCTGCACAAATCAAAAGCAGTGCACCTCCCCTCTTTCCTGCTTTTCTTTCAACGTCAGATCCAGCTCGTGACCTGGCATCCGTAGGGCAACCACGACAAGAAGAAATATGAGGTTCAAGCAGGTTTACCTGCCAGTTCCTTCAGCCAAGGCTGCTGTGGCGGGAGATGTGGCTGCTGACGCGCTTAAGCAGGGGAGTGGGCAGGAGCCCAATCCATGACTCCCCTCACCACTCGCCGGGCCAACAGAGGTGTCAACACATCCCCAAAACGCCATGTAGGGAAGTGAAGCAGAACACGTTCTGGACATCGTAGTCGAGAGCAAAGTTCATCCCAAAGTACTTCACAAGCACGTGACAGGATAAATCAGTCTAACGTGTGACACTTCACAGGATAAGTGAACAAGATTAATCTGTTTTCAAGTATCGACCATTTTGCAACAGACACTGATTTTTGTTGGCATATCTCCAATCCACAAGTATTATTAATAGGGCCTAGGAAGGTTATCGAAGTCTAGGAATAAAGAAATCTTATTATTTAGTTTACAAATGCATATGATGGTGTCATTAACGTGGATAATGTCATAGCAGGAGTCCAGCTCTGCTCTCTCGTGGGAATCACTCGTGAAGAAGTTCGCTGCGTCATCCTCACCCGAGTGCGATGTGGAAATACACGTCTCCCTCCAGTTTTTCTTCTTCCTTTCTGACAGCGTGTTCATAAGTGGACCTACAGGGCATTATGGCAAGTGAAATAAGTCAGACAGAGAAAGACAAATACCATATGATTTCACACATATGTGTAATCTCAAAACCAAAACAAACAAAACAACAAAAACCGACTCATAGGTAACAGAGAACCAACTGGTGGTTGCCATAGGTGAAGGGGATTAAGAGGTACAAACTTCCAGTTATGAAATAAATAAGTCATCCCCATGTAACGTACAGCATAGGGAATATGGTCAATAATATTACAGTAACTTTGGTGACAGATGGTTAACTAGACTTAAATAATGTATTTATAGATGTCAAAACACTACATCATACACCTGAAACTAATCTAATATTCTATGTCAACTACACCTCAACTTAAAAAAAAAATGTGTATTCCTGAGTATCTTGGTTCATTCAGGCTGCTGTAACAGAATAGCCTGGCTTAGAAACAGTAGAAATTTATCTCTCACAGTTCTGAAGGCTGGACGACCCAGGTCAAGACACTGGCAGATTCTGCCTGGTGAGAACCCACTTCCTGGTTCAGACTGCTATCTTCTCACTGTGTCCTCACAAAGAGGAAGAGACAAAGGGACTCTCTGGGATCCCTTTCATAAGGACACTGATCCCATTCTTGAAGGCTGCCCCCTCAGGACTTAATCTCCTCCCAAAGGACTCACCTCCAAACACTATCATGCTGGAGGATTAGGTTACCACATATGAATTATGGGGGGACACAAACATTCAGTCTTTAGAATGGGAAAAGAAAAGAAAGAAAATCTAGAGCCCATGGCAGTACAAGCTCAGAGCTCTATGCAGCTGGTAACTTACCTGAGCTACAGCACTGACCTGACCTCTGGGAGAGCTGAGGGGCTGGGCATCAGAGAGGGGCCCAAAGCTTCGTGCCCTTTGTAGGACCCGAGAGAGGGACATTATGCCAGGAGATGACCAAGTCTGCCCTCATGAACAGATCTTTGACAAACCTCGTTCTTTATGACTAGTTACAGGTTCCTTGCAGAGCCTCTGATGTGGATAGCACACGCCACTGGATAGAAGCCCCAGGTTAGGAGTGCCAGAGAAAATTCCGTGTGAATTTCTGATGAAAAACAAATATTGTGTGGAATATACTTTTACTAAAAGAATTATTTGTTGTTTATTGAAAATTCATATTTAATGGGCGCTCGATATTTTTACTTGATAAATCTAGCCCCCCTGCACGAGGTGGCTAATGGCCATGAGGGGCCAAGTCCAAGTGGTTTCAAGCATCCAGCCTGATCAGGTCTCTCTAGACCACATAGGCTAATGCAGTTTGGGGGTGCCCATAAGTCGGGTGGGCCTTGAGTGGCCTCCCAGAGAACAAGTCCACTTAAACCGTTCTATAAGCAAGTGTCCTTGTACTAGCATTTCATCTCAGAGACATGAAGCATTTCAGGGAGATAAAAATAAGCAATAGCCAAATTCAAGGTGAAGATCCAGGATGACAAACCAAAACCAGATGCTTTATATCGAATGTATTATTGTTTCTTTGAGGTCACAGATGTCAAAATCTTAAGGCGAGGAAGACTTAAAAGGGAGATAGCTCTCACTGGTGGGTTGTTCTGTGAATGGGGAAAAAATTATCATTATTTTATTTGAAATGCAGAACAAGGATTCAAGGAGAGCAATGCAAAAATGCAGAACAAGGGGACCGGGGGAGTAAGCCTCAGCCATGACCCCAGGTTACAGGGGTCATGAGAGGGGGAGAGGGGCCGGCTACTGGGAGGCAAGCAGTGTGCTGATGGGGTAAGGTGTTCCTAAGATGCCCAGTGTCTGGCCATGTGTGTGCATGTGAGTTGTTGCTTTGGGGGGCGCTCTGGAGAATACAGAGCCCACAGTGACTATCCAGCAGAGCCCCAGGACTTGGGAGGGGAGACACAACCCAACTGGGAGGGGACTAGAGGAGCTGAGGGTTGGTAACCCAGAGAGAAACCTGGGCCTGTTCATGGCCAGACCCATGGGAAGGACCTTCTGCCAGAGTGGGAGACTCAGGCTGCGGAGAAGTCTTGGGGGGACCCCAGGGTCTGGCGTGAGTGTGGCCTGAGTGGGAGTAGTCAGGACCTGCCTGGTACCCGAATGGAACAGGAAGGGACAGTGAAGACCAGGCAGGTACCCCTTGTGGCTTTGTGGCTTGGACAGAGGTGTTGGGAGCCATGCTGTCTGGCATAGGCTCCTAGGACGTGGGTTAGGAGAGTTGCTCCCAGCTTTACCTGATGTTGGACAGTCAGCCAGCTGTGTGTCACCAATCCCAGGCCTGGCAGCTAGTTCTGGCCCCAGGTCCGGCACCAGTCCCTGCGCTACTGCAGACAATCACCCCTCCTCTCGGGAGCTGTGTTCTCAGCCGTCTGAATGAGGAGGCCCAGACAGCCACTGTGGGAGTGCTCTGGGAGTCACAGCCTCTCTCTTCAGGTCTGCTGGGCAGGCGTATTGTGGCTCCTGGTCTGGAGTCTCCCTGCATGACGGTAGCCTTGGCCGGGATCCTCATGAAGGCGCTTAGGCTAGGCACAGGTCATGCCATTACTACCCCCACTTTTCTCCATGTTTAATCAAGGGGGTCTGAAACTGAAACAACTGGAAGAAAGTGAAGCTTGACCTTTCCCCTTCTCTGAGGGAGACACAAGCCCAAATGGTGGGGACAAAGGTCACTCTGTGACTCTTGAAATGAAAACTCAGAGAAGCCTTTGGGACTTCCTCATTCCTTGTCTTCTGTCAGCAGCTCTGGAATGGCTCGGGTTCCTGAGACTCAGCAGGCCTCATAAAGGCTGTCACTACAGCCCTGTCAGCCAGGTGGCCAGGCCACCTGCCCCGCCCCATCCTGCACTAGGCCCAGCCAGGCTGCTGAGGGCAGAGGGCTGTTTCCTTACACACCCACCACGTATAGAATCTCTCTCTCTCTCTCTCTCTCTCTCTCACACACACACACACACACACACACACACACACACACACACAGCCAGGGGCCTGGCCTCAAAGTTGAGGGACAGCAAGCCCCTGGAGTGGTGCCCTTCTTCCCCTGCAGGGACCGGGACAACTGCTCCCTCCCTCCGCGCCAGGCTTGAAATGGTCTCCACCACCTCTCCCTCCATGAGCCAGGCTGTTCCCTGCAACTGCATTTTACTGTGCTTGCCCTGATCCAAAGGACACTCAAGACCTCGTCCTTGAAAGGCCAAGCCACCACTCGGCAGGTGTTCCCTCGTGTATACCATGGAGGGCTGGAGGGACTGGGCATCCCGGCCACCAGCGCTCTGGCAAATCAATACAGTTCTTCTTATGTCCGAGTTAGAGAAGCTCTTTCAAGCTGCAAGAAACGCAGACATGCTCAAGTTAGCTGGAGTGCTGGCTGGGTGTTGGAAAGGAAGACAAAGGACAGACGGAGAGCTACTCGGGCAGGACTTCTGCAGTACCCTGACGTCTGGATTCATGGTTTGGGATGAGTACTAAGGCAGCCACAATAATGCTGATCGTGAGCCTCTATCGAGCACTCGTCCCAGCTGGGTTGCAGCATGACCTAGAGGCCCAGCAGCCATCATCATGTGCCACTCACAACAACCCTGTAGAATAGGGTCTCATCACTGCCATTTGAGGAGGAAGGTGTTGGGACATAGAGAGAGCTGTGACTTGTCTGGAGTCCTACAGCTGGTACGTGCAGGACCGGGATGCAAACCCAAGCTGTCAGGAGCCCCGAGATGTAGCACAGGAGAATCACTCCGCCAAGGTGAACCCCCCTCCACCTGGATGTTCCCCTGCCCTGGTGGATCTGCCATTGTCTCAATTTGACTTGCCCACATCTCTGTGGGTCTAGCTTTCTCTCTGTCTTTCTCTATCTCTCTCTCTCCTCAGAATCTCCTCCTGCTTCTTGCTCTGTGTGTCCAACTCACAGCTCCCTGGGAGAGGACCTTCAGGGGCCATCGGAATCCAGCCAGTGTGAACTGCTCTGAAAGCAAAGCATTTGCCAAACTGGACCTTTCTTTGTCAATGGTGAGCGGCTGCCTGTGGGTGGGGGACAGTCAGCTGTAGTCGGGGCGGCTGGCCATGGTCAGTCAACACAGGCACCCCTGAGGGTGGAGTAGGCACCCCTACCAGGCACAGGTTGTCCAGCGTGGGGTGTTTTTTTTTTTTTTTTTTTGTAAACTTTTTTCAAAATATGGGTCTCTTTTTCTGACTTTATAAGAATCATCTAGTAGGTGGGGCACCTGGGTGGCTCCGTCCTTAAGCGTTTGCCTTCGGCTCAGGTCATGATCCCAGGGTCCTGGGATGGAGCCCCCCATCAGGCTCCCTGATCAGCGGGAGCCTTCTTCTCCGAGCTCTCCCACTCCCCCTGCTTGCGTTCCCTCTCTTGCTGTCTCTCTCCGTCAAATAAATAAATATAACCTAAAAGAAAAAAAAAAAAGGAATCATCTAGTAGGCATAATTGAACTTAAAAAAAAAATTAGTCGGGATTTTATGATTCCTGAGGCACCATTCTGAACTCCAACTGGATCAGGCTGCAAAAGTAGGAGGTATAGAGCGCTAATGTGTGGCAACACCCAGGAAACTCCCTAAACATCTTTTAAAAATACGTTCCTGATTGGTTCTTTGCCTTCACCTCAATGTGGAGGCAACAATGAGAAGGAAATTCCCTGGCAGTGGGTTCCCCTGAAATCAGGCATCATGTTCTGAACTGCAAATGTAAGCAGGCCCCATGAGATGCGGTTTCCTCCTCCTCGGACCTCCCAGCTCAGGCTGCTGAGGGGCTGCAGAGACTCCTCAGACAGCTGGGACCTGGGCCAGCTCCTCCGGCATCTCCCTTCCTAGGAGGCTCCTCTGCTGACAGCAGGACAGAAGGTGGGGGGGGTCTCAGGTCACTCTGAGAGGTCACAGGCTGCTAATCCACTCTTGGAACTGTCTAAAAAAAGCCCATTTGGGTTTGATCCTTTACATAAAGAGATTAGAAGACATAGAACTTGACATCTGCATGTCGTCCAGCTTCTGTTAGAGAACATCCATCTTTGGGGCGCCTGGGTGGTTCAGTGGGTTAAAGCCTCTGCCTTTGGGCTCAGGTCATGGTCCCAGGGTTCTGGGATTGAGCCCCGCATCAGGCTCTCTTCTCAGCAGGGAGCCTGTTTCCCTTCCTCTCTCCCTCTGCCTGCCTCTCTGCCTACTTGTCATCTCTGTCTGTTAAATAAATAAATACAATCTTTAAAAAAAGAAAGAAAGAAAGAAAGAAAACATCCATCTTTATGGAGAAGCATGGCAGATGGAGCAAAAGTCCAAAACCCTTCGCTGAAAATACTTGGTCAAGACTGAAGAGTCACACCGAGAGCTGCAGTCTGATTCCTAACGCTGTCCTATGTCAAACAGGATTCCCTGTGGATTGGAAACACCAACGGCCCGCAGCTACTGTGGGGCGGGTGCTGCTACAGGACAATGTGTTCCTTTGGGGCTTGACACCCCCCCCCGCCCAGTGGACCAGGGGCAGCTGAACTTTAGTCTTCAATTCAGGGGCACCTGGGAGCAAGGCTGCGGGGTTGGAATTCCAAGCTTTCTCCCCTCGGGCCCCAGGGTGCGTCTGCCAGGGTGGGGCCTGGGAGCTGCCATTTTCCTAAGTCAGGAGCCAGGCAAATGAAGAAATGGCCTCCCACCGCGTGCTGCAGTGTGACATTCACAGGACAACAGACCGACACTCAGAGTTACACCAGGCAGGCCTAGATTTAAGGGGAGCTGGATGTGGGTAGCCTTGTTTGGCCGAGAAAACACGTGTTTTGTTTGTTTGTTTCCTGTTACTCTACTTTCTACCAAGGTTTAACAGGATTTGTACCCAGCACCTGACTTGGAAACTCTTCCAAGAGGGTCAGTATTCACTACACTGATTATGTGGGTCTCACTTCCTTGACCTTTAGCCTGTACTGTTGATCAAAGCAGTCTCAAGGGGACACCTGAGCACTGAGGGTTGTAGGTTAAGTGATGAATCACTCAATTCTACTCCTGAAACCAATACTACACTATATATTAACTAACTTGCATTTAAATAAAATTTAAAAATAATTAAAAATATATATAAAGGGGACATGTGGCCTGAAAGGGGGACAGGAATAGGTGGTTCTGGGGAAGGCAAGTGGACCCCATGGCACCTCATGACTTAATAAACCTCGTTCAGGAGAGGGGAGGAGAGCAGGGAAGGCTATCTGACAGCAGCTTCGCCGAGCCCTGCGCTCTCCCTGGGAGGATCTGAGACACCACAGCTTAGAGGCAACCGCTTGACACAAACAGATCTCCCAAGCCCGACAGCCCAGCATGCCCAGACAGGACTTTCAGTGCATGTGGAGGGGGTTTGGGCACAAGGCCCTGGATGTATGCCCAGCCCTTTCCAGAGAATACAGACATTTCTCTCCTCTGCCAACAGAAAAAAGGAGAGAAGAAGCTGCATTTTCCATCTCAATCAATGGGGCCAACGCCCTTGCAGAAACCCCCTCCTCATGGAGTCTTGACAGAGTATTTTCCTTAGGGTCTTTGCCCAGAGATGGTCCCCATGATACCATCCTCTTGAGCTCCCAGGTTCTTCAGGCAGAAAGACCCAACTGGGCATCTCTGGGACTGAGGGAGGCAAGGGGTGGACCACGGGGCACTCCCGAGACTGATGTTTGGGGCCAGTATGTGTGTGAGCGGGAGGGGAGCAGAGCAACATGGTTCTCTGGGCTTGTTAACATTCAATGAATCCCACCCAGACCTACTCTTTTGGTGTCCCAGGGCTGATGTAACAAAGTAAACAGGGTGGGAGGCTTAAACAACACTCATGTATTGTCTCACAGCTCTGGAGGCTGGAAGTCCAAGATCAAGGCGTCAGCAGGGTTGGTTTCTTTGGAGGCCTCTCTCCATGGCTTATAGATGACCGTCTTCTCCCCGTGTCTCCACGCCATTCTCTGTCTGTGTGCGCCCATGTCCAAAATGCCCCTTCTTATAAGGCACCAGCCACATAGGATTACAGCCCACCCTAATGACTTCATTTTAGTTTAATTACCTCTTTAAAGGCCCCGATCTCCAAGTATGGTTACATTCTATGGTATACTGAGGGTCAGGACAGCAACGTAGAATTTGGGAGGGCACAATTCAGCCCCTAACACCTTCTGGAAGCAGCCAGCATCATATCCCGTGTGAGCAGCTGTGCATCCCACTCATAAAGGCATTGACCACAAAGCATGTTCCCACGTTCTTTCCCCTTTAATACCTTTAATTCACCCCAGAGTCAGCACAGAAAGCATTTTTGTCTTATTTTATAATTGAGGCACCTGAGAGGCAAAGCCAGTGGCCCTGAGTGCCCCTGCCAGGAAGTGAGTGAACAGCGCTGAGACCTGGTCCCCTCACCCCTCTGCAGTGTGATGTCGAACTCACCACTTGGGAGTGGAACACTTCCCACCAAGGAGAAAGAAAATACTTCCTCTGAGAAGAGCCTCACGCCCCAGTCAAGTTTGTGGGAGCTCAATCTTGTCCTACTTAATTTGCCTGAGCTTCATCTCATAACATTTATTTGTTAAATAAAGTCACTTCTCCCTGCCAGAGGCTCTCATACGGCCGCTGTGGCCCAGGCACTCTGCTGGGCAACGCATGTGCATGACATCTCAAAATAAATCATATGAAAATGGAGCTTCGGGAGATAAAAGTAAGCAGCTACTCAGTGTTAGAGGAGTGCTCTGAACCCAGATAAAGGTAATTCAGAATCCCATACTCTTTCCAGGGTAGTGACCGCCAAAAAAATTCATGTGTTTTTGAAGGGCCCACTTTACCCCAGGCACCGTTCCACGTGCTGCTCTGATGCATGGTATTCATCAGTTTACAAAACAGACACTGATCCCTGGCCTTAGGGAGCTTATAGTTTTCCAAAGGAGACAAACAGTAAGAACAATAAATAAATCGTGTTATACATTGGAAAGTGCGAAATACCATGGAAAAAGAAAAGATGTAGGGTGGGATGATTGGAAACGCTGGGGCTGGGACAAGTGGCAGTATTAAATTGGGTGGTCAGGGAGAGCTGTAGGGAGAGAGTGATGTTTAAACAAAGACTCATGGGAATGAAGGAGTTAAGCAATGTGGATATCTGGAGAAGAGTATTCCAGGCAGAGAACAAGTGCAAAGGTCCTGGGGCAGGAGTGTGTCTGATGCACTGCAAGAACAGCAAAGAGGCCGTGTGGCTGGGGAGGCAAGGAGAGCGCAGGAGATGAAATCGGGTAAGAATAGTGACCAGCTAGTGTTGGGTTCACAGACCACTGCCTTGACTTGGCCTTTTTTCTCAGAGATGGGACCACCAGAGGGCTCTGAGCAGAGGTGGGGCAGAGTGTCACCTGCTTTACCTTCCAATAGGATCACTCTAGCTGCTGTGCTGAGAACTGACTGCAAGAGAACAAAGAGGAAGCAGAGACTCCAGTGATGAGTCTTCTGAAATAGTCCAGACAGTGGCTTGGACAAGGTGGGCCTGGTGCGGCAAGTGCCAGACTGCAGCCGTTGCTGCTGTTTCTCCTCCTTTCTGGAAAGTCTGTGGAATGGGGCCACCTGCAGTCCAGCCCTGGTGTTCCCGAGAAGCAGCTCTGAGGCCAAAGAAAGCTGCTTCGCTGTCTGAATCAGTCTTCTCATTTAGGAAACAGAATAAAACAGGGTTAACAATCCCAGCCTCACAGGGCTGTTTGAGACCCACCTCTGACGATGGTTGTGAGGTGTGAGCGAGTAACAGGTGCTCAGTTCCAGACGGCTATCTCCACACCTTCCAGACCCCCACGTCCTGAGACCTACTTCAGATTAGGGCTCTCAGGCCTTGCTCTCCTGCCCCCCAAAGGAAGCAGGTACAGATGGATCTCTGAATGGAAGCACTTTGGGGCACACGACACTGTGCAATCCTTCCCCCTGTTGGGGGGTGGTGCTCACAAACGGACACAGCCTTCCATGAGGCCCCAGATGCAGAGCCCCAGGCCACAGGGGGAGCCAGCTTATAGAGGCCCAGGGACCCACGGATGGACTTCATGTCTTCTGACCCCCAGGAGAGGGGCTGGACTGAGCACTGGATTGGGAGTCCAACAACCTGCATTTCTTTTTTGAGACATAGTTGACATATATCATTATGTTAGTTTCAGAAGTGCAACCTAATGATTTGATCTTTGCAGATACTGTAAAACAATCACCACAATAAGTCCAGTTAACAGCAATCTGCATTTCTTTAATGACTCTGCCAGTTTCCAGCTCAGTATACTTGAAAAATGACTTTTCTCTGGGCCTCAGTCTCCCCCATCTATCAAGTGCAGATATTGGCAAAATGTCTGTGCTTCTAGAGGTTTTCTGGGCCTGAAGAGAGCCCAGGCAGTTGTGGAGTCATGGATTTACTCATTTCCTTATTCTCCTCATGACTTGGCCCTATTTCCTGGCATCCATCTCTCCCCAGCGAAGCTCATTTGGTCTGAGCCAACTCTACAGGGAGCACCAGTGATCTGAGCTGGGATCAGAGAGTCTTGGGACAAACCTGAGCTACCACAGCCTTACTCTTTCCCTTCAAGATGTGTGAAGGCATTTCCCTTAGAGGGAGATGAGGGGGGTGATTACACCACAGGTGGTTAGATGGTCCAGCTGGAAGGTCCCTTAGAGACCCTCCTTTTGCAGGTGGGGAAGCTGAGGCTACGAGAGAAGGGACTTGTCTAGGACTACTTCCCAGGTCACTGGAAACATCTGTTTTTAAAAAAATAAACAACAAACAGCTTTTCTAAGCTATACCTGGCGTACATTAACCTGCATAAGAAGTATACAATTTGGTGTGTTTTGACAAACATACGTACCCATTGAACCATCACCTCCAGAAAGTTCGTTGTGTCCCAGCCTGCTTTCTGTCACTAACGATGAGTTTTTGCTCTACTTTAAGGTAGAGCCCACAGGGCTGGCTGACAGATTGGGGGCTGGGAGGTGGGGAAAAGAGAGGGTGATCAAGATTTTAGCCTGGGGACTAGAAGGTTCGAGTTGCCATCCTCTGAGATCAGGGTGGAACGAAGTTGGAAAGAGCTTCCAGAGCTCAGGTTTGGACAAGTGTCTGAGCTGTCAAGTAGGCCCCATGTGGAAAGGATTGATTGTAGCTGGCCCTCTGAGTCTGGAGTGCCAGAGCATCTGGGCTGAGACACACAGAGAAGGACTGAAAGTCAGGGATTGGATGGGTCCCCAAGGACTGAGTGTAGTTGACAACCAGGCTCTGGCTCTCTTACACTAACAGGTCATTAGGTGCTCTAGAAAATGCACTCTGGTTCCCAAGTCTGGCCCCATTCAAGGGTCAGGCCTCCCTGAGCCCTAGAGAGGGAGTCCTCTGAAGGCAGAGCTGTGTCATTCCATCTGCGTTTGCAAGGTACCTGCACAGTGCCCAGTCCCTGGTAAAAGCTTAGTACATGTTTGTTGAACAATGGGGCTAGAAAGGGCAAGAAAAACTCTCCCCACCTCTGCAAAGTCTCAGGAATCTGCTTCTGCTTTTTTCCCAGAGCTGTGAGTCACAGGAGCGGGACTGCTTCCCACAAGCCGGGAGGACTCCCTTCCTCTAGCCCTCACCTTTGGCCTGTGATTCTGCAAAGAAGGAAAAAGCAAAATGACATTTGATTCACCTTTCCCTCAGCTGCCTTCCCAAGAAGCCTGTCAATTAGGTCTGATCATTCCCACTTCACAGATGCGGAGAGTGGGGGTCGACAGAGAGGGCGGGGAGCAGATTTGAGCCCATGGCCCCCAAATCTACTGCTGCCTCCCCACGAGGAAAAAGTTCTAGTGGGGGGGGGCTGGTGACATTGCATGAAGGCTTGAGGGAATCTGCCTTTGGCTGTCCCCCACATGTCTCTTCTTCCTCTGTAAGCCTGTGATGAGTCGCCCCTTTCATCTTCATGCCCAGGGCCACCCTTGCCATCCCATCCTGGCCTGCCCTTTCAGTATGAGCCCCAAATGCTTCCTGCCCAGCCCTGGCCTCAAGAACCTTCTCTGGGCCATGCATGCCTCCTCTCACCCCAGGTGTGCACAGGCTCACATGACAGTACCTTCTGACAACCCCAGTACTGCAAGGACATTCAGTCTACCCAATCAACACAGCTGGGCAGCTCCAGCTGTCTAGTCTGGCAGGACAAGTGACAGGCCCCATGTTAGTCCTTCTGTGGCTGGAGAGGGGAGGTCAAGAGCTCAATTTCAGGTCATTAATTGTGACTGTGAGGAGCATTCTGGAGGAAAAGTCCAGGACATGGGATAGAGGGACTGGCCATCCTGGGGTCCATGGAGGCATCCCGGGGATGTGAGGGGAAAGATGGGGATAAGGGGTGAGCAGGAGTCAGTAAGGGGAAGACATGAGGGAGAGCATTCCTGGCAGAGGAGAGAGTAGGGCAGAGCTCGAGGGACAGAGAAGGCCTGTGTGCCTCTGGGGGAGACCAGGTAGGGGACTTAGGAAGTCTGGAGAGAAAGGACAACTCTAACTGGTATGTCTTGTCCACCAGCAAAGAAACAGCCCTTAGTTGGATCAATGGCTGGGATGCAGGCACTGGGAGTGGGCAGCGGTCTGGGGGCCAGAAGCACTCTTAGGAAGGAAGGTTTCGAGGTCAGTCCCCCCTCAGCCCTGCTGGAAGAGTAGAGGTTCCTGGTCCCCACACACCCTGTGCACTTCAGGTTTCCAGCACTGCCTGGGAGGAGGCCCAGGCCTTCTGTCTGCAGGGAGCTTTCGGAGGCGGAAAGGTGGAGCCCTGGAATGTGCCGACCTCTGCCTGCCTCCTGCAAGGCCCAGGCGCTGAGACCCATTCTTTCCAGCACGAAAGCTCTGCTGAAGCCAGGGGCGGGTGTGGTCCCGTGCTGGGCAGGACCATAGGGGAGCGTCCACTTCCCTTAGGATGGTTCCCAGAAGGACTTTGGCTTCTCCGGAGCCTCCGTCCTCCTCCCCAGCATCCTTCCTTAATGAGGAGAGGAAGGGCCCTGAGGCCAGGGTTAGCACAGGGCCCAGCCAGGGCAGTGCCGGCTCAGGGCTTCCTGGGCAGGGCTCCACAGGCACCCTTGAAGCTGGTGGCCCTGCGGCACCTTTCAGGAGACTTCACAGTTGGTTTTGGAAACCACTCTGGTTGCGTAGGAGCAGGGCACGTGGCCTGTGTCCCGAGGGAAGTGGCCTAGTGGCTGGGAGGGCTTGGGGGCTGGGAGGAGAGCTACAGGGCAGGGCTCTGTAGGGAGGGAGGGAGGGAGCCCACTCTCCGGTGCCACACTCACCCTCTCCAAGCCTCAGTGACCTCATCTGCACTTGGAAGCCACAGTTGGCTCTGCCAGGAGAGGCCTGAGGTCGCAGGAGGCCGTAAGGTGCTTCCCGAATGTGGGGTGTTCAGTCACCCGGGGGAGAGACACTGAGGCAAGCTCTCAATGGAGAGCACAGAAGCTGCCGAGCTCCCAAGGGCAAAGCAGGACCCCCAGGATGAGGAGTCAGGCCAAGCCTGAAGACTTTCTTTGGGTCCCTGATTGCGAAGTATAGTGTCCTGGGAATCTCTCCCCCAGATAGACTGAGCTCTGCACTCCCCTGTCACACAAGGACTTGGGCTTGTATGGGGGCCAGTGGTTCTCCCTGGAGGTCTCTGAGAATTCACCCCAGGGCGGAGGGGTTACACACATGCGTACTCCGGAAGCTCAGAGAATCCCCGGGGTGGGGGGCGCACCCGAATCTCGGCTGCAGGACTCCTAGGGGTGGGTGTGTAGGAGTCAGGATTAGGCAGGGAACTGCGAACGAGGCAGGAGCCCCTCCCAGGCAGCACCCCCAAAGCCCTCTGTACTGCGTTTTGTGTCCCCCCACCCCCTACAGAAGTCTTCCCAGTGTGGCGTTCTCGAGTGCATGGACTGGATCCTCCTCGAAGCCGCAGTGCGGGGCACCAAGCAGGCCTCTGTAAGCTCACTGGGAGAGGAACGGAAGAAGCTCTTGGTCACCTCTCAACTCAAGCGAGCTCTA
This sequence comes from Enhydra lutris kenyoni, assembly GCF_002288905.1. Classification (NCBI taxonomy): domain Eukaryota; kingdom Metazoa; phylum Chordata; class Mammalia; order Carnivora; family Mustelidae; genus Enhydra; species Enhydra lutris. The sequence continues at coordinate 17,210,724 of NW_019154123.1, forward strand.
CTCTGTCTCTAGCTCCCCGCCCAACTCCCGTACCCAGCCGGTGCTCAGTAAATGTCTGGCAGCTGACTATTAATTCCCCAAATAAATCCGCCCCCCGAGTCAACACGCACCATGTGGCCTTTCCCAAACACACCTCCTGTGTTCCCAGTCCCCCAGCCCTGGTCTTTCTGTGGGGTCTCTTCCCTAGCTGACATTCTGAGTGTCCTGCGCGAGCCTCCGGTCCTGGGATGCGTTCTCCAACTGGCCTAAGCTCAACACAGCAGCGCCCCAGCCAAAAACCTCCCAGGTCTTCCCTCAGTTCCCACAGGACTGACTCTCAGGGTTCACGGACACACCCCTACCCCCAGCCCTTACCCTGATGGCAACCGCTGACGCAGTGCCCAGACAGACAGTAGTCCGCATCCTACAAACACACACAGACAAGCACACGCGACCTCTCGGCGGTGCTAGGGTGGACACACTTGCAGGTGTGCACAGACCCATGCTCACGCATGCCCCAGCTGCTTCCCAGGTTGGTTGATAAGGCTGAGAGGCTCTAGACAAGTCCCCTTCTGCCATCAGAAAGCCCTGAGCGGATGGTCAGGATGCCTGGGTGGCTCACCTTGGAAAAGTCACCCTGTTGAGCCTCATACTCCCCGTCTGTGAAATCAGGAGTTGGAGCACATGATCTCTCAGGTCTCCATCAGCTCCTAAATCTGCACATGGTAAAAGCGGTCAATCATAGCACAGGAACTAAACTCCCCAGAGTGACTGTGGTGAAGCAGAAGGGGAGAAAGGGGCTCAGAGCACCCTGACGGGTCCCTCCGTGCTCCGGGGTCCCATGCGTTCGTCCTGGTGGCCAGGTCAGTCTCCCTCGGAGAACTGCTTGAGAAGCTGAGGATAGAGTCTGTGGGGATCGTCGGTCCTCTGCTTGGGCCTTTGCCACATTTTGCTCTATTATCAGTTCCCACAGGGGTGGTGAGCCCTAGCCTGTGGTCAACTGTCCCACCGCATTTGAGACAGATTTCCTGGGAGCGAGCCCTGAAATTTCCTCCCAGTGTTGGAGCAGGGAGAAAAAACCCGATTCCAGAGAAGGACTATTTTTGCCGGAAATTAAAGCCAGCTGTGGTTCCTGAAGCCTGCGGGCCCCCACCCTGTCATCCCTAGGGTGGCCGGTGCCCTCCTCCCTGGGAGCTGAGAGACCCGGTCCCTCAGCCTTTCATCTCACTACTGCCTGCTCAGTTCCAATCAGCAGCACTTCCACTTGGGTTCTCCACCATGGACTTGCTCCTGAAAATTTCTGGAAGCTTCAAATGGTGCAAACAGATTGTTTTCATTATGATTATTCCGGGTTTAACCTCCTGGCCCTGCGTCACCAAGACTGCAGGGCTCTTTCTTAGAACTGTGAGAGGCCTCACCCCCTCAATCAGTCTATTTTTCTTCTCTTCCGTTCTGGATTCTCTTCTGAGAGGCCACCAGTCCTCCGTATGCCCTCCGTGCCACCTCCAGGTGTTGTCCAGTGACATCTCGGGGTCTCTGGGGCAGCAGACAGGCACCGTGACCCTGCTCTCCGGCCCACCCTGCCCCGTCACCAGATTCTGGCCTCTCCACATCTGCTTCCTAGTGTGAAACCAGCATCTCTGAACCTACCTCCCAGAGGGCTTAGGATCTGCCAACATTTGGTCTGAGTGTTTTTAAAATGAAGATTTTCTTATTCTTCAAAATTGTAATAAAAACAACACACCCACACAAATGTGTTACATACAAATTTTAGTACATTGAAAACTACCAACACATTAACTTGGGCTGCTGCATTTTTTTTGTACAGACCTTAGAATAAAACTTCACTTTAATTGAATGTGGTCCTAGGAGAGTCCAGAGAGCTGATTTAAAAAAAAAAAAAAAAAAACCCAAAACATACTCTTATAAATACAAGTTCTTCTCCATGTGAAACAGGATTTCCTTGATATTTGATCAAAACAGACGGCAGCTGTTCTCAAATGGGGTGATTTTTGCCTCCCACACAACCACACGCCCCCTCCAGCCCAGGGACACCTGATAGTATCTGGAGACATTTTCGGTTTTCACTCCTGAGGGGAGCGTTGCTCCTTGCATCCAGCAGGTAAAGACTAGGGATGGTGGTAAACATTGTGTAATGCACAGGACAGGCCCCACAATGATGAAATATCTAGTCAAAAATGTTGGTAGTGCTGAGGCTGAGAAACCCCAATATGAGAGAAGGTGCTAGATGCCTACGATGGCATGATTCTGATTGATTCCCATAACCCTGGATTTCAAGCAGTTATCTTATTCAAGACTGCCTTATTGTTCTCACCAAATGGCTTCGTAAGTACACACCACAAATAGGAAGACAACAAATAAGGTTATGCTCAAACACTGTTTACATGGGGTTCCAGGTAAGTCTTCAAAAAAAAAAAAAATCCGTAGCTAAGGAAGTCTGCAACCAGTTGGCCTAGTTGCTGTTCCTGATGCTTCTGACAGCCTGACTTTCCAGCTCCAGTCCACACCACTCAGCCACCCTCTTGGCTTCAGGGAGAGGCACAGACCCCTCTGAACGAGACTTCTCAATATGGGAAAGAGGGCTTATCATCCCAGTGGAGTGTGGGCTCCACAGAAGAAGGAGTTTTGGTCTGCTTTGTGCCTGGCACAAAGTAGTTACTCATTAAATATTCACCAAATGAAAGCGAGACTTACTCCCAACGTCTTGGAGGGACTGAAGTTTCTCTCTGACTGTTTGGAGGGCAGAAAGGTAGGTACACAACTCCTAGGGCCCCCTGCCCTGGGCTACCATGCTTCTCTTGGCCTGGCTGGTCAATTCCCAGATGAGGGAGTCCTAGACACGCATTCATAGGAGATTGGCTCTTTCAAAGGAGGCTCTGGACATATCAGGCACACCTCCCTTCACCCAATCCTCTGGTCAAGGAGCAACAGTCTGGACCCGGGATGGAGTGGGCCTCTATACTTCGCTTCCATCCCTGCAGGCTCCTCCCAGCCTCCCATGCACTCCACAAAGAGCCTCAGTCAGGCCTGCTTGGGGCTGGTCCTCCACGGCACACTCATTGACAGCTTCTAAGGCCAAAGAGTATTTCCAAACCACCATCCCTTCCCAGGACACAGGCTAGGACCCTGGGGAGTCATCAACCCAGTCCACCTATGCCTTCTGGAGCCTCACCTGGGCCACCCAGGTGCCAGGGCTCCTGTGCTGCTGGTGCAGCAACCCCTCTCCCCTCAATGGTTCACAGTATTTGTTAAGTGGAGCCTCACCAAGCACCTACAATGTGCCCAGTCCCATGCTAGACCCATGAGCACAACAGACACTGGACTCATGGATCACCCCCCTGAAGCTCACCATTAAGTCACTGCTAAGTGGACAGAACAAAGCCTCAAGCCACAATGTCCAGAAACTCAGACACTCAAAGATCCGCCCGCTCCCCAAACTCAGAGATGCAGAGACCCAGAAAGGCCCTCCCACTTCTCACTGAAAACCAGAGTCCTGCCTGGGAAGAACGCAGGAGCTCCAGGCTCAGCCCTGACCTCAGACTTCAGAGGGACAGTCTCCTTGTAGAAGCTATTCAATTTGCAGACCCTGGGGAGGATGTACCAGGAGGCACATCCAAGGGGAAACGTGCTGTTTATATTTCAGCAGGCTCTATTGTTTCAAAAGACATAGAGTGGACATTCTTCACAACAATGGCGGGATGGGGTCAGAATTCCTTGTCTTGCGGTTGATGGCTGCCGGGTTGGGCTATTTGTTTACAACAAAAGTCATCACCTAATCAAAATAGCCAGCTCTTAGAGTCTAAAACCTATCTTCTACTATTGAATTGGAGGATGTAGGCCTACACACGACAACTGAGTTTACTTGCTCCAGATGGTGTTCTTGCAAAGACTGGAGCAGGCGTCATTAGGCTGTTGGAGTAAGAAGAGCAGTCCCCTGGGCGTCCTCCCCTACCAGAGGGCCTTATGCAATAGCTGCACAGCACAGTGGGCTCCAGAAGGAGGAGGAGACTGGGTTTTCCATGAGCCTTGTCTCCAACCACCAAGTATCAAGAAGAAATTGAAGCCTGTGATGGCGAAGATTTGTTTTGCTGGGTCAGATGGTTACACCGAGAGGGTCCCAGGGTCTGTCCCTGTTAAGGGCAGTTCAGCACCTGCCCCTCCCACAGGTATACTGATCCCACCTTCCAGGTGCTCAAGACAAAACCCTGGGCTTCTACTGGCCCTCCATGGCTGCCACCCGGTCCAAGCCCCAACTTCTCTTACTTGGGTTACTGCTGGGGCCTCCTCACCAGTTTCCCTGCTTCTGCCTTTGCCCCTCTAGAATCTGTTCTCTACACAGCTGCAGTACAACTTTTAAAATGTAAGTCTGATGTTGTCACTCTTCTAGAACATTCCAGAAGCCAAAGAACCGTTCCCAGCTCACTGGACCAAAACCTAAAGTCCTTTCTGTGGCCTGTAGAATCTGTTCCCATATTTGTTTCCAGCTTCCTCTTTCTCAGGAGTTTAAAGAAAAGAATAGGAAAGAGCATGAAAAAGAAATTACCCATTGAGGGTTTCCAGCTGCAGAGACAATGGCTCATCTTGGAAGGATGGCAGATGCACAGGTGAAGCCCGAGGCTGTGGGAGCCCTCTGGTTCCAGGTGCCACTGGGAACCTGCAGGTCCCATTGAAACAATGTTCCACGTGTATAACACTGTGTTGCTGGTATGGATGTTAGCACTGGAATTGTGATGGGTGGGGTTGCTGTGTATGAGTAAGTGTTAGAGTTTGGGGCAGTCTGTGTGAGACAGAGGGATGCCTTAGGTGGTCTTTGGCTGGCCCAGCTGGCTGGTCAGGGAAAGCATTTCAGAGAAGGGTGGCCAGAACGCATGCTCACAACCTCAACAGATAATAATGAACTCAGGAAGATATTGCAGGTAGAAGAACTGAAATAAAACAAGAATCAACAAACTTTTTTCTGAGCAAGGGCTGAAAGGCTGGAAAACAAGGGCATATCTCAGCTAAAGTTTAGGATTTAGCTTGAGGGACCAGGAGGAGACCATCAGCTGTTTCTCAGGTACCCAGTGTGTACCAGGGCCTATGATCAGGGGTAGAAGATGGACAAGGGCTGGCTATCCCCACTTTATCACACCCTGCACAAGGCTGTGGGCATTCGAAACACACATGTGCATACACATGCCCTCACACACACAAGGAGGAGACATACAGGAATGAGATAGCTCAACGGCCTTTGCCAAAAGCTTGTCCCAATGGAGAACAGGCAGTGGTGCTGAGAGATCCACAGAGAAACTCAAGCTCCTCCCAGATCCTACCCAGCTGTCCCCGGGAGGCCAGCCTCTCACTGTGAAACAAATCCTGTGAAGAGGTCCTGTTCCTTCCAGCAAAGCACCCCATTATTTCTTCCCATCAGAAATATTGAGACCCTAAGATATGTTGTTAGTGGAAAAAGGCAGGGTGTGGGACAGTATGTAAGTAGGTGGCCTCTTGTTTGTGATGTTAAAAGTCACTGTAATAAGGACGTGTTGGCTGAGCTCTGAACAGAAACAAAGACACTGGCAGAATGGGGTGGGGGCAGGAGGCAAAGAGACACTTCGTTTTTACTGCGTTTATCATCAGGTCTATGTATTACTTAATCAAAATAAGGAATTAATTTAAACATTGTAATTCCCAGGCTCTGAGGAGGCAGATTGTTTCACAGGCAAGTCCCCAAGCATGGTGGCTCATAGGCCTTCTTCACCATCAATGCCACCTACGTGCTGTGGCCCCAAGCAGGCCCCAGGCTCCAGCCTGTACAGAGAGCACCCAGGCAGGGAGACACCGGGGAGCCTATGGAGGGGGCCTGGAGAACCAAGCTGCGTCTGAGTGGATTCAAGTCCAGATGTCCGCTCAGCCTTCACACTGCTCTGTCGGGGAATCAGGGTCCCAGGGGAGGAAGTCCCACTGACCAGCGCTGGTCTGGGGCCCACCCAAGGCTGCATCAGGGTGACAGCGAGCACCGCTTGGCGCTATAAACGGGCATCCTGCCCATGCCTGGGTCACCCCTGCTAGGGATGCCCACAGTGGGGAGTCCTCATTCATGTCACTGGGTGCTGTTAGGTCCCAGGCCTCCGCAAATGGCTGGACTTCCCCACGGGGAAGATGCAACGGAGTTCACTCGAAACTACAGGGTAAAGAAAAGGCTGGGTGGATGGTCAGATCAAAGGAAGCATGAGAGTGAGTAACTGGCCACAGGAGACGGCATACATTTCCCACTGACAGAGTACCCTCTGAGACAGAGGAATCCTGGATCTTGAACTGTGAAGCTATTCTGGACAAGAGTTACACTTTCAGAGGCAATTAATGGGATTTGGTTGTGTGACTCAAGTTATAAGCCCACTGGGGCTAAAACCTCAGAGTGCCTGCAAACCCATACCCTGAGACCGTTCCTTGGCTCTTCGCAGGAACCAGAGAGCTCCCTGAGAAGTTCTGCGGCCTGAGAATGTCGGAGGTGGGTCAGTAGATCCCAGCACATTTCCGAGCTCTCTGGTAGGTGGCCTACTTCTCTTGGCAACCTTGGGGCACCCTGCAATCTATGAAAGGACATGTTTCTTTCATGAAAATGTTGAAATAATTGGAGATGAGTGACACAAATCTGGCATGAAAATTCCTGCCATGAGTCCTAAAGTCCAGGCTGCCAAATACCAGTGCTCATACTCGCTTGGTCAATATTAAACAGTGACTTACTCCAACGAATAAAGAAGATTAAATACAGCTTCATAGGATTTCTTCCTATTACATTAAAATCCATATTCCAGAATAACTAATAGGCTTACTGATAACCTCATAATTGTTATCAATAAAATATGAACTTCAACCATTCTGAAAAAGGCAAAGGGGTTTTCAGCAACAGGGGACAGCAAAAGGTCAAAGGGCTTACAAAAAACTATTCCCAGCCACAGACTAAGAGAAAGGAGGTGGGCATGCCTGATTTGCCCTGGTGGTTCAGCCTTTCGAGATGAAATCCCCATTTTAACTTCAGAACAGTCTTTGGTTCCTTCTGTGAGTAGCTTGTTTTATGTGGCTGAAAACAGAGGGGTAGAGCTGTCTCTAATCTCAACCCAGGCCCTCTCTCCCCAAGAGGGTGACCAACTGTTCCAGTTTGCCCAGGAGTGAGGGAGTTCCCAGAGCATGAGCTTTCAAAGCTAAAACCAGAAAAGTCTGGCAAACTGGGACAAAGTTGCTCAACCTACTCCTTGCTCATTCGGTCCTTACGTAGCTGCCTTCTTGATGCAGATCCAGAGGAGAGGGAGGGGAAGTGTGGTCCTGGCAAGAACAGCTGAATAATAATAATTTCTCCCACATGGTCATCCACCTACCCTAGACTCTGTGGCAAGGGTTTCTCATACAATATCTCATCTCACACAAATATTTTCCCTGAATGACACGTTAAGTGATCTGTGGAGGCCCACCCAGCCAATAGATGGAGAGGCAGGAATGGGGACACAGGTGTACCCATGTCAACAGTACACCAGGAACACATGAATACAAACCAATCATTCTGCAGGCTCTTATATCACTCATTTTCCCTGAGAAAACCTAAAATTTTTTGAAATGCTCTACTCTCAAAATTTAACTCTATTTTATCATGTCTAAATTGCTCTCAATATATATAAATAGTTTCTTTTTAAAAAAAGATTTGTTTATTTATTTATTTATTTGAGAGAGAGAGAGAGACAGACAGGGAGGGGCAAAAGGAGAGAGAATCTCAAGGGGACTCGGCGCCCAGCATGGAGACCCACACAGGGCTCAAACTCACTATCCTGAGATCATGACCTGAGCTGAAGCCGAGAGTCAAATCCTTAACTGACTGAGCCATCCAGGAGCCCCTAAATATATACAATTTCTGATACACTGTAAATATTAAACAGAACTGTCATATCAGGGGCGCCTGGGTGGCTCAGTGGGTTAAAGCCTCTGCTTTCGGCTCGGGTCGTGATCCCGGAGTCCTGGGATCGAGCCCCGCATCGGGCTCTCTGCTCAGCAGGAAGCCTGCTTCCTCCTCTCTCTCTGCCTGCTTCTCTGCCTACTTGTGATCTCTGTCTATCAAATAAATAAATAAAATCTTTAAAAAAAAAAAAAAAAAAAGAACTGTCATATCACTCTTTAAAATGTATGCAATGATAGGAATGCAAAATACCCAAACCCTGTGGAGGGAAATTAAGTAATAGCTAGCAAAATTACATAACTGTTTCCCCTTTACTCAGCAATCCTACTTCTAGGAATCTAACGCAAAGACACACCAGCAAAACCAAAATAACATATTGTAAGACTATTCACTGAAGCACAGTTTATAACAGTAAAATACCGGAAACCCAATTTCCAGCTATCAGGGACTAGTTTAATAAGCCACAGCAAATCAACACAATGGAGTCCTATGTAGGTATAAAAAGGAATAAGGAGAATTTCTATATTCTTGGTAAAATCCATAGGACATATATTGTTATATGAAAAAGGCAAGGTGTAGGATCCTATGTATAATACTACTTTTTATGTGAACTGGGGAATAAAAATAAATAAATAAATTCATATTTGTCTAAATTTCAAGACAAAGGCAACAACAGTTGAAGAGGAAACGAAAAGTTTCCCACATGGAGGAGTATAAAAGAATTAGGAAAGGACAATGAAAGCTGAATTTACCTTACTTTATTGTTTTGACTTTGGAATCATGTAGATGTTTCAATTAAGTAATTAAATAAAATTAAAGAATTTTCAAAAATGAAAATATGAAGAACTGAAGAAAATTAAAACTAAAGAAAATATACATAAAAACTGAATACAAAATAAAACAAATGAACCTAACTGAATATCAAGTTGGTGGCTTAAGCATACACAGAATTATTAGAGTGACTTTAAAATACAATAATTTGGCTGAGTGTTCCAAATAAGACGTATTCTAAATAAACTGCAAAGAAATCTTAAATTGATTAGCTCAGTAATCATGTTGTGGATAATACTAGCAAAATTATTTTGAAACTATCATACAGTAAGAAAAAATCAGTAATTATGTTGGTGTTAATAGGAATAAAAATTTTCAGTGTAAAAGAGATACAAATACAAAATTTTAAATTTAAGTCAAAATCTATAACCTTAAAGTTTATTCTGAAATGTTAATATTAGCTCATAATTTTTTATATTTTAAAAGAAATACTTGTTTCCTAACTCTGTCCTCTGCAAGGATCTAGAAGCAATGATCCACCCAGTAGCAATGAGCACTTCTAGCACTTAGATTACGGTCTCTAATTACAATTTTCCAATAAAGAACTTCTTGGAGAAACGTCTGAAGTTCTGAAGCAGGAAATTTACAAGGTAAGCCTTCACAACTCTGTCAAACTAAAAAGCAAGGATGCTACCCAAGACTACTGGGCTCATGCCAAAAGATCACAGGAGTAAGTACCATGGGTTAGAGATAATTTAAACATCAAAAAGAATAGTGACTGTAATGGGATGAAATACATCATGTATATTAAAAAGAACTGAGCCCATGCATAATAATACAAAAACAAAAACACTGTCTGAGACAGCCATGGGCCCTGAGCATCCCTGCATGTTCTTGCTGGACATGCAGAGAATGCCAGACCCTGATCATTCTATATCCAGGCCATTTATCAGGGCTATGTTAGCAGCGAGTAACCTTAGGGGGATGAGTCGTTCTCCCTCCAGGACAAAGGTGACCCCCTCCTGCGATACAATCCCCCTACATGTACAGCATCCACTTGGGTCCCTCCGTGTCGCCCCATGGGACTTGGGACAAGGGCACTGAAGTCTTGTTGTTTGCCATGCTATGAGTAGTAAAGTCCTTCATCTCTGCCCCAGCAGTTGCAGTATTAATCTGAGATCCATGAGACTGTGACAGGCTAACTTGGTGAGTTTTCATAAGATAAGATCTTAGACACCCATCTCACCAGTCACCTTCAGGAGCTATTAGGACACCAGCTCTTTATTTTGAAGACTGGTGAAAAGAAAGTGTAATTCCTGCACAAGCCATATTCCAGGGTAACTAAGTAGTTGCTGTAGGAAAGTTCTCCATCAGAGAATTTTAGGTAATAAATTCAGAAGAGGGGGACACAATTTGAAAATCACCATTTTGCACACCCTAAAGCAATAATGTATTTAGGCAATGCTCATTAATGGCTGCCTTTTAAAACCACTAGCTAGAATGTTGATAGAAAACGCTACAGTGCACCAATCCATAATGAATGTCTCACAGAAACAGAGATAACAGACATTATGTGATTTCTGCTATGATAAGGAATTATGCCATTTATAAAATGTTCTTTTTAAAAATATTCTATGTATTTATTTGACAGAGAAAGAGAGAGAGAGCACAAGCAGACAGAGTGGGAGGAAGGGAGAAGGGAGATACAGGCTCACCTCTGAGCAAGGAGCTTGATGTGGGGCTCGATCCCGGGACACTGGGATCATGGCAGAGCTGAAGGCAGATGCTTAACTGACTGAGCCACCCAGGTGCCCCCATTTATGAAATGTCCATACAGAAAACTGCCCATGAGTCTGATTTAAACTTCAGACTTAACTACCTTTCACAGGAAAGACAGGGAATAGAGAAACAAGTGAATGATACCATGAGGGTGTAAACAACAATGTCTAGAGTATTGCGAACTCTATAGAACAGATGCCTTGGTTTCTCCAATAAATAAATGACCAGGAAAAAAAAAAGAGGTAGAACTACTGGATATTGCAGTACTTAGGAGACGTGCAAACCAAATGCAATCAATGTGTGAACTCTGGGTCCTGATTTAAACAAACCGTCTGTAAAAAGCCATTCATGAGACAACTGGGGAATTTAAACAAGATGGGCTATTTGATGATATTAAGGAATAATTGTTAATTTCTAAGTGTTTGGAGTCCTTCTTAGAGATTGAAGTATTCACAGATGAAATGTTATGAGTCTGGAATTTGCTTTAAAATAATCCAATGGCCAGAGGCAGGGGGAGGAAGGAGGGGAGGGGTTGGAGATGAAAGAGCTGTCATGTGTTCATTATTAAAGCAGATCATGGGCACAGGGGGATTTGCTTCACTATTTTCTTTAGCTTTGTGATTGAAAATTTCCATAGTAAAAAAGTAATTTTAGGGGCGCCTGGGTGGCTCAGTGGTTTAAAGCCTCTGCTTTCGGCTCGGGTCATGATCCCAGGGTTCTGGGATCGAGCCCCGCATCGGGCTCTCTGCTCAGCGGGGAGCCTGCTTCCTCCTCTCTCTCTCTCTGCCTGCCTCTCTGCCTACTTGTGATCTCTGTCTGTCAAATAAATAAATAAATAAAATCTTAAAAAAAAGTAATTTTAAGCAAAATGGTACTATTCTTGGGTTTCTTAAATAATGCAACTAATGAAATCCAAATACAGAAAAATGTTTTTGACAAAATTGTATTAGACAAAATTAGAACAGTACTTCGAATCCGAGAAGGAATTAATCCTATTGAAACAAAGCTGCTTTCTAAAGGTTGTGAGCAGAATCCTAAACAGCATGCAGGAACATTTTGTCCCAAGCTCATACCTAAGTAGACAGTCTACTTTAAATGTATTATCTGGAAATTATTAGCACGAAAAAGTAATAATATTATCAATCATGTTAAAGACATCAGATTTTTGAATATCAAAAAGGGGTCTACACATTTAGAAGGTTTGGAACCCACTGGACTGGAAGTAGGTGGGAAAAAGCCCCTACAAATATCATTCCACCTTTCTCTACCCCAGCTTCCCTTCCCGCCCCTGAATCTACCAGGTACCCTTACTCTGTCTCTCAGGCTGTGTCATAAACTGTCATTGGCTCCCCTGGGCCAGCTGCTCACATTGGTCCTTCTCCTTTCTGCCTCTGTTTGGCTGTTGCTCTCAAACTCTTGTCTGAGCCTGCAGTATTTGGTATGTGACATGGTACGGGAAGGGCGAAGCCCCCTGGTCCTAATATAAATCTGTCCACAAGGAGGCAGTCCCAGTTCTTCCAGACTGCAGGGAAGGGCTATGATTTTCAACCCCTTCCTCCCCAAAGGTCCTCTCTTCCATCCTTACTTTTCCTCCTTTGAGTCTCCAGATAGGCCTTCCTTCACCACCTGTATCTAAAAAGGCAGACTCCTGTGAGTTCCTGAGGGCCCAGCAGCAGGGCCACAACAGCCCTCCTAGGAAGGCTGGAGCCACCTGAGCCCTCCCAGTTCTCTTGAGGCTCTGCTTCTGATGAAGAAAGAATGAATAATTGCACATGGAATGGGAAGGGCCTGAGAGGAGGGCCAGCTTAAGACAGCATGTGGTAGAGGAGATGGATGGGCTTAAAGGCCTCTTAGGAGGGCCCAGTCTGCTAGTACTCAAAGAGTAAAAGACGAGTCCAGAAGACAATGAGCAGAAAGATAGTCAGCAGGTCCTCACTCAGAGATGGTTAGTGTGCTAGGGCAAGGATGGGGGTCAAGGAGGTGGGGATCCTGGACTGAGAAGGACGAGGAACATCTTGAGAGAAGAGAGCCAGTCAGTTCCTGATTCATTATTCAGGAAGCAGATGTTATGAGAGACTCTGGCTGGGTTGCAGTGCCTGAGATAAAGTCCTACAACTAAAGCCTCCCTATTTAGAAGATGTTACAGAGCTTGATACCTAAGGGACCCTCAGCAGGGCTGAAGGCCTGGGGGACCCCACCAGAGCTCAGGGATCCTCAGAGCTGGCCCCAAATGCCCTGTGATTTGCAGGAAGCCACGTGTCAGTGTTTCAGGGTTTCTAAACCTTGATAACAAGGCCATAGATACCCTCTCCCAACAACCAGTCACCTGTCTAGGAAAGTTTGGCTGGAAGTACAGTGATATCAGGCCAGTTGAGCAGAAACAAAGGGCTTCCCCAGGACTCTTGCTTGTGGCAAACAGCTGTGCCAGCTGGGCCCCCACAGAGAAGAGGAGCCATCGATGGGAAATTGCTGCAGATGAGGGCTGAGTGAAAAAGTTGACAGAGCTCTTACCTAGAGAGGCTCTGATGCTTTGACCCTCCCACAGCCTCTTCCTGAGTGGCAATTCCCCCAAAGTGGAAGCAGAGACAGGGAGGATGAGATCTTGAGGAGCATGAGGTCCCCATGAAAGAGCCCCTCTGAGTCCAGCTACCCAATACCTCTCCTGGACACTTAGAACTGCATGTGAACTCCTAGCATATCCCTGACCCTCTCCCTACCTTCTGCTTCTGGTTTCTCTAGGGCAGACCAGGGACTGACTCTGGGTCAGTTTGGTTTCAAATCAGACACTGACCTTGAAAAAAAAAAAAAAACAACTTAACCTCTCTGAGCCTATTTAATGCTTGTTCTATAAAATGAGGATGGAAATTCTGGCTGCTTCAGAGATTGGAGGTGAGGGATATAAGAAGGGCCCCCAACTTGGCCTGGCACCCAGAAGGCGCTTGATACCAGGAGATTGTCATTAACATCAATTTGGGCCCTAACATGTTACCACAGTAGAAGGGGAGCCATCTTTAGGGAGGGGAAGTTGGTCAGACTGTCTCCCTGTGACTGGACAACCAGAGTGCTGGTTCCTATTAGGCAGGTGGTGAGGGGAAAGTTTTACTTGTCATGGGAACGTCCCTGCCCCAGACTCCCTTTGAGGCTGAGTAAGAAGTCTGTCTAAGTGAGGCAAAGTTTGGGGGCAGTTACAGAACCCACGGAGTCACAGCCCTGGCTTCTACAACACTTCCAGTGCTTGGAGGCTGTGAAGGAGACACCACAAATGTTACTCTCCCCTTGCTTGGGAGTGTCAGAGGTTAAATCCTGAGTGCTGTGGGAAGGACTCACACTTGAAGGCTGACAGGTCTGTGTGCAAATCCAGGTTTAGCCTCTTAGCTGCAAGGCTGAGACAAAACTGAATCCCTCTGAGCCTCAGTTTGTTCATCTCTAAAATGGAAGTAATGATACTGACCCCCAGTGCTGCAAACAACAAGGGACCATGCATGCAATGTGCCCAGCACAGCTTGGGACATACAGTGGATACTCAACACCCATCAGGACCCCTTTCCATCCCCTTCCGCTGGGGGTGAGACAAACACAACTCTGGGCCTGGCTTCCAACCAAGGATACTGACTCACACAGGATGGCTGGGTGACACTGTACAGGTGTGGTAAGAAGTGGGTGACAGTGCTTGCCTTATCAGAACTATTGGAAAGGAAATCCTCTGAGTCTCCATTCCTAAAGAAATCAGTGAAGACTTTTATTCCCACGATATTGGGTTATGGTCTTCCCTGGAAGCCTTCCCTGACTGCCTGCTGTGCCCCCAGGGTTGTGTGGGTACCCTCCTCACAGTTCCTGCATCTTCAGTACTTGCCCCACTGGCTGTTGACATGTCTGTCTCCCCACCGGATGATGAGCACTGTAAGGGCAGGGCTGGGTTTTGTGCATCACTGAATCACTGGCACCCAGCACACAGGTCCTTCCAGTGCCACCTCTGGGCCCCAAATGTGAATGGGAACATTCCAACACCAGGCTGGATCCTGTATTCCAGATGGCATAGAGAAATACCTTTCCCTCTCAGAAGCCAAATAAGGCTATAGCTGTACTCCTCTGACTCCAGGACCATCTAGACATCATACATGACTCATTAAGAAATCAGCCAACTTGGGGTGCCTGGGTGGCTCAGTCCGTTAAGTGTCTGACTCCTGACATTGGCTCAGGTCATGATCTCAGGGACATGAGATTGAGCCCCAGGTTGGGTTCTGCACTCACAGAGTCTGCTTAAGATTCTCTCTCCCTTTAATCTTTAAAAATATTTTTAAAAAGGAAAGAAAGAGAAATCAACCTGATTGGGTAGGCTAACCTTTCTAGGTCTTCCAAGACTCTCCAGCTCACTGGTCTGGCCTTTGAGATAGGCCTGTTAGCAGTGGCAAGTCCCTGTTATCTTAGGGAGGGAACAAGAGTTTGGGCTGGGCAAGAGCACACTTCCTGGAAGGCAGGGTAACCCTACAATGGTAGTGCACAGCTACCCTCACCTATCCCCAACAACTCATGCAACTTCCGGCTGAGCTATTCTGCTTCCTGTAGTCCACTCCCTAAGAGAGGAGTGTCTGAATAGTGAGGTGTGGGGTTTTATTAAGTCTCCTCAACCTGGACTAGCAGGCTATTAAAAGGTCTTTGACTTTAATTACGAATGCAATTGGAACCACTAGAGGGTTTTGAACCTGAGAATGATATGTTCTGAATTAACCTTTTAACAGGATCCATCTTGTTTCTGAATAGCCTGAAGCAAGGGGCAGAGCTGAATGTGTGAGATTACTTACACAGAATTACTTGATACTGACATTCCGTCTGCACTTCCCATGAGCCAAGGCTTAATCCTTACACAAAGAAACAAAGCAAAGCAAAACAAACCCAAAAAACAAACTAGGAAGTAGGTATATGTATAATCATACTCTTTATAACAATCAGAAAACTGAGACAAAGAGGTTAGGTAACTGTGCAAACATACACAGTAAGTAACTGCTAAAGTCAAGATTTGAACACAGGCATTTTGGCTCTAGAGGCCATGCATTTAACTAGCTCACTATATAGACTATGTAGGAGGACATCTGACTCTGGATGTATTTCAAAGGAAGAATCATAAGATCTAATAATGACATAATGTGGGAAATCAAAAAAGAAACCAAGAATGATCTGAAGATGTATTTCTTACCACTTCTAATCAACATAATCCTGGAGGTACTAGCCTATGTAATAAGGCAAGAAAAAGAAATAAAAGTATAAGGATTGGAATGGAAGAAGCAAAATTGTCTTTATTTTGTAGGCAACATGCTCATGTGTGTTAAAAATATATTTTTTTAAATTTTTAAACATTTTATTTATTTATTTGACAGAGAGAGAGAAAGAGAGAGTACAAACAAAGGGAACAGCAGGCAGAGGTAGAGGGAGAAACAGGTTCCCTGCTGAGCAGGGAGCTCAATGCATGGCTCAATCCCAGGACCCTAGGATCTTGATTTGAGCCAAAGACAGACAGACACTTAACTGAATGAGCCACCCAGGAGCCCCATATGTTAAAAATCTTAAGGAATCTACCAAAAAGGGGCACCTGGGTGGCTCAGTGGGTTAAAGCCTCTGCCTTCGGCTCAGGTCATGATCCCAGGGTCCTGGGATCAAGCCCCGCATCAGGTTCTCTACTCAGTGGGGAGCCTGCTTCCTCCCTCTCTCTCTCTCTCTGCCTGCCTCTCTGCCTACTTGTGATCTCTGTCAAAAAAAAAATAATAATAAAATCTTAAAAAAAAAAAAAAAAGGAATCTACCAAAAGAAGTTACTAGAAGCAATAAGAGAATTTAGAAAGGTCGCAGGACATAAGGTCAATATATAAAAATCAATCTTATTTCTATATATCATCAATATATTGAAAAATGAAATTAAAATGCCAATTATAATAGTATCAAAATATATGAAATAGAGATAAATTTCACAAAGTATGAACAAATCCTGTTCACTAAAAATTACAAAATGTTATTAAGAGAAACTAAAGAAAACCTTTAAAAAACAAAGAGATATACCATGTTCATGGGTTGGAAGAACCTACATTGTTGTCAATTCTCCTTCATTTTGAACTATAGACTCAATACTATTTCAACCAAAATTCCAGCAGGTTGTTCTCACAGAAATAGACAAACTGATACTAAAATTTATATGGAAATACTAAGGATGTAAAAAGTCAAATTAATCTTGAAAGAGAAGAACAAATTTGGAGAATTTATACTATACTTGATTTTCAGATATACTAGAAAGCTATAGTAATCAAGAAAGTGTTGTATAGGTATAAAATCAATGGAACAGATTAGATAGTATAGAAATAACCCCATACGTATATGGTCAATTGATATTACACAAAGGATATCATCTTTTCAACAAATGATGTTGGAAAAATTGAATATCTGTAAAGGAAAAAAATACCCTCAATTCTTATCTTACATCATATACAAAAATTAATTTGAGCTAGAGCATGCAGTACTTAAATACAAAAGCCAAAACTATAAAATTTCTAGAATAAAATATAGGAATAAATCTTTGTGACCTAGGGACAAAGATTTCTCTTTTCTAAAAATTTTATTTATTTATTTTTGAGAGAGAGAGAGAGAGAGAACAAGCAGGGGAAGGGGCAGAGAGAGAGAGAAGCAGACTCCCTGCTGAGCAAGGAGTCTAAGGCAGGGCTCCATCCCAGGACCCTGGGAATATGACCTGAGCCAAAGGCAGACACTTAACCAACTGAGCCGCCCAGGTGCCCCCAAGCAAAGATTCCTTAAACAGGATACTTAAAGGACTAGCCATAAAAGAAAAAGTGATCACTTAGGTTTCGTAAAAATTAAAAACTTCTGCTCTTCAACAGCTACTATTGAGAAAATGAAAAAATAAGCATAAACCAAGAGAAAATATCCATAATACATAAATTAGAAAAAGAATTTGTATCTAGAATATATAAGAACTCCCACCACTCAATAGGAAAATGACAAACTGGGGTACCTGGGTGGTTCAGTCAGTTGAGCATCTGACTTGATTTCAGCTTGGATCGTGACCTTGGGGTCATGGGATCAGGCCCTGCATCAGGCTCTGAACTGGACATGGGGCCTGCTTGGGATTCTCTCTCTCCCTCTGCCCCTGCCCCCACTTGCTCTCTCTCTCTGTCTGTCTCTCTCTTTCTCACACATACACACACACATACACACAAAGAAGACACCCCAATTTTTTTAAGTGGGCAAAAGATTTAAACAGATACTTTATAAAAGAAAACTTGGGGCACCTGGGTGGCTCAGTGGGTTAAGCCTCTGCCTTTGGCTCAGGTCATGATCTCAGGGTCCTGGGATCAAGCCCTGCATCGGGCTCCCTGCTCAGCGGGGAGACTGCTTCCCCTCTCTCTCTGCCTGCCCCTCTGCCTACTTGTGATCTCTGTCTGTCAGATAAATAAATAAATAAATCTTAAAAAAAAAACAAACTTATGAATGACCAATAAGCACATGAAAGGATGCTCAAGCCATTAGTAATCAGTGAAAAAATGGATTAAAACAACACCGAGAAACCATTACATATGCAATGACCCAAAAGAATGATTAACATTTTAAAACTGACAACATAAAATGTGGGTGAGAATGTGGAGCAAACCAAAACTCTCAGACATTGCTCATACATCACGGGAATATAAAACGGTAAAAAAAGTGTTGCAGTTTCTTATACTGGAGAACACATACTTGCCATATGACGAAGCAATTCCACTCTCAGGTTTTAAAAGAAATAAAAACATGTGTCTGCAAAAAAAAACTTGTACACAAATATTCGACAGCTGTATTCCTAATAGGCCCCAAACTGGAAACAACCAAGATATCCTCAACAGATGAACAGGTAACAAATTGTAGTAGCTGTACACCATGGAATGTTACTCAGCAATAAAAATGGACCAGATCCTACAGCATGATGCAAACAAAGTCAGACGTAGAAGAATATATACTGTGTGATTTCATTTATAGGAAATCCTAGAAAAGGCAACACTAGTCTATAATGACAGAAATAGACTGGTACCTTCCCGGGGGTAGGGGAGGGACTGGCTTGCAAAGATATCTGAAGGAATTTCCAGGGGTGATGCTCACGTTCTACATGTTGACCTAGGTTGTAGCTACCCAGGTACATACTGTTCTTAAAAATCCATTTGTAGGGGCCCCTGGGTGGCTCAGCCACTGGGTGGCTCAGTGGGTTAAAGCCTCTGCCTTCAGCTCAGGTCATGATCCCAGAGTCCTGGGATGGAGCCCCAGGAGCCCCATCGAGAGCATTGGGCTCTCTGCTCGGCAGGGAGCCTGCTTCCCTTCCTATCTCTCTCTGTGTGCCTCTTTGCCTACTTGTGGTCTCTATCAAATAAATAAATCCATTTGTATATACACTTAAAAGGAGTACATTGTGTTTTATGTAAATCTATAGCGTCTTTTAAAAAAATACCCTAATACAATTGCTTTTTAAAATTCAAGAGAATAAGAGCACTAGAGACAGCATAGAGTGGGGCAAGTTCTCTGTGGTTTATGAAAGTCCTGTGTTTGGCATACAATAAATTGCCAGTCCTTATTTTGATAAATGAAGAGGAGGTGGAACTGGAAGGAATAGCAGGAAGTGATGATGGGAAGGGAGAGTCCATCCAGAGACACTGTCCAGGAGAGCAAGCTTAGCAGTGCTGCTGTTCCAGCTGTCCTAGGTTGGAGTCCCTCTGCCCCTCACCAGCTCCCCTTCTCAAACCGATCTCTCTGTGAGAGAGACACGGCCCAGTGAGATCATTCTGACAAGGCCTGAATAGATCCCAGGCCTCAATCCATATTCGATGTTATACTTGCAACAAAGAGGCCCCCCCATAGCTCTACGGGCCCCCTCTCTGTTCTGGACATCGACCTAGTAAAGCCTGTCCCTCGCTTCTGCCTTCTTGCCCTGCTCTTCCTGACCTTCCTGGCCTCAGAAAGTGAGGGCATCTGTTAGTCCCCAAGTGCTGTCTTTGTGGCTGCCCAGGGGACAGGAACGGCGGGGTGGGGGGATGCCTGTGTCTCATGGGGCCTGAGGACAGCTGCTGATGTAATCTTGGCTGCTATTCTTCTCAGAGAACCGCTGAGATATTTAGATGGGACTCAATAACAAAGCGGACTTCCTCTTTGGATTATACTGTTTGTCCCAACATCTGCGGCCTCTCTGACCACAGAAGTTCCAGACCTCTGTCCCTTACCCTGCAAAACCACAAGGATGATTTGCTGGTCCACAGAGATAACAGCAGGGCAAAGAATAATGACTGCAGGGGTGTGCCCCCCAACTAGGTCGTGTTCCCGGAAAGGGGGAAGAGATAGAAGTCAGGGAAGCATGGAGCTGGGAGCAGCCATAGGATCTAGCCCTGCATTTTCCAGGTGTGATATGTGGGATCCCTGGAGGTAGGATAGGACACACACCTGTGTTCTAAGCATGTGGATTGGTTTTTATGGACACTTCCCATTCATGTCAGGTTTTCCATTTATCATAGGTGTATCTGAAGCTGCCTTTTTAAAATAATTGCACCTAAGGGATTTATTTAATAGGTCTTTTAAAAGAAGAGTGTTAAGTAAATAATGGAATAGATTCTATACAAATATAGCCCAACACACAGATAATATGCAAATCACTGAAATTTAGAGAACATTGATATACTCACACTCCCTCTGACAGATTAGGAAACAGAGACCCCCTGGGGTCCCACAGAAGTTTTAATAAGCAAGATTCTTAGTAGCAAAAACACCAGCACCTAGGAACCCTGATCCATGGAGGAGGAAGTCCCCTTTGTTATTGAGTCCCATATAAATATCTCAGCGGTTCTCTGAGAAGAATAGCAGCCAAGATTACATCAGCAGCTGTCCTCAGGCCCCATGAGACACAGGCATCCCCCCGTTCCTGTCTGCTGGGTGGCTACAAAGATAGCACACCCTCACTTGGGGACTAACAGTTGCCCTCACTTTCTGAGGCCAGGAAAGTCAGGAAGACCAGGGCAAGGTCAGAGCTTGTCAAAGTCATGGGAGGGGCTCAGACCTTGTCAAGTACTGCTCATTACAGGGCTCCCTCCAAGACCCCTAGAGTATTTTCCAGGACTATAGAAACATGACCCTTGGCACCCCTGGCTGTTCTCTAGTAAACATTCTTTAGCCACAAAAGAAAAAGGCCTTACCCTCATGCTTCCATCTCTAGTAGCCAACCCTGGTGTTGCTTAGCCAGACTCTAGGCTGGCAGGAGCAAGGAGAGGAGCTGCTTGCCCTGTATGCCAGGAACCCGCCCCTCGCCTGGCATCAGGACCCCTGTGTTATTGTGCCAAAAATAACACGAGAGCAGCTGTGTCCCCAGTTCTAGGCCAGGCCCCGAAGACACTTGCTCACCGAGTCTTCCTGATAACTGCATTTGAGATGGGCCCCATGACTATGCCCCTCTAGTGATGAGGAAACCAAGTCTCAGAAATGTCCAGAACGTGTACGAAGTGCAAGTACAGCCAGTAGGTGGCAGAACAGGGAGCAGACTCTGCTGTCTGAGGCTGCCCCTCTCCAGCACCTCCTCCTCTCACTGCATCTTGGAGCCCCGAGCTCAGTGTAACCAGGGCCATTCCCTGTGCAATGCCAGCCATCCTCCCCAGCAGCTCACTGTTTTGTTTTAAGGTTGAAATGACCCAGCTTGGTGGAGTGTTTGTTGCACCTGCTCATCCAAGGGCTAAGAACTATACTCCCCTTTCACAAATGAAGAAACTGAGGCTGAGAATGATGAAGGGATTAGTCTGGGTCATACATCCAGTAAGGCCTGGGATTCAAAGCTAATACAGGAAGCTCGCCCTGATCTCCAGAGTCCATGGGAGGACGGGAACTCTTGCTCAGGGTGAGGATCACGGACTGATAAGAGAAAGTAGTGCCCCCTTTGAGGTGCCCACTCTCTGCTTCCTCAGTTTCTGAGGCCCAGTACTATGCGGGACCACCCCAGGTCAACCCCACTTTTTTGGTCTTAGCTTCTGAAAAAAAATAGAGCATCCCCAGGCAGAGGGCCTACGAAGACAGTTAAGACCTCTCAAACTACTAGATGGTTTGAGGAGGTTGTTTCTATGAGGCAACAAAAGGCCCAGATTGGGGTCATCCTGGCCTGGGTTTGAATTCCAGCTGAGACATTCACCCACTGTGTGTCCATAGCCATGTTAATCAATCTGTCTTTGCCAACATAACATTAGGGTAATAATGCCAACTTCAGAGGTAGCTACAAAATAGGTACTCCCTCTAGCATAGCTCCTGGAACATAGTAACCGCTCAATAAACCAGCAGTAATAGCCGTCATTGCTGTAACTAGTCATTCAGCTTTTTTTGCTTTCATAGCCTCCGGATCCTATGCCTTCATTCAATCCCCAATTGGTATCCTAGCTGTTTCCGAACAATTTTTTTTTCTCTACTATCTTTGTTGATGCTTTATCTTTTCCTCAAAAACCATCCCCTTCTCTTTCTATGTGTCTAAATTTTATTCAGCCTTCATGGTACATCTCTTTACAGGTCTTCCCTAGGGAAGAACTGAGCTGAAATTAAGCAGTCATTTAGTCAGGCAAGGTATGAGGAACCAAGACCAGGGCTTCCAGCTCTGGAAGATCCAAGATCTTGGGATAAATGTATGTATTCCATGACCTTCAGCTTATCACTTACCCATCTGCCTACCACCCACCCCACCATCTATATCATACCCACCCATCTGCCTGCTTTACCACCTGTATTATTCAGGATAGGGGATCTGCTCTACAGTGCCAAATCTCAGCTGTCCTTTGCTCTCTTTTCTCTCCTTTTTGCTTACTTTTGGATCAATCTAGAATTTTTTAAATCTCCTTCTCCTCTGTTGGTTTTTAAGCAATAACTCTATGATGTTTTAGTTGTTGCTTTAGAGTTTATATTATTCATGTAGTACTTGTCACAGTCTATTTTCAAATGATGTCATATCACAGCAAGATGTTTTCACTAGGTAAAAAATTCTAGGGTGACAATTCCTGTTTTTCAGTACTTTAAAGATTTAAAGTACTTTTCAGTATTTTAAAGATTTAAAGATTAATTCCGGGTTGCATTTATTGCAACAAGAGATATACATCTTTTTTCTTCCTCTCCAGCTACTTTTAAGATTTTTTCTTTATCTCTTATTTTAAGCAATTTATGGAATACCTTAGTGTGCTTTTCTTCAGTTTTCTTCTGCATGGGGTTTGCTGAGTTTCTTGAATATCTTAGATCATTGTTTTTATCTAGTTTGGAAAATAAAAGGCCAAAAAAGAAAAAAACAAACCCAGAGCTACCATATGCTCCAGCAATCCTACTTCTGGGTATATATCCACACATAGTGGAACATTATTCAGCCATGATATAGAAGGAAATCCTGCCATTTGCAACAACATGAATGGACCTTGAAGGTATTATGCTAAGTGAAATAAGTCAGGCAAAGAAAGACAAATACTGTATGACCTTTCATATACAGAATCTAAAAAGAGCCAGAATGGTGGTTTCCAGCGGTTGGCCGGTGGAAGAATGGGGAAATGTTGGCCGAAGAGTACAAATTTCTAGTTTCAAGATAAGTCCTGGGGATCCAAAGTGCAGCATGGTGACTGTAGTTGACGATACCGCAATATGTATTTGGAAGTTACTAAGACAGCAGATCTTAAATGTTCTGGAGGCATTAGCTAATGCTATGATGGTAATCATTTGCAATATACATATTTGTGTGTATACCTCTGTGATACACTTATGTGTATCAAAACGACACACAGTAAATAGCACATTAAGTTTATACAATGTTATACATTGATTATATCTCAAGAAAGCTGAAAAGCGTTTTTCACCTCTTCTCTCCCTTCTCCTCTCCTTTGGGGAGTTACACTTATATGGGGATGCCTGATGGTATCCCACAGTCCACTGATGCTTTGTTTGGAGTATTCCTCCTCCTTGTGCTTTATTTTGGGTTGTTTCTATTGCTCTGTCTTCAAATTCACTAATCTTGCCTCCCCCAATACCTGCCTTGTGTAACATGCAATGTATTTTTTACATCTCAGGCATTGTAGTTTTCATGGCTATAAGTTTAATTTGAGTATTCTTTATATCTTCCATGTCTACTTAACATGTTCAATCTTTCATCTATCTTCCTGAGCATATGGTTCATAGTTCCAGTAAATGTGTTAAGATCCCAACCTACTGATTCTACAATTTATGTAAACTCTGGTTTATTCTCTTTGTTACAGATAATCTTTCCGCTGCTTTGCAGACCTGACAACCTTTCAGTGTACGCCAGACATTTTTAATTTTACCCTGTTGGATGCTAGATGTTTTTGTATTCCTGTAAAGATGTCTGATTCTTGTTGGGCATGATTATGTTACTTGGAACCAGTTTAATTCTTTGAGGTCTTGGTTTGAGCTTTGTTAGATAGGTAGCGTTTAGTCTGGGGCTATTTTTCCCCTACTACTGAAGCAAACTCTCCTCTGTATTCTATCTGATGCCTTGTGAATGATGAAATTTTCCTCTCTGGGTGGTAGGAGCAGGCATTATGTCTGTCCCTGTGTGCACTATAGGGATTTTCCCTGTGGACCTTTTTAGGAGATACTTTCCCCCACCCTGTGAAATTTCCTCATACAAGTGCATGGCCAGTACTCACTCAGCTGAACACTCCAGGGATCTTCTCTAGATTTCTAGAGTTCTCTGTGCAACTGCTCCTTTCTGATGATCTGCCTGGCAAAGAAAGTCAAGCCACTCTGGCCTCCCGGCTCAATCACCTTAACTTGAGGAGACTGCTAGGCTGTCCCTGGGTCTTCCCCTCCAGGCATCAGGGGGCCATCCCAGGGTGCATCTCATTTGCTTCCCATCCATCAGGGTTCACCCTTCTTCACTGCCTAATTTCCAAGCACTTAATGACAACATTTTATTTATTTGTCTAATTTTTTAGTTGTTTTTAGTAGAAGTAAATCTGGTCCATTTGGTCCACTTTGGTCAGAATCAGAAGTTGAAAATGTTTGCCTTTTGCCATTGTAAATCTAAAATGTCTGTTAGTCATCCAATTGTTCAGTTCAGTGTGTCCGCTTCCTTGGAATTTGCAAATGGCTGGGCTGCTGACAGAGAAGACAAGTCCCCAGGGTGTGGTGTGTGGAGGAACATGGGGTCTGGCTTGCCTCCCGCCACAGCACCATAGCCACTCGGACCACAGCTTAAGTCTTGAACAGTCAAAACTGGCTGTGGTCCAGGCTTGTGGTAGCTTACAAAATTTAATTCCTGCAGACACTTACCACCTTGCTAATCTATTTGCTTTCAGTTCCAGGTATTAATCATCACCAAAGTTCTTTCCTGGCTCTAGTCCTCTAATATCAAAGTCTTTCTCACCCCCTCCCTTACCTCTCTCTCAATGTAAATGCAGCTACCAGCCTACCAGCTACCAGCCTTAACAAGAAGGCCCAAATTAAGATGTTTTCCCTGAGTGTCTTATCCAACTAAGTTCTACTGAGCCTTTATTGGCCAAACCTTTTAAAAAGCTTCTCTCTTCCTAGTTGGGGCCTCAAAATACTGGGCTTTCCCTTCCTTTTAGGTGCCAAATTTCTGGACTCTCAAATTTCCTTTCATTTCTACTTTTACACCAAGCTGAGTGTTTCCTGAACACACATGATTCTTGGAACACCATGTCATCACAGCCAGTAACATCCACACAAACTGAGACTCCACTCCCATCTTTAGCCCTAGTACTGAGGACTCATTACGTGTGGTCTTCCTCTTACATTTCAAAAAACCATCATTTTATCAAATGGTTTTTCTCTAACAACATGGATCTCTACTTCTCCAGCCCTCAATATAGCTTCCTCACTGCTTACCACCTACTCTGAGCCAATGCCACACATTGTATGACTTTATTTCAGCAACACTCCTCTTCCTTTCCCAATTTCTGTATCTGTCAGGATGGACTAATAGCATCAACAAACCCAATCTCAGCGGCTTAATACAACAAAGCCTTTCCTTTCTATGCACAGAAACAAAACGAATGTTCCATCTTGTAGCTTCCTTCTCCCCGTGCAGGCCTCTGCTGGGTCCTCTGCATTCAGAAGAGGCAGGCAGATCTGCTTCGCAGGGAAGGAGAGCAGCTGAGGAGTTCATGAGAGATCCTAGGAGCTGGGTCAGAAAGCAACATTCCATGGGCTAGAACTACTCACATGGCCCTGTCCAAAAGCAGGGGGCACAGGGAAATGCAGTCTTCCTATGTGTCTGTGAAGAAGAGTAAATGGCTTGCTGACTTCTCAGCACCAAGTACCTACCTTTCGTCCACTACTTCCCTATGACTATTTATTGACCCAGAGTGCTGACCACCTCAAAGGCTGGGATAGGATAGTGGCCAGGTGTGCCCCAGGGCTCTGTGACAAGCTTGGCTGCCCCTGGGCCAGGAACACTTTCCTCTCCAAGTCTCTGTCTCTTTGTGGTCCCCTCTTGCCTATCCTTTGTACCATACTGTCCTGCCCTGGTGCTCTTCGTTCCTATGTACATGCTTTTTTCCCATGTCATGGAAGAAAAATGAGTCTCAAACAGCAGGTGTGGCTCCCAAGTCACAAGTGGGGAAGAGTTTAGCTGAAGCAGAACCAGGCCCTCCATCCCCAGTTCTGCCTCTTGGTACTAGACCTGTTCTGTTGCCAGGCCAGAGCACAGAGCAAAGCAGAGAGGAGGGACGTAGTTTAGACCCTGACGGCCACAAGGAAGAGCCTCTGACCTTGGCCTTCCAGGTACCCACGCTAGTCTAAAATGGACCTGGGCATCCCCTCCTCTGTGTAGAAGTCCACAGCCAGGCTTCTCCAGCAAGTGGGCTTCTCTGCTCATCACATCCAGGACAGCCCTCACTAGAACACTTGTCACATTTACATTATTCTAAGAACTGACTGCCCTGTTCCAGGCCTCCAGCTTCCCCACTTCATCCAATACAAGTCAACGGCATGCTAACATTAGAGGCTGCTACAGTCGGTTTCACAGTGTTTCTGGATCCTGCTGGGGCAATGTCAGTGCCGTGGCACAATCCTGTGGCTGACAGCTTCTGTGTCCATCTCACTCTCCAGATTCTAAGGCCCCTGGGCACAGAGAAAGGCCTTACTGTCCCACTACCTCCGGTACCTAGTAAAGGGTCTGGCACTGGGTTCATACTCAATAAATGAATGTTGATTGAAAAAATGGGTGACTCAGTCAATGAATGAGGACATCCACACAGACAGGGCCTCAATCCCTCATCTGTGGAAGTCTCCACAGCCCTTTAAAGTGTGGAGAGAGCAGAACGTGTCTGAGTGGCAGGAAGCAATGTGGATAAAGAAGGCAGCCCCTTAAGGCCATGTTATGTGAGGCCCTGTATGGAGTAGGGGCTTCAGCTGCAATAGAGAAAAGCCTCATGGGCCCTGCCCAAGCAGAAAGGTCTAGAGGCAGAACTGCTCTAATGAACACTTTTTCCATTTGTGCTCTGGCATAGAGTCCTCTCTTAACCAGCAGTTCCTTGACTACTAAACCATTGTCAAATTTACTGAGCACCTACCATATGCCAGGCATTGTGTTGGGCACAGAGGATTCAACACAATCTGCACAGACCTTACCCTCATCAACCTTCCAGCTAATTGGCCAACAAGTAATTAGCAGTCTATCTACAGTGTGGTAACCTGCAAAAACATCTGTTCAAGAATGCTTCACCTTCACATTTATCTTGAGTGACAAATTAGGATTTTTATGTGGACAGGCAGGGCAGGGTTTCCCAGCTTTCCTCCTTTCCATCCCCTTCCTGGGGCAGGGGTCAAGCCTACTAGAACCCTGTCCCTTACCCAACTAGGCTAATGAGGTAATAGGAGGTATTCTTAAGTAAGGTAGGATAAGGGGAACAATAAAATGTACCTGTCACTCATCAGTCCTGCTTATCTCCTTTCTTGTAACACATGGCACATCCCAGAGCTACACCACATGGACCTCCATCTCAGCAGAAGACAGGCTGGGGATCAGTTTAGGAGGAATGCACCTGGGCGATGTTGTGGGAGGATGAAAACTTGTCTTATGGGTGCATCTCTATGAGCCTGGCCCAGGAAGGGGATGGGCCCTTCATCTCCCACTTCCTTGTACAACACTATCTCTCCTCCCTGGTCCATCCATTCCTGAGTCCATCAGAGGGAAAACCTGAAGGACCTGGTGACCTGGTGGCCGGAGCAAAAAGGCAATGAGAATAGGTGGGCCTGAGGGAAGCACAGAGATTGTGGAAATAGTGAGAACATAGAGAGTGCCAGAAATGCATCCAAGAAGAGTTTAGATGGGTGTGAGGCAACTTGCCCCCAGCTGTTCTCAAAATGCCTTGGGTGGGCAAAAGCTAATAGACAACACAGGAAAGATGAAAACTGCTTGGCTTCGTACTCTAGACTCCATGTGTGTACTTATCCCTTCAGGAAGCTCCATAGAAACACATTCTTCTCTAAGTTTTCCAATGTTAAGGCACAACCAAGGAGTCACCAGAGAAATTCTCTAGTGTCTGACCTGTAAGTACCTCAGTCCCATGATTAGACCATGATTCTCACTGCTTGGGTTGTGCACAAGATGCCAAGAACTCACAAGAACCGCCTGAGGGTAAATTTCTCCAAGATCGGGGCCACATCACAGGGAGAGCTGGTGTTCCCATCTCTCCTCTAGCACATGGAGCCTGACCTCACAGATTTCCCCAGTAATACCCATGGGATGTGGTGATGAGGGTGTAGATAAAACTGGTTTCAACACAGTTCAGAGGCAGAAGGGGCTTCAGTAGTAGAGATAAACCTTGGAGCTTTGGGGTCTCCCCTAAGAGGAGAGCTCTGCTACAGCTTTACTATGTGACATGGTGGACACCTGTCAAATCTCTTCAGGAAACTTGAAGCTGGAATGGCACCCAAGCCCAGACCAACATCTTGAACAAAGGTAAGAGGCTGTGTTTAAAAAAGTTCCTCTGGGGCATGGTGGGACTGTCCTCAGACTGAGGCCCAGGGTGACTCCTGGGGGAGCAGGTGGCAGCTGGGAGGCTGCCCATCACTCTGGCCCCAGGGACCATGGCCCTTTCCCACAACCATCCCACCTTACCCACCTTGGCCTCTCTCAGCCAGTTTCATTCTTATGTAAGCATCTGTTGCTTCCCTCCAAAGGCCCACCTCAAAGCCTGGTGCCCCTGAAAAGACACTGTCCTGCACACACACAGGAGACTGATCAACTCTATTTTAGTCTGCTGAAAAAGGTTCCCATGGGAAACCTGAGCTAAAGCAAACAAACAAAAAACCCAAAAAGGACAAAAACAGGGTCGCAAGCAGCAAAACCCAAAGGTCTTCCAGGGTAGTGCATTCTGAGTTTTAACACGGGGACAAATCACCTGCAGTTCTTGTTCAAATGCAGATTCTGATTCAGGAACTCCCAGCCTAGGCAGATGCCACCAGACTGCAAGCTACACTGTGAATAACACACCTAAGAGATAGCAAAGCAGGCCGCTAGGAATATAGCTTGGCCTCCCTCCAAAGATGGGACTGCACGGGGCCTTCCCTGAGCTTAGCCAAATGCCACTAGTGGGCAACAGGGCCACAGCCAGGGCAAAGGGGCCAGAGGTCCCCGTTTAGAGAGGTATTCTCTGGGAGGCTTGGCCCTGGTGCTCACAGAACCCAGATCTCTACTGATACCTATCCCTCAGCCTCTCTGGTCCAACCTCTTTTCCTTGACATATTTTATTTTATTTTTTAAATTTTAAGTAGGCTCCACATCCAATGTGGGGTTTGAACTCATGACCCTAAGGTGAAGAGTTGCACGCTTCACTTACTGAGCCAGCAAGGCATCCCCTCAACATCCCTTCCCTTAAAACAAATTCTGGTTGGGGAACTTTCTGAGTTTTGTTTTGTTTTTTGTTGTTGTTGTTTTTTTAACCCTCTGCCTCTCCTCCCTAATTATTAACTCCTCAAAAAGAGACAGACTTACCGTTCTGACTGGTTGGAACTCGGATTCTTCCTCAGTCTTCAAGGTCAACTTTGTTTGCTCTCTCCGCACTCCATTTCCTCATGTAAACCCAGGCACTTCTTCCTCCTCTGGTGGGCCTGGCCACACCTTGCTTTCTGTTTCACCTTTTCCACCCCTGCAGTGGGCCTGTGGACTTGCCTGGACCTGCTCTGCATGCCCAGACAACTTAGAGTCACTTGGACCTTGAGGCCTAAGCCTCCTTCTCCATGCAGCTAGCCTCAAAATGGCTTACTAGAAAGTATCATGTGCTTGTCCAGAGACTTCTCAGGACTCTTTTGGTAGAAAGTGACAAAGACAAAAACCAGACTCATGGGGCTTAAATAATCCAAGGGTCTTTATTATACATTAACCCAAAATGTCAAGGGGCAGGACTGGCTCTAGAACTAGGGGAGAGCACTAGGACAGGGGGAGTGAGCACAGAAAAGGGGATGGAGATTGAGTGAAGAATACACCTGGAATCTTTCTGAACACACCTAAAGACAGAGATAATCAGAATGTACAGGCCAGGAGAATGGGGACAGACAGCCAGGCTCCAGCACTAGCTGCAGCTCACCAGCTTGGTGACGTCAGCCCCTCTTTGCCTTGTCTCCCACCATTTCCTGTAAGCACCTGGATCCACCTCCCGTTCCATCCCACATTTGCTGTGCCCTCCACCTAAACACTTTCCTGCCCATCCTCCCTTTCTCCTGTGACACTATATCACCCTTTAAGGTCCCACTCACAGCCCCCCTGGATCCCTCAGGGAGGGACTAGGGTTTAGTCAGTCTGCCCACCCTCTTATCTTCTACCACCATCCCCTTACTCCCAGCATCACCTGCTGTCTGTGTTAGTCCTGATCATTCCTGTGGACCTTTGACAGTCTGCCTCCCTTACCACACCTGGCTCCTCCAGACAGCTAGTATACTCAATTCATCCCTGAACACTAAAGCTTGGCACATAATGAGGCACACAGTAAGCATGCATACTGAAAGGATAAGGTGTGCATCCAATCACAATTCTCTAATCAATAAAATGGATATACTGGTATTTCCCTATCTACATCCCACAGTTGTTTCAATAAGAAAGAGACAGTATTTGTGAGTGCACAGTGTAGATAAAAGGCGTGTTTAATGATGACTGGACATTGGTGGGAGAGTTTAGTAAAGCCACTCCATGTTGGTTCCTGGTCCAAGGCCTAGTCTTATCTCCCCCAAATCCCCATATTCTTCCTTCCAGTATGACTCTTGACTACCTGACATGCAAAGGGTGTTTCGAAGATCACAAGTCAAAGTGCTGGCTCTGTAACACATGAGGTCTAGGGCTGTAGAAGGAAGAGAAGATAGGGAAGAAAGTACAAACAGTATTGTTTTTATCCTAAGTATACAGATTAATCAAATCCAAGCAATAAATATGTGATGAAACCCATACTGTTACAGGCTCATCAACTATCAAAAACAATCAAGATGGGAGATGGCACTTGTGACCATTCTTTACTTTCACATTAGCAAAACTCTTGAAACATCTTTGTTCACTCCCCAGTCCCAAGCTCAGAGGGCAGCCATTGTTCTGGCCAGTAAATCTGGCTGAAGTAAATGTGGTAGATTCAAGTTAAGGGTTTGTGTATGTGTGCATGCACATGCATGTAACAGAGACAGACAGACACAGAGACAGAAACAAAGAGTTATGGGGATAGAGATAAAGAAATTAAAACAGACTCAAAGTAGCTATGTAGCAAGACATATTTGGAGAGAGTATGATTTGGGACAGAGACAGAAATAGGGATAGAGATAGGAGAGAAAGATACACACACACACACACACACACACACACACACACACACACACACACACACATC